>NC_142043.1:14112359-14412359 GCF_982192425.1 Myodes glareolus | reverse complement strand
TTTCTCATTCAAGACTAAGTCCTTCCTACAGGGCATGCACTCAAACATGGGTAAACAGAGTTATTTATGTCTTATTATATTATGCTGATTTTTGACTGAGTTTCTAACCCCATAACCCCACCACATTTTCAAATACTGATAAGTATTTACAACAGTTCTTTGCGTTTAATTCTATTTACTACATCACTAACTCTACCTAATGCTGTGCCTCACTGCACAGGAGTATTGGCATAATGCTTTCTTCTAAAGCAGGGTCTCTGATAACACCTGGAAAACTCTGTCATCAAAATAACAAGTTCTGAAGCAGCAAAATTTCCTCAGAAGAGCTCCATTCTGGAATCTGTACATCCACCCCAGCCCAGGATATTTTAGATAAGAAGACACACACCATAAATAGCTAAATAGTAAATAGTATGTCTTTATCTACTTTCATAACAGATTATCAACCTATTTATTAAGAAATGTTGACCAGTTCATTTAGCCGTTGTCTGTCAAGAAAGGAAACTTGATTCTAAGGAGAGGAGAAAAAAATCTAAAAATATTTTAAAAAGCAAAGATGGATGGGCCTGTTGTGGAGGCAGGGCCAAGCCACACACCAGAAGAGAAAGTGTAAAATATCTGTAAAATACAAGTAATTTAAATACAAAGAAAACAATAATAAAGGATAAAACAAAAGACGGCATCTTTACCATTCTCAGCCAGGATGGGAGAAAGCCTTTATACAGGCTCAGGAAGCCTTCCCCTTGGACAGCCTGAATCAAGCAGTCAGTTGATGACTTATATAAAAGTCCCCTGCAAGGACAAAGAGACCCGTGTCACATTTCCTCCTGTGTAAACAGAGGTGTAAATAAAGCCATTTGGGAAGGCATAGGAAACCAAATGCTTTCTGCTCGTTTAGAACAAACAGTATCAGTGGTCCACTGACACAGGTATCTTCATTTGGGTGTAGGCATTTCCCTGCTGACTCTTTTTTCCCATCACCCCCTTGGTCCTCTCTGAGTTCATTTCAGCAGACCTCTTCCAAAGAGAACACACAATTTTATACTACATCACATTCTGTTCCCTGAAAGGCACAGGCTCGGGACAGAGTGGTTGCTCTGCAGGTTCTCAGCAGAGAAAGCTTTCAAAACCTTGGAAAATGACGACATCACAGTAGCTACTTTGTGTCTAAATATGACTGTACACTCAATTCCCCAAAGTTCAGTATATTAGCCTCAGAGAAAGAAGGTAATTTTCCGTGAACAACGGCCCCATCGAGCAGGAGAACACAGGAAAGCATCTCTGTTGCACAGACCTATAAGAAACCATCTTTGAAATACCATGATTGCTGCCGACACTCCAGCATGTGGGCACTAAGGGCTTTATCTACCTTCCCTGCTTGTCTCGAGGTTGGTTCATTATTCGGCTCTTAATGACATCAGCCGGGGTCCCCAGAATAGAAGCTACGAGTCCCGAACACAAACTGTAGACACAAAGAAATGAAAGTTAAAGAGAATACTTAAATAGCTCCCAAACGCTAAGAAAAAGCACTTAACATCGAAAAAAGAACAGAGTGCAAAATATTATTTGAGATTAAAATTAATGTTTAATTCTATAAAGAGACAGAAAATATTTAAAGCATAGCAGCCAACAGGTATATGTCTCCCAGTGCCAGGCTTCCTGTCAAGGAGGGAACAAGAGAGTAAGAGTCTCCCCTTGGAGACAGCTTGGGAAATGAAAGATCTTGTCAGGCAAGCTTGATGACCTGAGTCCTGATTTCAGCCCAGCAGAGGAGAAAGCTGACTCCTGTAAGGTGTCCTCTGACCTCCACAAGCATGTTGTGGCATGCACACACATGCACGACACACAGTCACACCCCTCACCCCCCACCCCCCAGTCACACCCCATACCCCCTCCCCACCCACACAGTCACACTCTCATACCCCCTCCCCACCCACAGAGTCACACCCCATACCCCCCCGCCCACACCCCATACCTCCTCCCCACCCAAAGTCGCACCCCATACCCCCCACCCACACCCCATACCCCTCTCCCACCCACAGAGTCACACCCCATACCCCTCGCCCACACCCCATACCCCCTCCCCACCCACAGTCACACCCCATACCCCCTCCCCACCCACAGTCACACCCCATACCCCCTCCCCAGCCACAGTCACACCCCATACTCCCCCACACCCTTACTACTACTGCTGCCACTACTACAAAATAAGACATGGTTAAGAAGCCCCTGTTCTGGAGGTGGCTATGCTCCACTCAGGGACAGACCAAGGCAAATGGCTATCTTCAGATGCTCACCAGTGCCAGGAAAAAGCAAAGTGGGCAAATGTGATAGGTGTGAACCAGTAAACCAAGTGACAGGCAGACAGGGAAAAGCTCTGGGGGTGGCTGAGTCACCTGTCAGAGCAGATTTGGAGGAGGTGTTACAAGGACAGAGAGTTTCATGTACAAAGGAATATCCTTGGGTCACACACAAATTCACAAACACACACACACACATGCACAGAGACAAAGAGGGAGAAAGGGAGGGAGGGGAAAAAGGGAGGGAGGGAAGGAACGGAGGAAGTTGAAAAGGAGAGAGGGAGCGAGGGGTGTAACTCCATTTTCAACTTGAGAATATTAACATTACCCCAATATCTAGGGTCATCTCAATAGCATACACGGCTTGAGAGTTTTCAGTCTTTGGCAATAAGACCATGAGCCAGAGGACACAAATCACTGTGCCATGAAGAACAGCAGACACCAAAAGTCATTCATTCAAGTGGAGAAGCTGGAATTGTGTGTCAAAGAGGACCATTGAAGAGCCCATTCTGTGTCCTCTGGGTCCCTTCCCTTTGCTCTTGGTCTTTTTTTCCCTCCCCATTCCTTTGAGGCTTCTAATGACTCATTTTTTCCCCTCCTTATTTACTGCTCATAGTTTTCACACGTGTCTAGTTCTCCCTGTTGGTGAGCTCCCTGGGCAGGGCCACTGCAAGATCCAGACGGGCACACGTAGCCCAGAAGGGCACACGTAGCCCAGAAGGACACACATATCTGCTGCACCCTCAGAAACTGCCCCTGGGGCAGCTGCAAACCACGTACAAATCTTGGCTGAGTACAGTCTGAAATATGGTGTAATTTTATCTGTCTCTCCCACATTCTAACTGCAACAAACTTGAAGGAAGCGATTCTTTAAAAACATAGCATCGTCCTTCTCTCTGGGTGACAGATGACATTCCTGACCAAAGATCCCCAAAGGTAGAATTTATGTCAACCATTCAGGACAGGGTCATATGTGTTTAGAGAGATGGCGGAGGGCTAAGAGCGCTCACCGCTCTTGTGGAGGCCCAGTGTGTGGTTCCCAGTGCCTGCGCCTCCAGCTCCAGGTGGCACGACACCTGCACTCAGATGTCCACAAACAGACACAAATGCACACACATAATTAAAAATAAAATTAAGCCCCAGAAAAGAAAAGGAAACAGAGAAAACAAAATGCCTCGAAAGAGCCACCTACCTGGATAGGCCATGAGTAGCGATGTTCTCCTCCAGCGGTGTGTTCAGTACCAGGTAGTGCTTCACTGTGTCATAGGTGGTTAGGTCTGGCAAAGGGAGAGGGGGTGAATTTTCACTCATTCAACAGTGAAGGTCTTTGGGGTGAAGAATATGCTGGGTTTGGGGCTGGACTGTGTGACAATGAAAGACACTATTCTTGTCTTTAAGCAGAGGCAAGGAGAGCTACAAACAGTAGGAGAGGAAGAGAGGACAGAATGGGCACTCACTGTATCTAGCTATGTACATTACCCTCTGGAATGTTTGGTCTTTGGACTAAGATATGTCTAACTGAACCTGAGTTAGATTGTTAACACCCTGACAGGTATAATCAACAGATCTGGACCACTGTGTTACATCACACTTGTATACCCTTTCCTATGACGACAGAGAGCTACTAAAGGGTTAAACAGGAGAGGTACACCCCAGTGCTGGGGTTTATGGCGATGACCCACACTGGAGCAGAGAGGCAAATGAATGGGGATATGGTGAGAACAGATAGGCTCCCTTTCTAGAAGTCTGGGGAAGTCGGTAAGATGAGCATCTCTGCTCGCTGACGGCATATGAGACAATAGCAAAACAAACCACAGGACGTCCAGACGTCAGCAGGTTCCAAAGCCAGTACTCTGTAGACAAGTGGGAAAAGAAAAGGGAGCCCAAAGAACAGACAAAGCGATGAAATCTTCAAGTTTGGAGAAAAAGGAAGGTCTCCCGCTAAGATGACACCTACTAGAGACCCAAAGGAAGCACAGAAAATGATTGTTTAGATAGCTAAAGAAACTCTCGATGAAAGGAAAGCACTGGCCACAAGGCAGGAGCTGGCTTGGGATATGAATGATGCAGAAGGCTGGGGTAGCAGGGCAAGCATGGGAGACAGAGAACTGAGGACACAGTGCTGGCCAGGCTATCGTGGAGAGGCTCAGAGGTCGCACCGTAGGAAGACAAGGGGGCTAGATATGAGACCATAATGCTAATCCTAGTAAGAGATGATGCTGGATTGATAATGGTGGTGTGCAGCCCCGCTCAGCTTCTGCATGAATTCTGAAAGCAGAAATACCCAGCAGGTCTAATACAGAAAAACAAAGAAAAGATGAAAGCAAACTTCTAAGTGTGCAGAATTTAAAGGGAATTGGAGATAAAGATGGAAGCAGACTATTATTATTATTTACAAGACACCAGCATTGGTCACCTTTGTAAAGCCAGTTCAGGGATGGTGGGGGCAAAGTGGCTACGGGATGTGTAAGGAGGCTTCTGTAGTACCTACAGAGGATGCAGAAAGTCATCTATGAACCAAGAAGCTCCAGTGATAAAGAGAAGACAGAACTAACCGCACTCAGTGACTAATCCACACAAAGGACAATGGGAGAGACAAAACTCATACAACAAAATGGTTTGGGGGGGTATCTTGACACAATGGAAAATGAGAAAGAAATGGTTTGATACAGAGATCTGATTTAGATACCTTCAAAGTGAGACAGCCAAAGGAAGGCCCTGGGAAAGCACCTGGAAGTTGGGACAGAGTTGAAGCAAACTTTGAAGGAAAAAATTGAGGAACTACAATCACAAGGATTTCCTGGGGAAAAACATTAGCTACTAATGAGACAGAGCAGACGTGCATGGAGTGACATAGAAAACAGATTTATCCCTTCCACATTTAGGTGATCTGTTACTGGGATTCCCAAAAACAATTCCTTAGAGACATCTCATCCATCCTAGACGGATTCTCTCACCAATTAATCCCTGGACATTTGATGATTCCTATCTATGAAAGATTGGGGGGAAAAGATGAGAAAAACCATGCCACTGCCTCCAGGGGTTCACCAGGTAGAGAATGACAGCAATGGCCTCAGAGAACTGCAGACACTGAAAAGGACATCAAAGATGACCAGGCATCGGGAGGGATTATGAGAGGGTCAGGAACGATGCCTGGGTAGAGACAACAGTTTAGCTGGGTATTAAAGGGATTTACAGAAGAAAACTAAGCACAAGAGGGGCAAGACTGAAAGCAGAGTGGCGAGGAACAGCTCCATGCCTGCAGGGGTGAGGAACAGCTCTGTGCCTGCAGGGGTGAGGAACAGCTCTGTGCCTGTAGGGCTGAACAGCCCTGTGCCTGCAGGGCTGAACAGCTCTGTGCTTGCAGGGGTGAGGAACAGCTCTGTGCCTGCAGGGCTGAACAGCCCTGTGCCTGCAGGGGTGAACAGCTCTGTGCCTGCAGGGGTGAACAACAGCTCTGTGCCTGCAGGGGTGAACAACAGCTCTGTGCCTGCAGGGGTGAACAGCTCTGTGCCTGCAGGGGTGAACAGCTCTGTGCATGAAGGGGTGAGGAACAGCTCTGTGCCTGCAGGGATAAGGAACAGCTCTGTTCCTGCAGGGGTGAGGAACAGCTATGTGACTGCAGGGGTGAACAGCTCTGTGCCTGCAGGGATGAACAGCTCTGTGCCTGCAGGTGTGAGGAACAGCTCTGTGACTGCAGGGATAAGGAACAGCTCTGTTCCTGCAGGGGTGAGGAACAGCTCTGTGCCTGCAGGGGTGAACAGCTCAAGGCTTTCTGCTGTGCTCCTGCCAGCAGGCACAACAAACTGCTCAGGGAGCTGATAGCACCTGGAAAGTTCTGTGGGTTCCTACGCCATGTTCCAAAATTTCCACTTGGTTATCTAGTGAGAGGCCAGTGGTAGGTGACAAGGACGCTGACAGCTTGGTGAGTCAGTGACTGGAGAAACCTGTCTGGGTAGATCTGTGTATACGTTGGGGGTGGGGATTGTGGCAGGGGTCAAGCTGGGAGTTAGTTTGATAGTTTGCCCTGTTGGAGGCTTACAGTGGTGTATGGCCCCTATAGACCCCCGTGTGCTTGTATGTTTGGCGTGGAGGGAGTGGCACTATTAGGTGTGGCCTTATGGGAGTAAGTGTAGCCTTGTTGGAGAAAGTGTGTCACTGTGGAGGTGGGCTTTGAGGTCTTATAAGCTCAAGTTTGACCAGTGTGACACACAGTCTCCTGTTGCTGCATGTAGGTCAAGATGTAGAACTCTCAGCTCCTTCTCCAGCACCAGGTCTGACTGCATGTGGCCATGCTTCCCACCATGATGATAATGGACTAAACATCTGAACTGTAAGCCAGTCTCAATTAAATGCTTTCCTTTATAAGAGCTGCGGTGGTCATGGTGTCTCTGCACAGCAATAAAACCCTAAGATAGCTATTAAAGATACTGAAGTAACAGGTATTGTAACTGTTGGCTTAAGATGATTTCAGAACATGGGAGAGGCTGGTAGCTTCGACATCTACATTCCTAGGCCGTGCTGTGCACACACATATGAAATGACTGTCCCCAGAGAAGAAAACCTAGGATGACAGGAACACAGCTTTCCATTTCTACACCCTAAATTCTGCATTCTTAACAAGACAGGCAAGCTGCAACTTTACTGTACGCGGTCACTTGGAATCTTCCCTATCCTCTAATTCTCATGAAGATTTCAACTTCATTTTGCAGAACGAACATGGTTGGCATACTAGTGCCCATGGCACAGACATACCCACTGGATGTCTAGAGCACGGACATCACCAACTTCAGGACCATCTGTCTGGTGGTGGGATGGCCTCTTGATGTTATGAAATGCTATTTTCGTGTATGCTTATATGCTCCAGATTTTTAAGTTATAAAACTGGGAATATACATTTAAAATAATCTATCTTCTTAGAGAAGGCTATATCTGGCTTTTCAATAAAGGCATCTGTCAACACATGGCTTTAAAATGTTTTCCCTCTCATGTTTCCTCTAATAGTGAGTGTAGCTTGATTAGTAATATATCACCATAATATTAGCAGCATTTCCTAAATAGGACTATTTGGCTGAGATGTCTTAATTTTTTGACACAATAAAAAACTTACTTTATGACTCAGCCTGGCCTTGAACTCACAGCCCTTCTGACTCAGCCTTCCAAAAAATGAGTTTTACTCTTTTCTAGAGCGTTACTCTCTTCCTTGATGTATAATTGTGCAATGGAAACCTTATGGTTATGGTATTTAAAAAAGAAACTAGAAATTAAATATAAGAGGCCAGGGGTAGAGGTGAATTGTGGGGGGAATGTTCACATTTCCAGGCTGCACGCCATGCTGTTCAGGGCAGAGCCACAGCGAGAGAGACCTGGGTGTCTGGGCAGAGTGACTGTCAGGCAGTTCCACACGTCAGTGTCATCTCAGAGGACGGTCTGGACTGGGCTGAAGGCCTCAGATAGTTTGGTCTTTTCTGCTTATGGCGACACTGCTTTCTGTCTTTGGTCCTTTTTATACATCACTGAATGAGGATAAACACTCAGTTGCTGCTGCTGATTCCTGTCACTGCAAAGCACAACAATGCCTTCCACACCCAGATGGTGGTGCCCATAACTTGGTGACGTCGGCTTTAGAGAGTCAAGAAGCTCGTTACCTCCCATGTTCACCAGAGCAGCTCTTTGAATATTGGGCACCCAGCCTGCCCACAGCCCACGAATTCCTCCTTCAGCCAAGATTTTTGCAAACGCATGATGTACTCCACGGAATCTAAGGAAAATAACAAAGAAATACTGGTCTACTTATTCCCGTGTATGGATGGCAGGTGTGTAAATTTCACCTTCTGCTGATCGGGTTGGGACACAGGCAAAGGAACGACGCATGGTGAACAATGCCTTGTGGAGCCATGAGAGAGGCTCCAGGAAACAAGGCAGAGGCTCTGCCTTTTACCTCAGCTGCATTCTGATCCCTGGATTGCTCTCAGATGTGATTTTGTGCCTCCTGCAACAAATATTTGCATTCAATTTATAAAGCATGTCTATTCTTGTTGGATGTTGGATCGTAGCTATAGAACCCAATCCAGTAAAAGGATATGCTGAGTGCTATCCCCAGTGAACCCTGGATCTGGATCTGGCCTTCTGCCTTGCTTCTGTGTTTTCCCAGATAGAATCTATAGTACAGGCCAGGTAACTGTCTTTAAATTGGTCTGTCCTCACAAGGTTCTGGGAAAGGGCTGCTCTTTTAAGATTTAGTATGTGCTTGCCGACATGTATTTACATGTTTTTCTGAACTCAAACAACCTTGCTTTCTCTGTTACGTTCATGTATAAGAGTGCAGTGAGCTGAAGTAGACTTGTCTGCAGCATTAGAAGGTAGGCTTGTCTTCCTACAGATTCAGCCCACAGGATCTTCTGGAGCCTGGCAGGCCCTGTGCTAAACAGCAAATGGCAAATGCGACCTTCAGTGACCATGGAGGACCCTGAGGAGTAGCTCTGGGTGCCAACCAAGTAAGTTCTCTGTCACTTTTTAATCAATAACTCAAGTAAAATTTTATCCATCTCAAAGATCTCTGATGCAGTTTGACAGCTGAGAGGTTCTGTCAGTTTAAAAGGACAACTCACCAAACAAATTTCAGTAAAATACAATTCCAAGACCTACAAGTTATAAAGGTGTGAGGACAAATATAAGTTATCAAACTTCTTTCTCATTGTGCCTTCCATAGTCTTAAAAATACTTTTCATTGTGCAAAAATATCTGTCACAGTCATTCTGACATAAATATACCACTGTTTATACCATGTATATGTTTAAAACTTCTGTTTTAATCAAACCCAAAGAATTCTTTTGAGTTCCAGGGAGCTGAATTGAAGGATCCACTTTAAACAGGTCAGATACATCCCCTTCAAATCCCTGATCTTATTTTTTTTCCCTTTAATTTAACTCTGTTCTGACAATACCTTAAACAGGTGTAAGAGACACCAGACATTTCCACACCACAAACACTGGAGAGGAGCAAAGAGACCAGTATGCCAGGATGTGGCCAGCACCGAACCTTCTCAGGTTCCCCCCAAAGACGACGCCCACAAATAAGCAGGAAGAAGTCTTGACAATCCGCCACCCCAATTCCTTTAACCTGTGGTGACTCACCTCCTGCCTTTTTATTATTAAAAAAGAGATGGGAATGTAATGATCTATTCTGTTTCTTTAAGAGACAAGCCACGCCCACTTCCTCCCCATCAGCTGAGGCAGGCAGATCTTCCTTCTTGCTTGCTGCCTTAGTCTCTCTCTCTCTTTTCAGACTCTTTCTGGCCTCCGCCACGTGGCTCCCCACCTCACCGCTGGGGACCAGCCACCTTCTGGAGACCTGCCGCGTGGTCTCATGCCTGGGACTGGCTGCTCTCAGGACCCGCTGCCCCCTGCCTGCCACCACTTGGGGACCTGCAGCATTTTTGCTGCCTGCGGCCGCTGGGAATCCCACAACAATTTTTATTAATCCATTACACAGATGACCACATGTCCTCCTGGGTTTCTGCAGCGGTTTTCAGAGATTTGAAGCTGTCAGAAAAGTGAGGGGCCGGGCTCTGGGACAGTGCCACTCCTCGCTAAGTCAGAGTGTTGTCTTTCTGCCTGCTGTGAAGCCCTTCCCACCCACTTAAGGCTGCAGGGAGCCCAGGCTACTGCGGGAGAGGCTAGAGAGGGCAAGGGCACAGTGGTCCATGGTGAACGTTCAAGGAAGGCACTGGCCCTCCTCAGAAAGTCCAGCTCAGCTGGAGAAAGTTCCTAGGAGGAGCACTTCAGACTCAGCTCAGATCTCCTGCACCTTCCTCTCTCCTGGGAGGGGTCTGTTTGTGTGGCAGAGCTCGCCTTTCCCAGGGGAAACAGGCTACAAGAATCTAGCAACATTGACCTCACTCCATTCTTTTCAGGGGGAAAATCAAGATGTTTAGAGACAGTGGTGTTAACCATCAGGAACCTATCTTTAAAAGTGAAGACACAGGGCTGGGCCACTCAGGAGACAGTGGCAGGCAATCCTCTTTGAGTTCGAGGCCTGCCAGGTCTACAGAGTGAGTTCCAGAACAGCCAGGGATACACAGAGAAAACCTGTCTTGAAAAACCAAAAGACAGATGGACTCTGTGATAAGTGACTTTTAGGAAGCCACCGGCATCGGGTGACATAGGATGACAACGTTAGGGCTCCTACCAGGATAGAGGGCACACGACCAAATTCTCATTCTCTCTTCCCTTTTGAAACCCATTATCACCTGTAGACCAGGCTAGCCTTGAGTTCACTATGTATTCCAGGTTAGCCTCACAGTCTCAGCAATTCTGCCTCGGCCTCCCATGTGCCGAGATTACAGGCTTGAATGGCAATGCCCGACTGTCCAAATGCTTTACATCAATGTGGAACAGGGGTCTACTCTAACTGCTTTTCAGTAGGAGGAGGAGCAAAGAGTTATACACAGTCCCTCCAATACAGAGCACACACACATCATGGTGCACAAGAAGCCCCAGGCTCGCACATCTCTTCAGTCCTAATTTCCAAAGGAAAGAATCAGTGTTAATTCCTTCAGCAGAGGTTAGATTACAAACGGGAGGCGTTAGTTAAATGTCCAAGAAACAGTGACCGAGAAAGGAGAAGGAAGAGTGAATTTCCCGGGTGACTCACCTCAAGGGCTTCCCTTCCAGCTTCCGTTTTCCTTCCATCTGCATCTGGACTTTGACCAGGTCGGTGGGGTTGGCCAGAAACTGCCCAATGACACCAGCCATCATCCCTCCGATGACCGATTTCCTGGGGGCACAGGAGACAGTTGGTTTGCTGTGTGGCTTTAACTGCCCCTCATTTCACAGATTTTACCGGGGAACCACACTGAACTGGCACAGGCCCTGGGCAGAAGGTAGAGATGCAGTTTCTTCACTGTTCAGGTCTGACTGTTTACTGGTGGGCAGGTCCGGGGAGCAAAAGGCGCTAAAGGGCGAATCTGAAATCCTTCCACCTGAATCGAGAGGGAAGGAACACGGCTTCAGCGCGGCACAGACACCTGGACTGATTACTTCTCTGCCCCTGGCATCTGACTGTAGGGTCACAAAACCGCAGAGATGCAATTGGCCCAAGGGGAAAAGGAGGGAAACCACAATCTCAAGCCGTGACTGAGCTGGTTTCCCAAGTGAAGGACCTGACAGCGTTCCTCTCTCTGAAGACACTTGCTGCCAAGCTCCTCTACTCTTGGCCAACAGTGAGCAGGACTCAAGCATGACAATCAGTGTCGCATCCCAAGTCACGCATTAGAAGCTTTAGTAGGCAGTGTATATCCTAAAAGGCTCCATTGTTTTTACATTTTCACAGCACTTTAAAGGGAGTTTAAATAAATTTCTCCGTTTACTAGTGATGCTACTTGTTTTTTACATGAGTAATGAACATTTATACTCCTTTTGGGAACTGGGTCTCTCCACACCCTTTCCTTAATTTTTCCTGTGTGCTACCTATGAGTTTTTTTTGTTTAATTGTTTTGTTTTAATGGTACAAGTACGTATTATTTATGGTGAACTATTTTAAAAATATTTTCCTTTAATCTTTCTCTGTCTCTGTCTCTGTCTCTCTGTGTGTGTGTGTGTGTGTGTGTGTTTGTGGTGCCTGAGTGGGCTAGAGGAAGGCTTCAGATCTCTTGGAACTGGAGTTACAGGTGGTTAGAAACTGCCCATTGCGGTGTTGAGAACTGAACTCTGGTCCTCTGGAAGAGCAGGAAGTGCTCTTAACTGCTGAGCGTCTCTCCAGCCCCTGTGAACTACTCTTTACATTTCTTGGAACTTGCTCTGCAGACCAGGCTGGCCTCGAACTCACAGAGCTCCGCCTGCCTCTGCTTCTCATGGTCGGGCTATAAATTTTAAGTTTCAAAGCTACAGGCATTTGTGAATTATCTCATCCAAAGGTAGGCGTCGCTGCTGCAGTGAGGAGAGCGGAAGGTGGAAGAGGTGAGGCAGTTTCTCTATGTTCCTCGGTAAGGGAACAAAATGGGATGCAAGCCCATCTCGTCACAGCCAGAGATCTTCAAAAGGAAGACGAACACACATGGCTCTGCTGAAAGGCGGCCACAGGACTTCTGATCGTACAGAGCTACTACGAGTCTTGAGGGTGTGTGTGTGTGTGTGTGTGTGTGTGTGAGAGAGAGAGAGAGAGAGAGAGAGAGAGAGAGAGAGAGAGAGAGAGAATATCAGAGGACAATTTTTGGCAGTCAGATCCCCAAGAGTAACTCAGGTCATCAAGCCTGGCAGCAAGCGCCTCGATCTACCAAGCCACCTCATTGGCCTGCTACTGTGGTTCTTAATAATAAGCAATGCCATGGTGGAAATGCTCATCTTTGGCATGAACAAAATGAAAGAATGTAGCACCAAACTTGAGTCACAGAGACCACCTGGAAATTAGCGTCAACTCTGTGCACGCTGATTCGTATCTCAGCCTGTCCGTGCAGTCAAGGCTACAGGGATGCACGAACACACCGGCATACAGGGAAGAGAGAATGCGATTCCTCAACATTCAGGGACAAACACGCATCCTCACGGCACGGGGCTCGTCCTGCGAAACACTGATGACTATAGTTACGTCCTTGCCTTGGCCCTTAGTCAGCATGCAGCCCATGGAAGAAGACAAAAGAGAGCCAAAGAGATGTTCAAAGGGTCAAAGAGTGCAGCGTCCAGGAAGCCAAAGTGAGTGACTCAAAAGGACCAGAGGCACCCAATACCCAGTTTAGGACAAAGAGGATCTGGTTTAAAGGACACGAAATGCATTCGTCATTCTTACATCTTGGGAATGGAGTACATTAGTGTATGGGTTCAAGTCCCACAACTGTTAACGCTCTTTTCCAAACTTCTACATTTACAACCTAAAAACAAAAGAAAGAAAAAAAAACATATAAAAATGAAAAAAAAAATGGACAATAGAAAAAAAATTAAGTGACAACCTAAACTCCAGGGAACGAAAATCTCTGATTATAAAGCCATTTGCTAAACATGGTTTGGCAGAACTGACAAAGGGGTGTTTCTTCATTACAATGTCTACCTTCTGTTATAAAAAGGGTCCAAAGACCCTGAGGGGTGCGTCTACCTATTGAGACGGTGGGACTGATCTAATGGGAGCTCACCAAGGCCAGTTGGACTGGGACTGATGGAGCATGTGATCAAACTGGACACTCTGAATGTGGCTGGCAATGAAGGCTGACTGAGAAGCCAAGGACAATGGCACTGGGTTTTGATTCTACTGCATGGACTGACTTTGTCGGAGCCTGGTTTGTTTGGATGCTCACCTTTATAGACCTGGATGGAGGGGGGAGGACCTTGGACTTCCCACGGGGCAGGGAACCCTGACTGCTCTTAGGACTAGAAAGGAAGGGGGAGGTGGGGAGGGAGAGGGAAAACGGAGGCAGGGAGGAGGTGGAAATTTTTAATAATAAAAAAAAAGGGTCCAAAGAGCACAAAAGAAATTTCTGCGGGAAGCCTGCTGTCCTTTATAGGACTGAGGAATCTACTTCTTACTACTGAGGACTTCTTTAATAAATTTCACATGATTCCCAAGGGAGGCTGTGCTAGCCAACCATCTGAAAACAAGAGCCATCCAGAGCAGAAGCAGTAGGCCTTACTGTCAGACTCTATGTAGTAGAACTGATACAGACAATGGGAATCATGGTTTACTTCTTGGACACAGGCATTAAAAACTGGACCACTCAAACACTCCTAATAATACACAAGCCAGACTCTGAAAAAAAGAGAAACAAACATGCATTTAATCACAAGTTAGCCTGCCTCTAGAGAGAGACGGTAGTTTATTCTTGGTGATGTTTTCCAAGAGAGTGTTTTTCCATCCAGAAATTTAATTTTGGGATTAACGGTATCTAAATAAAAGGCACATGGGCAAATGCATTAAGATGTAAAGGGTTTGAAGGACTTTATCAGTTACGCGATGCCTCGAATTTACCAAAGCATTTCTGAAAAAGACTGGTGTCTTTTGATTATAATTACAAAAGTACATGATAATGCAATGATTTAATGTGTTACTTTTATATTCATTAAAACAGACTAGCTATAATAAGGGTCATGTCTGGCTAGTCCTTTATCAACTTGACACAAGCTAGAGTCATTTGAGGGATTCTCAATTGAAAAAATGTCCCCACCAGATTGGCTCATAGGCAAGGCCATTGGGGCATTTTTTTTGATTCACGTCTGATGTTCTGAGAGGGCCTCTCCCACTGTGGGCAGTGCCATCCCTGAGCAGGTGGTTCTGAGTTATTCAATAAAGTATGCTGAGCAAGTCATCGGGAGCAAGTCAGTAAGCAGCATTCCTCTGTGGTCTCTGCTTCAGGTCCTGCCTCCAAGTTCCTGCACTGAGTTCCTGCTCTGACCGCCCTCTGTGATGGACTGCTACCTGGAACTGTAAGCGAAGTAAACCCTTCGCTCTCCAAGTTACTTCTGATCATGGCGTTGTATCACAACAACAGGAAGCTCATTAAGACAATGGCCTTTGAAAAAGGATGTCCCAATAGAAGATGTTCCAATAGAAGTCTGTATTATTATTATTGTTATTATTTGATTTTGAGACGACTGGTCTCAAACTCTATCTTCCTGCCTTCACCTCTTAAGGGTTGGAGTAATAGGCATGTACCCTCATCCCAACCATAAATTCGTTTAGATTAAAATAGTAAATAAATATAACTCACATGTGCATTTCTGTTGTGTCTGTACAAAATGTGCACAGAACTCTCACTTTTTTGGATTTCTATTATTTATTAAGTCTGTTACTAAAAGCAATTTTAGTACAAATGGATAATTTTATGTAAATATAATTGGTAAAAATCAAAGTCTTTGTGTTCACAGCGTATTGTTTTCAAAACTAAACTTACCAGAGGGGATAATGCTTATCTTCACTTTTGCCAAACACAACCTCCCGGAGATGCTCATAGGTGACCATCCGACCTCCCGAATACACTGCATAAAACACAATGAACACAAATTCAGCCTTGTATCTTATGAAACAAGAGGACCTGTGACCTGGCCTCATTCGTCTTCCAAAGGAGGAATTCTTCCTGCATCTCTGATCCCTCTAGGAAGCCTCCCTTCTCGACTTTGTTTATCCCTCTTCATCTTTTAGGACTCAGCTCACTATGTTTTTCAGATAGTTGCTCTTTGACCTCAGCATCCTTGGCCCACATGGCATAACATAGTTCTAATATAGCAACTATCAAATTCACTAGCAATTAATTTCTTCTTCTTATCTCCCCCTCAGGGCGTCTCTAGGTGGGTTCTCAATGTTGGTTATTTTTCTCCTTTTGACAGACACTGATTCACCAAACATGAATTCATTTATTGACTTACACACAACTAACTACATCTAAGCTCAAGGTTGGAAGGGCTTCTGAATTCTCGAGCTTGAAGTAAAGTTAGGGAAGAAGAGCTATTCCTGTCTTCTTGTTTCAGTCCTGGCCATCTTGAGCCTCACCACAGGAAGGAAACAGAATGCAAAGGAACTCCACCAAATAGCTCTGTGTGCTGACTTTAACTCAAACCCCCAAGTAGGGAGCTTGGCATACAGAGAATCTTCTCTTTGAATAAACACACATAACCACACTAGAGAGTTCATTAACATTTCTTCCCTTCCAGGCTTTAAGCACCCGAGAAACTTAGGTTAGTTAGGAAGTGGCTAACACCCGAGAAACTTAGGTGTGTTAGGAAGTGGCTAACACACGTGAAAGAGGCAAAGCACAGAACAATAATGGGGTCCAAAGACAAACAGTTTAAAAGGTAGAAACTGGCATCATTAAAATCAGTACGTGATGCCCATTCAAGAGAGTTCTTGATATGAAATACCACACTTTCAGGATGTCTGACTTGGTATTTCATAAAAAATAATAACAAATTACAAAACAGTATACGTTTCTGTGCACAATCTGACTCTTTAAAAAATCCTGCGCTAACTTCCTCATGTGAAGAATGGAATATTAACAGCAAGCCAGCACATGATTAAAACAGATGCTTTCTGGGCCAAGGAAACAGCATGAAGGTGGAGGGTGGAGGGGCAGAAGGCCATGCTATCTCAGCATCTCTTCGGGACCAACTTCATGTTCCCCTGTGTACAAGCCGACAGGTCAATGACCCCCATTCCTGTGAGTGGTGCCCTGAGAGCAGGGTTAGAAAGGTTCTCTCTGGGATGTCCCCACTAATGACCCGCAGAAGTCGTTAGCCTGGGAGCAGAAGGCAAAGGCCAGTTCACCTGTGCTCCCTCTACCCTAGACAAGTGCCACAGCTAAATAAGGCAAGGCTCCTTGCTCTCTGTCATGTCAGCCTAGCTGGGCTCTGATGCACAGGGCAAAGGCAAATATTTTTTAATCTTCAAAGACCATGAAAATATTTACCTGAAAGCTCCTTTAGGACTTGGGATTTAAAACCTACTTCAATTTTTACTGTATTTGTGGTTTCTGAAGTAAGGGGAAAATGACGTAAATTATTCATGTTTCTCTGTCTTATACCATTAAAGAACTTACAGGGGAAATAAATATTCAGACATACAGTCAAGTAGAAACAACTTTAACTCCCCTTACATCAAGATAAAGTGATGACACTTGTTTAACTTTGTTCAATGATCTTAAAGCGCTTCATAGATATGGCGGCAGTCCATTGTTTTCCTCCATGTGTATATGTGTGTGGTGTGGTTGGTGTGTAGATATGCTCACGTGTGTAGAACCATATTAGTGTGTGGGTGCGCATGCACGTGTGTGCACGTGCAAAGGTCTGAAGCTCACATAAGCTGTCTTCCCCAACACTTTCCCCTTTATTTATGGCTCTCCACTTCCAGTCACCACTTCTAGCTTGACCAGGGATCACCTGGACGGTCTAAATGCTTCCGTATGCCATTTCTCAAAACTTAGGGCACTTAATAACAACTGGAAATATTTTCTTCTACTGATTTATTGTATCAGTGGGAAAAATAAATAAAACAAATGTCCTTGCTGGATTTTGGATACAGCTGGAGAGAAAAGCAAGAATACAGAACTCATAGCAAACTTACCAGTTAGAATCAAGATAAATACCTACGTGTCTGTAAATGGCGGGCGTCACTCCTTGCCACAACTTTAGGAAGCCTTCCTCCTGGACAATTCCTAGGGCTGTGCGCACCATGCCCCTATAAGGGGCAGATGCTGTTGCACCATCTCCCAGCCTAGCAAGAGCAGCTTCTCCTTGCATCTGGAGTCGGGTTTTTGTGAGATCGAGGGGAAAGGTTGCTAATGAAATAAAAAACAAACGAAGGGGAGGAAAAACCCAAAATATTCAGACAAACAAACAAAACCTCTAAAGTCATAGGATTAATATTCTCCCATGATTTGGAGATTCTGAAGTATAAGAATATAGCAGAATCGGCCAGGGACTCTGTTAAGGAAATATACACTTCCTATCGCATTCCCAGGCATTCTGAATTAGTAGACGGGTGATTTAGAAAGTAGATTCTCATGTCTTTGCAAATCAAAGATTCACTGCCTTAGAGCATCCCAGAGCACCCCCAGATTAAAACAAAACAAAACAAGACCAAAATAATCCCACAAAGTAGGACAATCCTTGATTCCTTTTCAATAACAACATTCAATATTAAATCCGCTTCAATTTTCCCAACGAGAAATAGCTTATAGTAGTCATATTCTGCTGTGTCTTCTTGACCACAGCCACTATCATTTGAGATCTGCTACAAATTTAGAATAAACTTGAAGCCGAATTCTACGATGTCATGGGTGGTTTTCCAATGTGAATGAATCACAGAACTGCTGTTTACAATGCAATGAAGTTAGAATGCCTTCATATACGGAGGTGGCAATGCTCAACGTTCTTCAAAGTGAGGCAAATATCTAATTATATTTTTCTGAATTGATAAGCTTTACACACAGTGCATTCATGAGTTCTTTGTGAGTCCCAACTTTATTCATTAGAAAATGTGTTTACATGTCAAATTAGAAATAGATTGTTTTTATCTGAAAGCATATTTTAGCTATTCAACCCACATGAGGAAGATGAGATTTAAAATGTCACAATACAGTTTCCCGAATAACTCTAAGAGGGGTATGGAGACAAGCTTATGAACAGCGCTGACAGCACATAAGAGTTTTCAGTGACCACGACCTGATCCAGAATCCATGAATACCTCTTCTAACACAGGGGACGGGATGAGTAGAGGGAGTGTTCCATATTTCCCACTAGATTTTGAAAACAGTATATAAGCAATAATTTCCCTAAACAGGTGTGTCTTGCATATACATACTTTAAGAAGTGTTTTATTGATACATAAAACTAAAAAAAAAATACAAAGAGTTAGGAACTTCTATCTACATACAAATTCTGCTTCCCAAAACATGTTTTGTTTTGCTTTTATTTTGGTTATTCCATAGTTCAGGCTCTCCTGCTGAACTGGTGTATATGCCCCTTCGCCAATGAACTCTGGTTCCCTAGCCTCTGATCTTCTAGCACCTTTCCCAGAAGTGACAAGCCAGTGAGCTGCAGTGAGGAGCCAAACTGCTAATGTATCTATCACTCGGCCATCTGACTTTTGATGTCTGTAAAAGTTGGTGAATTTTATTTCAGAAAGTGAATGATTAAAAAAAATGCTCCACTAGCTGTGAGAGGAGAGAGACAGAGATGGCCAAAGAGCAAGAAGGCAAGAGTCCGAAGGGCCAACAACAGAGAGTGCTGGCTACGCTAGTCTAAAGGGAAATGAACCTCTGCTAGAAGACTGAGTAACATTTTCAAATGACTAATGCACTAGAGACATCCTCCTTTCTTTCTTTTTTTAATGAACAAGAAAATGTAAGGGCAATCCGAAATTGCTTCACAGAGACCATAGTTTGAACTCATCCCACCCCCAATCCTGGCGAAATACCATGTGCCAAGGTACCATAATCCACTCTAGGTGGTCTGTTCATTTTTTACTGCTATTATTTCTTTTGACTCATTTAGATGAATCTGGTTTTTTTTTCTATGATGTTCTTGTGACACACAAAAATAGCTTCTCTTGCAACAAGCACCAGTTGTAAACGTCTTTGAACGTGTCCCCACTGGCCTGGAAGAAGGCCACACAGGGGTCTTTGCAACTGTACAGCCAGGACCCACTAGTGTATCGACTGTATTAATGACCCTGTTAAATAGCTACCTTGCCTTGCATTTACCATTTTGATAAAAATTACTTCTCAGGGTCCCTCCTGTAAGGTAAACAATATAGGGTCAAGAAGTGAGGTGGCCGACTGACTTTAGACAGGTGTTCAGGAGGGATGGTCAATAACTGAAATCCTCCAGGTGCCCCCTCCCCCAACTCGAATCTTAAAATAGTCTAAGGCTGCATAAGGCTATAAACCATGAAAAAGGACGATCCCAGAGATGATGAAATACATATGGAACAAATGGATTATGATTCCAAAAAGGTCATCCTCACCAAAGGGGAAACGTTTCCTAAAGAGGTAGGAGGGCTCCTGAAGAGCCCAAGAGTACTCACTCAGGCATTAGACATCATCCCTCGGGGTGGGAAGACAACCCTGGAAACCTCCAATCCATGCTCCTCCCGAAGCTGGCCTACTGGGCACCTGACCACATCCTTGCGAGGGTGCAACCTCTGAAGATGCTCCAGCCTGGAGCGGGGCTGCCCGCCCATCCCTCCCCCAGCGCGATGCCAGGGCCACTCGCTGGGGAGACCGAGGTGGGGGCGGCTGGTACCTAGCTCGGCCACGGTTGCGGCGCAGCCGGACAGTAGGAACTTGCTCATCCGAGGCCATCTCTGCGTGAGCGGCAGCAGCGTCTCCTCCTCCTCGGGGACAGACATTCAGCAGCAGGTCAGGACCACTGGGCACCCCTAGTCGCCTGTGCACCTGCCACCCTGCGGGCGCCGCCCCTCTTCAGTCCAAGAGCGGTTGGAGAGGGACCATGTGTGCCTGTACGGTACAGCAAAGTCGCCTCCTGCTTAGTAGCTGGACCAGTCTGGGGGCCTCAGGTACTGAAAAACAAAGCGGAACCCAAGATGCTTCTGGGAAATGTAGTTCTTGGGACTCCACGACGCCTCTGATTGGCTGGCAGCTAGGCGCCCTCTGCAAACTGCCTGCTACTAGACAGCTAAAGCTCCAGCGTGTATTCCCGCCCACCCGTCCCAACCCAGGCCAGTGTAGTTCAACTGATTGCTTTTTTTTTTTTTTTTTTTTTTTTTTTTTTTGCCTACTGGCCAGAATTCGAAAGCAATGCGAAGGTGGAAGGGAGCCACGATGCAAAAATTGCACAAAAATTTGGGCGGGGCTGAGGAGCTACAGTTGCGCAAGAGAATTGCTTGCCAAAGTTTCGGCTTAAAGTTTGGAAGACCCGGTGCGTTTTCCTCAGTTTGCAGGGAAGGGGGAATGCTCTGGGAGAAGTACGTTTTCAAACGTCTGTGATTCTAGAAAATGGGCGTCATGGAGTTCTTTTCACCAGTAGTAATCGCCGTCCTGGGAAGCTGTGTTGTTTTCTTATTCTTTCGGTGGAAGAATTTGCGTGGACCCCCGTGCGTCCAGGGCTGGGTTCCCTGGATCGGAGCGGGATTTGAGTTTGGGAAAGCCCCTCTTGAATTTATAGAAAAAGCAAGAATCAAGGTATGTAGCTGTGCCTGGAGATGGCGGTGGGGTTGGAGGGAGGTAGTATTTTATTTTCAAATTATGTTTTTATTAAGCGCAATGTTAGAACACTGGACATAAGCATACTTCCGGCAATTAATCCCGTCGGTTGTTTCTCTACACATGATCTTCAGCTATGTCCTAAGCAAGATACCAAGAAATGAAAGACAACACAGCTTATTAGAAGGAGAGATTTTTTTTGAGTGTTAGTAACTTCCTTGAGCTAATTCTAAGTGCGTGTTTATTAACGTACCGACATAAGCGCGTAGTACTTGGGAAAGATAAGTTTACATGACTCCGATTTGTGAAAATGAGTAATAAATCTGTATCACAAATAGAGGTAACGCTACGATTTTGTAAAACTTGTTTTGCTAAGTTGGTCTTTACAGATTCAAGGTTTGCCACTTTCTCCCCCCCCCCCCCCCCCCAGCTACAAGTTTTATTGATAATGAGTGCTTTCTTCCCATACACCCCGAGGAGATAACTAAGGACGCATTTATAAAGGTTTTTTTGTTGTTGTTGTTGTAGTTTTTGCTTTTTTTTTATTTTACTTTTTATTTTATTTTCACCCCTCCCCTCCTTCCATTTCCCCCTCCCCCCACTTCCCTTCCCCATCCCTCTCCAGTCCAAAGAGCAGTCAGGATTCCCTGCCCTGTGGGAAGTCCAAGGTCCTCCCCCCCCCCCATCCAGGTCTAGGAAAGTGAGCATCCAAACAGACTAGGTTCTCACAAAGCCAGTACATGTAGTAGAATCAAAACCCAGTGCCATTGTTCTTGGCTTCTCAGTCAGCCCTCCTTGTCAGCCACGTTTAGAGAGTTTGGTTTCATCACATACTCCATCAGTCCCAGTCCAGCTGGCCTTGGTGAGCTCCCATTAGATCAGTCAGCCCCACCATCGCAGTGGGTGGGCGCACCCCTCGTGGTTCTGACTTCCTCGCTCATGTTCTCTCTCCTTCTGCTCCTCATAAGGACCTTGGGAGTTCAGACCAGTGCTCCAGTGTTGGTCTCTGTCTCTGTCTCCATCCATCGCCAGATGAGGGTTCTATGGTGATATGCAGGATATTCATCAGTGTGGCTATAGGATAGGGCCAATTCAGGTGCTCTCTTTTCAGCTGCTCAAGGAACAAGCTGGGGACATCTCCTTGAACACCTGGGAACCCCTCTAGAGTCCAGTCTCTTGCCAACCCTAAAATGGCTCCCTTAATTAAGATCTATACTTCCTTGCTCCCATATCCACTCTTCCTCCATCCCAACCGTACCATTCCCCCAAGCTTTCCCTGTCCTCCCCTTCTCACTTTTCTTTGCCCATCTCCCCTTATCCCCACGCACCCAGCCCCAAGCTCTCAATTTTTGCCTGGCAATCTTGTCTACTTCCAATATCCAGGAGGATAACTACATGTTTTTCTTTGGATTCACCTTCCTATTTCGCTTCTCTAGGATCACAAATTATAGGCTCAATGCCCTTTATTAATGGCTAGAATCCACTAATGAGTGAGTAATACCATATTCATCTTTTTGGGTCTGAGTTACCTCACTCAGGATAGTGTTTTCTATTTCCATCCATTTGCATGCAAAATTCAAGATGTCATTGTGTTTTACCGCTGAGTAGTACTCTAATGCGTATATATTCCACACCTTCTTTACCCATTCTTCCATTGAGGGGCACCTAGGTTCTTTCCAGGTTCTGGCTATTACAAATAGTGTTGCTATGAACATAGTTGAACAAATGCTTTTGTAGTATGATAGGGCATCTCTTGAGTATATTCCCAGGAGTGGTATTGCTGGATCCTGGGGTAGGTTGAATCCGAATTTCCTGAGAAACCGCCACACTGATTTCCAAAGTGGTTGCACAAGTTTGCATTCCCACCAGCAATGGATGAGTGTTCCCCTTACTCCACATCCTCTCCAACATAGGCTATCATTGGTGTTTTTGATTTTTGCCATTCTGACAGGTGTAAGATGGTATCTCAAAGTTGTTTTGATTTGCATTTCCCTGATGGCTAAGGAGGTTGAGCGTGACCTTAAGTGTCTTTTGGCCATTTGTACTTCTTCAGTTGAGAATTCTCTTTTCAGTTCAGAGCCCCATTTTTTAATTGGGTTAATTAGCATTTTAAAGTCTAGTTTCTGGAGTTCTTTATATATTTTGGAGATCAGACCTTTGTCTGTTGCGGGGTATGGATCTTCTCCCAATCAGTAGGTTGCCTTTTTGTCTTCATGACAGTATCCTTTGCTTTACAGAAGCTTCTCAGTTTTAGGAGGTCCCATTTATTCAATGTTGCCCTCATTGTCTGTGCTACTGGGGTTATATGTAGGAAGTGGTCTCCTGTGGCCATATGTTGTAGACTACTTCCCACTTTCTCTTCTATCAGGTTCAGTGTGTTCAGATTGATATTGAGGTCTTTAATCCATTTGGACTTGAGTTTTGTGCATGGTGATAGATATGGATCTATTTTCATTCTTCTGCAGGTTGACATACAGTTCTACCAACAGCATTTGTTGAAGATGCTTTCTTTCTTCCATTGTATACTTTTAGCTCCTTTGTCGAAAATCAGGTGTTTATAGTTTTGTGGGTTAATATCCAGGTCTTCTATTCGATTCCATAGGTCGACTTCTCTGTATTTATGCCAGTACCAAGCTGTTTTCATTACTGTAACTCTGTAATAGAGTTTGAAGTCAGGGATGGTAATGCCTCCAGAAGTTCCTTTATTGTATAAGATTGTTTTGGCTATCCTGGGTTTTTTGTTTTTCCATATAAAGTTGATTATTGTTCTCTCAAGGTCTGTGTAGAATTTTGTTGGGATTTTAATGGGGATTGTGTTGAATTTATAGATTGCCTTTGGTAGAATTGCCATTTTTACTATGTTGATCCTACCCATCCAAGAGCATGGGAGGTCTTTCCATTTTCTGGTGCCCTCTTTAATTTCTTCAATGCCTTAAAGTTCTTGTCAAAAAATATTTCACTTCATTGGTTAGAGTTACCCCAAGATACTTTATGCTATTTTTGGCTATCGTAAAAGGTGAAGTTTCCTCTGAATTCCCTCTCTGCTTCTCTATCCTTTGTGTATTGGAGGGCAACTGATTTTTTCGAGTTGATCTTGTAACATGCCACTTCACTGAAATTATTTATCAGCTGTAGGAGTTCTTTGGTAGAGGTTTGGGGGTCACTAATCATATCCACTATCATATCCAAATAACGAAAGTTTGACTTCTTCCTTTCCGATTCGAATCCCCTTGATCTCCTTATGTTGTCTTATTGCTATTGCTAGAACTTCAAGCACTGTGTTGAAGAGATATGGTGAGAATGGACAACCATGTCTTGTTCCTGATTTTAGTGGAATGGCTTTTAGTTTCTCTCCATTTAATTTGATATTAGCTGTTGGCTTGCTATATATTGCTTTTATTATATTTAGGTATGATTCTTGTGTCCCTAACCTCTCCAAAACCTTTATCATAAAGGGGTGTTGAATTTTATCAAATGCTTTTTCCGCATCCAATGAAAGGATCATATGGGTTTTTTCTTTCAGTTTATTTATATGACAGATTACATTGATAGATTTTCGTGTGTTGAACCAGCCCTGCATCTCAGGGATGAAGTCTACTTGATTGAAATGGATAATTTTTTTAAATATGTTCTTGGATTCTGTTTGCAAGAATTTTATTGAGAATTTTTGCATCGATGTTCATGAGTGAGATTGGTCTCTAATTCTCTTTCTTGGCTGGGTCTTTGTGTGGTTTTGGAATCAGGGTGACTGTAGTTTCATAAAAAGAGTTTGGCAATGACTCTTCTGATTCTATTATGTGAAACACATTAAGGAGTGTAGGTATTAGCTCTTCTTGGAAGTTCTGATAAAATTCTGCATTAAAACCATCAGGTCCTGGACTTTTTTTTTTGGTTGGGAGGTTTTTTATGACAGCTTCTATTTCCTCATGACTTATAGGTCTATTTAAATTGTTCACCTGGTCTTGATTTAATTTTGGTAAATGGTACTTGTCTAAAAACAAGTTCATTTCTTTTACAGTTTCCAACTTTGTGGCATATAAGCTTTTGTAGTAAGACCTAATGATTCTCTGAATTTCCTCAGTGTCTGTTGTTATGTCCCCCTTTTCATTCCTGATCTTGTTAATTTGCATGTTTTCTCTCTGCCTTTTGATTAGTTTGAATAAAGGTTTGTCAATCTTGTTGACTTTCTCAAAGAACCAGCTCTTTGTTTCATTGATTCTTTGGATTGTTTTCTGTGTTTCTATTTTGTTGATTTCAGCCCTCAGTCTGATTATTTCCAATCTTCTACTCCTCCTGGGTGAATCTGCTTTTTTTTCTAGAGCTTTCAGCTGTGCTGTTAAGTTTCTAATGTGAGTTTTCTCCCTTTTCTTTATGTGGGCACTTAGTACTATGAACTTTCCTCTTAGCACTGCTTTCTTAGTGTCCCATAGGTGTGGGTATGTTGTGTCTTTATCTTCATTGAATTCAAGGAAGACTTTAATTTCTTTCTTTATTTCTTTTCTGACCCAGGGGTGGTTCAGTAGTTGATTGTTCAGCTTCCATGAGTTTGTAGGCTTTCTGGGGGTAGAATTATTGTTAAATTCTAACTTTATTCCATGGTGATCCGATAAGACACAGATGGTTATTAATATTTTTTTGTATCTGTGAAAGTCTGCTTTGTTACCAAGTATGTGGTCAATTTTCAAGAAGGTCCCATGAGATGCTGAGAAGAAGGTATATTCTTTCCTATTTGGGTGGAATGTTCTATAGATGTCTGTTAAGTCCATTTGATTCATTACCTCCATTAATTCTCTTATTTCTCTGATAGGTTTCTGTCTGATTGACCTGTCCATTGGTAAGAGAGGAGTGTTGAAGTCTCTTACTATTAGTGTGTGTGGTTTGATGTCTGCCTTAAGTTCTATTAATGTTTCTTTTGCATAAGTGGGCGCTTGTATATTAGGGGCATAGATATTCAGGATTGAGACTTCATCCTGATGAATTGTTCCTGTTATGAGTATAAAATGTCCATCTCCATCTCTTCTGATTGATTTTAGTTTGAAGTCAATTTTGTTAGAAATTAGTATGGCCACACCCGCTTGTTTCTTGGGTGCATTTGCTTGGAAAACCTTTTTCCAACCCATTACTCTGAGTAGATGTCTGTCTTTGTGGGTGAGGTGTGTTTCTTGTAAACAGCAGAATGTTGGATCCTGTTTTCGTTTCCAATCTCTTAGCCTGTGCCTTTTTATAGGTGAATTGAGTCCATTGATACTAAGTGATATTAATGACCAGTGGTTGTTAACTCCGGTTATTTTATTTATTTATTTATTCATTTATTTATTTTGGTAGTAGAGTTTGTGTGTTTCCCTTCTTTGAGTTGTGCTGGTGAAGGGTCGCTAGATGTCTAAGTTATTGTGGGCATTGTTGGATTCCTTGGGTTGTGATTTTCTTTCTATTACTTTCTGTAAGATTGGATTTGTGGCTATGTATTGTTTAAATTTGTTTTTATCCTGGAATATTTTGTTTTCTCTGTTGATAGTGAACAAAAGTTTGGCTGGGTATAGTAGTCTGGGCTTGCATCCATGGTCTTTTAATTTCTGCAGTACCTCTATCCAGGACCTTCTGGCTTTCATGGTTTCCATAGAGAAGTCAGGTGTAAGTCTGATAGGTTTACCTTTAGAAATTACTTGTCCTTTTTCCTTTGCAGCTCTTAATATTCTTTCTTTATTGTGTATGTTTTCTGTTTTGATTATTATATGGCGAGGGGATTTTTTTTTTTAACCAGTCTATTTGGTGTTTTGTATGCTTCTTGAACCTTCATAGGAATATCTTTCTTTAGGTTGGGAAAGTTTTCTTCTATAATTTTGTTCAATATATTTTTTGGCCCTTTGAGCTGTAATTCTTCCCCTTCTTCTACCTCTGTTATTCTTAGGTTTGGTCTTTTAATTGTGTCCCAGATTTCCTGATTGTTTTATGGTGAGAATTTGTTGGATTTTCTGTTTTCTTTGATCAGTGCGTTTATTTTCTCTATGGTGTCTTCAGCATCCTAGATTCTTTCCTCTATCTCTTGTATTTTGTTGGTTATGCTTGTCTCTGTTGTCTCTGTTCATTTACCTAGATTTTCCATATACAGCCGGCTCTTGGTTTGTGTTTTCTTCATTGCCTCCATTTAAGTTTTCTAGTCTTGAACTGTTTCCATTATCTGTTTGATTGTTTTTTCTTGATTTCCTAGGGTATCTTTTACGGATTTACCCATTTCTTCAAACTTTTTGTTACTCTTCTCATCCATTTCTTTAAGGGAGTTTTTCACCTCCTGTTTAAGGGACTCTATCGCTTTCATAATGTCAATTTTTTCTACTTCTTCTGGATTAGGGTGTTCAAGTCCTCCTGTTGTAAGTTCGCTGGGTTCTGGTGTTTTCATGTTGTTTTTCAGGTTCTTGGAGGAATTCTTGCCTTGACACCTGCCCATCTCTTTCTTCAAATGTTCTCTGATGGATCTTCTGGTACAGGATCAGGTCCCCTTGTTGGCCAGGGACCTCACAGACCAAAGGCCTACCTTGCTGCTAGCAGGCTATTGAAACAAAGGAACTCCTGCCCGGTTACACTCACCACCCCATCCCAGTGCCCAAACAGGCTGAGCTGGGGGATCTTATGGCCCTGAAGAAGGGAGGAAGAAGGGGGAGGGATGCCTGGGCTCAAGCTGGGATGGGATAAGAAGAGAGATGCAGTAGCCAGGGAGAGAAGCCCCTGCAGAATGACCAGGAAGTTTAGGGGGTTGAGGAATGTCTGTGCTCCGTTTCTGGGCTTCTGCCATGGGTCAAGAACACACTCATCCCTCCGATGGATCTTCTGCTACAGGATCAAGTCTGCTTGCTGGCCAGGAACCTCACAGACAAAAGGCTTACTTTGCTGCCAGGAGGCTATTGAAACAAAGGAACTCCCACCTGGTTGCACTCACCATCCCGTCCCAGCCATTTATAAAGGTTTTTGTCCTTAAAGCAACTCTTGAATGTTGAGCACTTTAAAGGAGACTCTTTTATTAGCTTATTTTTTTAAATTTTTACTCATATTTTATCCGCCAAGGTCTTATGAGGTTTGTGGTTGGGAAGATGTTTCAGAGGGTGAAGTGCTTTCTGTGGAGGAATGAGAGCCTGAGTTCTGTCCCCATCTCCTATCTGTGTGTGTGGAGGGGAGTGGAGAAAGCAAACATGGGGATGGGAGAATGCTCAGCTGTTAAGAGCACATACTGCCCTTGCAGTTCTGTTCCCAGCATCCACATTGGGTTGGATCTCAATCGCCTACAGCTCCAGCTTCAGGGGATCTGAAGCCGCTGTTCTCCCATGACACCCATGCATATGCACGCACCCATGTGTAGAAACATATATGCATACAATTAAAATGGATCTTAATTTTTTAAAAAGCCAATGTGGCCAAATGCACCCCAAATTCCAATGTGGGAGAGGCAGAGACTGGAGAATTCATGGAGTTCCCTAATCAGCAAGTCTGGACCAACTACCAAGTTCCAAGTTAGGAAGAGAACTTGTCTTAGAAAGTAAGGTGGAGGGCTGGCAAGATGGCTCAGTGGGTTAATGTGCTTGCTACTAAGTCTAACATCTTGAGATAGATCTCCAGAACCTACATGGTGGAAGGAGAGAACCAAGTCCCTCAGGCTGTTCCTAGACTGCTGTCACATGGATACATGCCCGTACACATATAAACACAATATATGAGATATAATATTTCCTTATCATTAAGTGTTTCTCTCAGTCTGTGTGTGTGTGTCCACTCGTGTGCAGGTGCTTTTAGTCCATGCAGGAAGGAGCATGTAGAGTTTAAAGATTGATACAGGGTGTCTTCCTAATTCCCTTCTCTTCTAGATTTTGTTAGGACAAGGCCTCTCTCTGGATCTGGAGTGCATTCTTTTGGCTAGACTGGCTAGCTAGCAAGCCTCTGGCTACTGCTTGTCTCTTCCCCAGTGCTGGGGAGATAGAGATGTGGGCGTCTTATGTCTGGATTTTTTTATGGGTTCTGGGGATTTGAACTCTGATCCTCATGTTTGCATAGCCAGCACTTTTTCCACTGAGTCATTTCCAGTCTTTAATGGCTACATTTATCAAATAAGGATAGGATATTTGACTTAAATTCCAATTGTTGAGTTATACAGGTTGTCGCCTGCTGTTTTTCATTCTCTCCAGCTCTCAATGGATAGTTTTGTGTTTGTGTGTGTAGTTGTACATTTAAAGCTTATTTGACTATTTCCTCAGAACAAACTCCAAAAATAAATTTGTCTGGGGGCAAATGCACAATTAAATTGATTATGATTGTATTGTGTCATTGTACTGCTTTGAAAAAGATGTAATATATACTTTTTATCTTTGTTTTAGCACATAAATTTGCTTAACATATTAATTTCTGAGTCATATTGGATAGCATATTTATATGAAACTTTTACTAGTCTGATTCATGAAAGATGAAAAAGAATTTTTGCTAAAATAATATTTCTTTGTTTCCCACAGCTTTCCGTGGTCATATGAGTTTAGTAATTTTTATGGAATGTTTGGCAAAGTTGTCTCGGATCAAGTGTGTGGGAGGCCTCTCTAGAGCCAACTCTTATGTTACGTGACGCAGTGTATAGTCTTTCCTTCGTACTCAAAGACTATAGCTCCATTGTTTGATGTTTGAAGCCTGAAGGCTACTTTTAAGGATTATTCTTATCATATGGTCAGGATGATAAAAGTGCACTGGAGACATTTAAACCATGCAAGCTAAAAGTCCCAAGGCAGGAATGCTCACCCGCTCACCCACTCCTTAACCAAGGCACACAGTGAGACACAAAAGGAAAACCAAACTGAACCAATGACTTTGCTGCTGCTGCTGCTGCTGCTGCTGCTGCTGCTGCTGCTGCTGCTGCTGCTGCTTCTTCTTCTTCTTCTTCTTCTTCTTCTTCTTCTTCTTCTTCTTCTTCCTTCTCCTCCTCCTCCTCCTTCTTCTTCTTCTTCTTTTTTTTTTTTTTCTGAGACAGGGTTTCTCTGTGTTGCTTTGGAGCCTGTCCTGGAACTCGCTCTGTAGACCAGGCTGGCCTCGAACTCACAGAGATGTGCCTGCCTCTGCCTCCCAAGTGCTGGGATTAAAGGCGTGCACCACCACCGCCCAGCTTGGCCTCCTTCTTTGTTTTACACAGGTTATTGATCACTAAGTAGCCTAGGATGTCCTTGAACTTGAGTCCTTCAGCCTGAGTACTCAGCCTTCTGAGGACTGAGATTCAGGTGTGCACCGCATGCCTCGCTCCCAGCCATCTTTCTCAGTAGTTGCTTTCTGGGAGCAGGCAAGAAAAGCTCCACTGTGGAATTGCTAAGCCTTTTTTTTTTTTTTTATAGCCTCTTTGAGTGATTGTGATGTCATCACTCTTCGTGTTTGAAAGAAGTTTTGGGAGAGAATGTGATCTGCCTTTCCACAGCATCTGCAGCCAGTTTTAGCTTTGTTAGGGAGTTGCATATATCGGGAAACTGTGTGGGAATGCATGGCTTTTTAGACCTTTGAGGATGGACTTCCAGACATACATGGTGAGCATCCCTTCAGCTCCTGCCTCTGAAGAAGACAGAGAAAGCTTCGGCGACTGTAAAAGTCTTCCCTGTAGTTTGATTTACTCTTTGGATGGATTATATATTAATATCGTTTAACATTTTAAGATATTGACTCCTGTGAGAGGCTTAGGAGACGGCTCAGGCAGTGAAGTGCCCCATGTGCAAGCACGAGAACCTGACACACACCTGTATCCCAGGTGGAGGAAAGAGCGTCCCTGCGGCTCACTGGCCAGCCACGCTAGCCAGCCTCTGAGTTCCGGGTTCAGGGAGAGACTCAAGAAATCAGATGAGAACAATGGCGGAAAACGTCAGTGTTGACCTCTGACCTCTACATGCTTACACCTCTGCAAACATATACACAAACACGTACACAACTATAGTGAAAAATGCTTCTTACTCTGTCTCTATTCCACTTAATTCTCAATTATCACTGCCAAGCTCTATAACATGAGTTTCTTTCTTCCCTGTTCCCAGTAGCTGGAAATGGAGTTCGCTGTGGTTGGGAGCGCAGGCTGAGGGGCTCTGGGGGCTGGGTGGGGCTTTACTCTCTCTTGGGCATCCCCATTTTTCAAGTCCTTCATTGAAGAAGAATATCAGGATGATGTTGAGTGAAGCAAAACTAGCAAGGCAGTGTTGTCTCAGTCAACAGATAAAGCAGAAGCAACAAATAACAAATAATAAAGCAGAAGAGATAAGACACACTTGAAGAGAGTCATGTGTGGACTTAGGGAAGGAACCAATTAAATTCATCAGCAGTGGCTCCAAATCGACACAATCTGCAACCGAGTTGCGAGATGGGGTGTGCTATTGCTGGTGCAATTTAGTTTTCTTATCCATAAAATTATGACTTTGAAGAAGAAACTTCGAAGGTACAATGCATACACGTCAAGGTAGAGGAGGGAGTGTCAGAAATCAACCACTGGTCACAGGTTGGTCACAGGTTGGTCGGGAGGGGGCTGGATTTCAGGTACAGCCCATTAGCTACATTAAACCTTCTGGTGGGGATGGTTCTCAAAACTTGGAATTTGTATGGGTGTTCAGAAAGGTTGGCACACAATTACTGACTGTGTGGCTACACACATGTTGGAGCTGCACACGTGTGCTTAAACATACAACAATACTTATAATCACTCAAGCAAATATTTTGGTAAAAATATGACCAGATAGGTTAGATTCTTATTGGCAAAGAACCCCAAAATGCTAACTGAAGATATCCAAGATCCTAGGGGAGAGCTTGCAGTGGTTGTGGTTGTAGGTTGGAAAAGCCCACATAGTCAAGATGTCAGTTGTGTCCAAGCTGAAGCCCAGGAGTGCTTTCGGATTCTCCAGGAGCCTTATTTTAGATTTTGTGAAGATTACTGTAAAACTTAGGTGGAAGGGCCAAGAGAATGGAGTCCCTGGAACATGTTGGGAAGGAGAAAATTTACCCAGGAAGAATTATTTCACCCAATTTCAGTGCTTACTAGTCATTAAGACTGTGATGCCCACAGACGTGACTGCGAAGACAGGTGGAGCAGAGTAGGGTTAGGTACGCCATCCACACAGGTGTACTCAGCTGGCGTGTGACACAGATAGAAGCAATGCAGTGGAGTAAAGGCGGCCTTTTCAAATGCTGGTGAAGCAGTTCCATGCTCATGAGCCCCGAGGAAATAAAAATGTAATAATTTACCAAACAAAATAAGGAGCCACAATCCAAAGTTCACGTCTTAGATGAGAAATTAACTCAAGGTGGATCCCAGTCTTCACCAGAAACACAATTAACAAAAAGCTAAAGAAGAAGAGAATTTCCCCCTTGTGGGTCTAGGAAACACTTCTTTGATTGACATTCAGAGTGCGGTCCATCAAAGGAAGAGCAGATCAATTGAATTTTATAAAAATCAGGCATCTCTTCTCTGTGACAGAACCCACAAGGAGGACAAAGAGAAGAACATCAGAACGGGATAAAATATTTGCAAGCCCCGTACCCCACGGAGGAGCAGTGTGTAGTGTGTTGAAAGAACCAAGGACCCTCAAAAGCAAAGTACAGTCCGATTAGAAAATGGATGTGAGCATCACACCCATGACGAGAGTTTCCAGGCGGCAAACACACAAGGTTAGTGATAGGAACAGTCACTTGTGAAGAGAAACGGAGCCTGGAGACGCCTAATGTCCAACCTCTGTGGAAAATACCTCCGCAGTTTATTAACAAAACACGCGGCTAATCATGTACCTCAGCACTTACATTTTTAGATATTTCTCCTGCAGAAATGGGAACTCAGGTTTACACTGTAACCTGGCCATGGCTTTCGAATCCCTTTTTGCGATACCCTTGAAATAGAACCCTGATGTCCTTCAATGTTCTGTGGGATTCCGCTCAGAAATGCATAGATGTGAAGCCTTGATAACACCCAGAATCCAGTTGACTCCCTGGAGAACGGTAACAATGGGACAAGTCGCTCCTAAGGGTTTGTATGTAGTCTGACACTAAATTAAGACTAGGAGCTCAGAGGCCAAACAAAAGAGAAACCCTGTGCTGGAGAGTCTGTATCCCTACCCTGAGTTTCACTATGCAGAATACTATGGTGAACTCTTTTTAACAACACCAGCATGAGTCGGCATTGATCTCAGAGACCCAGTGTGGCTGAACTTGGCTTCTGCTTCAAGCCCCTAACTAAACACGTTACAGGCCCTTTCTTCTGGGAAGGCCACTTTCCTAGTAGAAAGTTAAGACTACACGTATAAATATAATCTTCACAATGAGAATGACCCACTTTCTTTTAAGTGTTGACTAGCAAAAAAAATTGTCAGTAGGTAACAGTGGGATGCAGTGATGACATCTGGGTCATAGATGTGAGAAATAGGACTTGGTTTGTTTTGTTGTTATTTGTTTGTTTTTGGTAGTCAGTGATTCTTGAACCTTCGGTTTACCTAGCAGTATCTGTCAGTCTTATCAAGAGTGTAACGCGTGCCAATCTTATGATTAGTGCGAAAACGTGTAACATCGAAGTAACGCTGAGCGGAAAGGATGTCTTGAGATACCTATGAGTCTCAAAATGGTATGCAAATGTGTGGTGTACACATTTTCATGGTGTACAGTTTGTTACCAACATTCATAATGGATACTAGAGCGTAATTAGAACGCTCTGAAAAATGGCATGTCTTCGCTCCCATAAGGCCATAAAGTCTACTCTAGTTTTATTTCTGTTGCCACGCGAAAACATCAACTAACAGCAGTTTAGAGGAGAAATGGGCTTGTTTGGCTTACACTTCCAAATGACAGTTCATCATTGATTGAAGCCATGGCAAGAACTCACAGGTAGACACCATGGAGGCACACTGCTTGCCCACTCACGTTCATCTCCAGCTTAGTAACACCTGGCCAGGGAATGGTGCCACTCATAATGGCCTGGGCCTTCCTGTGTGATTGAGAAATTAGATAGCCCTCTTCCCCCAGCATGCCCACCAGCCATTATGGTCTAAGCAATCCCTCCCTACTCAGTTGACGCTAGGCTGGGTCATGTCAACAGTTAAAGTTAATTAGGGCAAATCCCAGAAGGCAAACCTCGTGCTAGAAATGATGTGAGAGAGCAGGAAAAGAATCGCTGCTGCACCAGGAAGGATGGGTCGTTTGTGAAGTCTGAGCTCCGATGCCAGGAGAAGAGGGTCTCAGGAAGTCAGGCGCCATGAAGAGAACGCTAGGAGCCCTAGACAGACAAGACATGCATTATGCACCAGCAAACAGGCTACAAGGCAAGCAGACACTGCCAGACAGCCAGGCAAATGCTAGCTCATGTAAATGTGTGACGGCTTATGCAGGCACATATTGGCACATGCATACCAGCACGCAGGCTGCAAGTAGGCACGCAGACCTACACAGGGTCTGGTGAAGGCAAAAGGTGGCTTGTGTGTGACCTCAAGGCTGTATCTATACAGACTCATATAAAGGTGGAATTTTCCAGAAATTTCCAGACTACATTATTACTTGCTTTGGGGGCTTCTGAACATCCAGTCAATTTTTGCTGACTCATAGCCGCCTTATATCTAGCATTAGTCATCTTGTCTGAGGCCTGGTATCTCCATCTCAGCATCATGATGTCTAAACATAAATAGGCCCTTAAGGCCCGTTCCCTTCAGCTTTGTGTACTTCTCTTGAGCACTGTTGAGCTGTATTTTGCTTATAAGCTTCTTGATATCTTGAATGTAAGGTTCCAAGAGCACTATGGTGGTATATGTATATATATATATATATGTGTGTGTGTGTGTGTGTTTATTATTTTCTAATAACCAAGAAAGGAAGATAGACTAGGCATCTTATTATGCACATTTTAGGAGAGAATGGAGAATTCATATAATTTAAATGTGACCCACAGAATTTCTAGGAACTACTAGGTGCAACCGTATTTACAAAACTGAGCCATTACTTCACTGGTATTCTTCTTTTATTCTTAAGTGTGTATGTGGGGTGTGTGTGTGTGTGTGCGTGTTTGTGTGTGTTCACACACTTGTATACATGTGCACACGTGTGTAGGTGCCTCTGAAGGCCAGAAGAGGGCATCGGATCTTTTGGAGTTATGTATATATGGCTATTGAACTGCCCAATCTGGGTGCTTAAAGCTGAACTTAAGTCCTCTGCAAGGACAGTACACACCCTTAATCACTGAGCCATTGCTCCAATGTCAGCATTGGTGTTCTGGAGGAAAACTGTTACGCATAATCCATGATTTAGAAATGCTTGCTAATATATCTGGGCTTTGTGTTTTATTCTAGAATGGACCAATATTTACCATCTTTGCTATGGGAAATCGAATGACTTTTGTTACTGAAGAAGAAGGAATCGATGTGTTTCTAAAATCTAAACATGTAGATTTTGAACTAGCTGTACAAAATCCTGTCTATAACACAGGTAATCAATATTTTGGATCTTTTACTTGAAATGTAATATCGAAACCCAAGAGGAATTTTGAGTAAAATTACATCCTCAGTACTCTATCAAGAATAGTGAAGGTCAGCTGGGCAGTGGTGGTGGTGCATACCTTTAACCCCAGCACTCGGGAGGCAGGGGCAGGTGGTTCTTTGTGAGTTCGAGGCCAGCCTGGTCTACAAGAGCTAGTTCCAGGACAGGCTCCAACGCTACAGAGAAACCCTGTCTTGAAAAACAAAAAGAAAACAAAACAGCAACAAAAGAGTAGTGAAGGGCAATTGTTTTGTTATTAAAGTAGGGTTAGAAGGAAGGAAAAAGAGTATATGCATTAGACTGGGTCATTAAAAAGGAAATTATTGGAAATCTAGTACTTTTAGACTTCATTTAGACCTGTAAGTAAGATAGACTTCTGTCACTGGTGCATTTTAGGGGCTGTTTGGAATTTCTAGTGTTACAGCACTTAGGTCTTATTAACTACAGCCTTCTGCTGTGACTATAATGTTCTACAGGCTATAGCTCTTAGTTCAATTGTACTCTGCTTGTCCAGAGTAGAGTTCCCCTGCTTAATAAGCAAGTCATAATTGTGACCTCTCCTGAGAGTGCCCATTGGGCAATAATGCTAGCTGGGCTGGCTTCTCCTTTCTTACAGTCTCCGTCTGTCTTCGCCTGCTTGCTGTTACGGAGACTGTGCTCCTGCTCTGCCGGGGTCTCCCTAGGTCCTGTGCCTAGACCATGCATCTTCCCTGCATGCCTGCCTGGCTTCTTCTTGCCTAAGGTGCTAAGGTGTCCTTTTCCTGGCCACCCCGCCTCTGTTCCTTCTTAGAGCCCTATAATGCACTCTGTCATGCATTTCTTCGTATTAAGACGAAAATCTTTGAAAACCTCTCAGAGATTAAAAGTTTAGTTATTTTAAGATCACAGTATATTGGGTAAATTCACTGCTCTCCAGTGTTTGTTGGTATGTAAGCCATGGAGTTTCTGGTCAATGAGTATATTTTGAAGGCTCTTGTTTTATATGCCAGCATACTTCTTCGGTAAAAGGAGCTAACTTACCTGCTAGAGGCATATGAGACATATGGATATTATGGGAATGTTCACCCCAGGCTCTCCTGTGACCTCTCTTGTGCATTTCTATTGAACAGATAAAATTTGTTAGCATTTCCTCTTCAGCCTGCCTCTTATCCCGATCAAACAGCCCCTACCATGTTCAAGAGATCAATTATTTATTTAATTTATTATCACGTATAAATTTAATTTATATCACGTTATACAAAATATAACCTGAACGTAGCAGAATCATAAAATACAAATTATTTTTTAAAGGTTTTTTTTAAAAAAGATTCTTTTATTTGGTTAATCAAACTAGATAAACTAGATAATTTTTTTTATTTTATAGAAAGTAGTCTAAAAATCCAAAACTCTTGCCCCTACCTCAACTGAACCCGAGCTGATACTGTAGAAGGAAAGGGAGATTTCTAGGAAGAAGTGTTCTGGAGTGGGGTCAGAGTTATTCTGCTGGAAGGAATGGTCAAGAAGATAACTAGGAAGGGGATTTGGGGGGTGTTGGTGTGTGTGTGTGTGTGTGTGTAGAAATGGGGTTTGGTTGGGAGAGTAGTGAATGTTCTAAGTGTAATTAATAGCTTTCAGAGAGGTGAGAGTTTAAAGACCCTCTGCGTTTTCTACATACCTTGAACGTAGATCTGGAGGAAGAAGGGACTAAAAGTAGCAGCCCTCTCCCTCACTTATAGACCATCTTGAGAACAGATCTACTGCTTTCCTGTGCCGGGAGGACTTTGACAATAGTCACTCCTTCTGATACCAGCTCCCTCTGTCTTTAGCATGGATTCCCAAGAATGTCTTTTTATCACTGCATGAAAAACTGTATGTCCTGATGAAGGGGAAGATGGGTACGTTCAGCACACATCAGTTCACTGGGCAGCTGAGTGAGGCATTCCATGAGCAACTGGAAGATTTAGGTGCCCAGGGGACGGTGGACCTGAACGACTTTGTAAGGTAAACAGTTGTTTTAATCTTCAAATAAAAAACTTGGAGCTAATACGTCGGATTTTGAAATTCACCTGGCGGATTAATGTTCTCTAACTAGGCTACTATGAGGTGTTTTTTTTTTTAAAGCATTTAAATTCTAATTAAAAGGCACTGTCTAGTTTAGCATTCTCACTTTATGGTGAGCAAAGAAACCAGCAGTCACTTGACTGATGAGGAGCCATAAGTCTCCACGTGAGAAACTAAACTGAGTTACCAAAGCACTTTCTCACCCCAGTAGAACCCTGGGACTGCAAAGGCAGAGACAGTGACCTAGGAGTGGAATAAGGGTATGAACTCTCAGAGCCCCACCTCACAGGGATGCACGTCCTTCAGCAAGACTCCACCTCCTGGAAATTCCATAGCCTTCCCGAGCAGTGCCACCAGTGGAGACCAAGGATTCGAATACAGAAGCCTGTAGGGGACATTCTTATTTCACTCATGCCGAAACAGATGATGTCAATAGATATTTCAGTAGGCAGTAGTTTGAATATGCAGACTTTTGTGAGAATTTAAGAAAGGAATGATTACTGTTCCCCCTATTATTCCTAGTTTATTTGCCACTGCATTCAAAGACCTGGTGGTGTCCTAGCTGTTACCATTTTCTAAATAAATTCCTAATAAGTGACATTCATTCAGCTTATTGTTTTGAATTTTTTTATGGGTCTAAGGTGCTTCCTTAGAATGGATTTTTGCATCTTCAGGGCTGGAGAGAGGACTCAGTAGTTAAGAGCACACACGCTCTTCCCAAGGACCCAAGTTTGGTTCCCAGCACATATATTGCACAGCTCACAATTGCCTATAACCCCAGTGCTAGGGAGATCCAACTTTTTTGATCGTCAGAGGCACCTCCATTCACCCATCCATACAGAGACACATGTGCACACATAATTCAAAACAAAGTTTTGTTTTTGTCTTGTTTTTAAGAAAGGATTTTTAAAAAATCTTCAGATAAACATTCACGTTTCAGTCATCCTTGAATGGCAGCTTGGTTTCCAGCAGCAGACGTTAAAACTTAAGAATGACTTTTCCCCAAAGTTGTGTCCCATTATCCACTGCTCAGCTGTCATTTTCAGGCAATTCTGTCTTTGTGTCTAAAGTTTTTGTTGGTTACTCGGTTGACTTCCTGAGCGTCCTTGTCTTTGCAGGCATCTTCTTTATCCAGCCACGGTCAATACTCTCTTTAAAAAAGGGTTGTTTCCCACAGACGAGAGGAAAATCAAGGAGTTCTGCCAGCATTTTAAAACTTACGATGAGAGTTTTGAGTATGGATCCCAGCTACCGGAATGGCTCCTGAGGTAGGGTGGCCTTCTGTAATTGGCTCTTTGATCAGATTTCTCTTTTCAGCAACATATATCTATAGCTAATCTCCATCTCCCTCTCTCTTTGATATGTGTGTGCACAGGCATGCTCCATATGAGTGGAGGCCAGAGGTTGATATCAGGTGTCTTGCTTTATCATTCTGCACCGTAGGTTTGGGCACAAGACTGATCACCAAGAACTAACCGTTTTGTCTAGGCTGACTGATGACTGAGGCCCAGCCTTCCCTACCTCTGCGTGGGATTGCACGTGCACACTGCCGTGCTGGCTTTCACGTGGGCGATGGTGATCTGCTTGCAGGCCCTTAGACTTGCACAACAAGCGTTTTACCTTCTCAACAGCCTACCTAGCTCCCATCTCTCTAATTTATTTATTTATTTTATGCTTTATTTTTATTTCATGTATGTATATGTATGTAGGATATAGGTGCATGTGTTGGGGGTGTAGTGCGCTTGCCGTAGTGAACGAGTGGAGGTCAGAGGAAACTGAGCTTCGGTACTTGCTTCCCGCCTTGCTTTAGACAGGGCCTAAAACTTTCCAGCATCATTCAGGTTAGTTGGCCAAGCTGCTAGGGTTTCTGTTGTCTCCATTTGGAGACTCAAACTCCTCTGGTCTTCCAGTACTGTGTGGCAAGTGCTTTCTCCACTAAGTCGTATTCCAGCCACATTTCTTTCTCTTCGCAAGCAGGATAGCATCAGTTGAGATGGAAGGAAGCTGTTTCTATGACTTTTTTAAAAAATTGGTGGTGGGAGGCTGTGTGGTGTTCTCACTGTGTAGCCCATGCTGGCCCTGGAACTCATGGCCTCAGCCTCCAGGTTGCTGGCATTGCAGGAGTGCACGTTCACACCAGGCTCTGTAGCCTGCTTATTTTAGCGTGCACGTGTGAAGTGAAGGAGGAACAAAAGAGATAGACTTCTTCCTTCTTTCTCTCTGTTCTTTCTTCTTCCTTCCTGTCTCCCTCCTTCCTGTCTTCCTCCTTCCTGTCTCCCTCCTTCCTGTCTCCCTCCTTCCTGTCTTCCTCCTTCCTGTCTCCCTCCTTCCTGTTTCCCTCCTTCCTGTCTCCCTCCTTCCTGTCTCCTTCCGTCCTCATCTTCCCTATCCCTTCCTTTCTGAAAAACAGTGTGTGTGTGTGTGTGTGTGTGTGTGAGAGAGAGAGAGAGAGAGAGAGAGAGAGATTGAGACATGCTTTGAAGATTGTATCAGAGGCTCTTTTGAAGTACAGTGTATCATTACTGAATTGATTCTGTTTGAATCCTTGCTGAATCAGCCCGCTCCTCCGTAAGGTGTGAGTAGGTGGTGATCAAATGCATTTGCTACCATTGGCCCCGATAAATATTTGTAAAATGCAGTGAGAAGCAACTGAATTTTAAAAAGTTCCTGGAGTTGCTCTATGTTTTACTCTACTTGGACAGTTATTTTGGCATAGATGGGTAACTTATAAACAATAACTTTTTCCCCATAGTTTGGAGACTGAGGCTACCAGCAGGGGGGTTCTGAGGAGGGCTTCCTTTCGATGGCTGTCTGTCAACGTCTGACTATACCTTCAGCGTGGAAGAGGCAATCAAGTGCTTTTCGGGGCCTTATAATGACACTAATCCTGTTGATAAAGGGTTTACTTTGTCATGAAATTATTGTCTTTAATGCCCTGTTCCCTAATGCGATCACCTCCAGGTTGAGAACTTCAGCATTGATTTTGCAGAGGACCCAGATCATTAGCCATGGATGCTGGTAATGGTCAGACAGGAATACAATGATGATAACCAATGGGCTTTGCTTAGCTGGACCAGCATCTGGCCTCTATGCTGGGCTTTTACCCATCACACTGAAGATGGGCACAGTGAAATGAACCAAGCAATTGACACACCTTTTTCTCCTTCAATGACAGCCCAATAGGAATCACCATAGCTATTTACAAAGACACTAAAATTCATTTTCTTGTCCCGTCAGCTTTACCTGTGAACTAATAATTCAGAAGTGGACCTCTGTGGAAATTCTAACTGGAAACAGAGATGAAATTTGAGGAAATTGTTCTACTATAAGAAACATTCTCTAGTTCTTAAAAAGTCTATAAGTTATTTACTTCATGTACATTGTCTGTGTGAGGGAGTCGGATCCCGTGGAAGTGGAGTCATAGACAGGCGTGAGCCACCGTGTGGGTGCTGGGAATTGAAGCTGAGTTCTCTGGAAGAGCAGCCAGTGCTCCTAACTGCTGAGTCGTTCTCCAGCCCCACATTCTCTCCGTTTATGTCATAACCTGTGACACTAACCCTTGCAAATCATGACTTTTATGTTTTTTTTCTTTTAATGCAGAAACTGGTTAAAGTCCAAAAGGTGGCTCCTGAATCTGTTCGAGAAAAATGTTGATGAAATCCAAGCTCACGAGTCAGTCGCAGGCCATTCCAGGGTACGTATCTCTTCCTTCACTAAGATATGTATAATGGACATGGGAGTAAATGGTGATTATCACAAAACATTTCTTAACCAGGAAATGTGTGTGATTGGATATAATTTCTATACCAAGTGATACACTAGGCCTGCTTATATACATTATTTTAATATCATGGCCTCATGGCATCAAAGCATTCTGTTCTATAGGATTGCAAAATGGATGCTACAAGCAACAAAATAAGATGAAGCTCGTGAGTTTTTTGTTTTATTTTATTTTATTTTGTTTTCACACAGTTGACTGTGTCAAAGGACAGACGTACAATTTAAAGGTCTTTGTTACTTTACGGCATAGTTCATGAATTAGGCCACTTACCTTTCCATACAACAAATACAATGTTTTCATAGCCTGAACTGAGCACCTCGGTTGTATAGAAAAAGACTAGAACAGGGTTCTCAATCTGTGGGTCATGACCATCCGAAAGCACCTATTTTTGATGGTCTTAGGAGCCCCCAACCATAAATTTATTTTTGTGGCTACTTCATAACTGTAATTTTGCTACAAAGTAGTGTCTCACACTAAGACCATTGGAAATACCTGCTTTCCAGTGGTCACTTAAAAACTGGACCTAAAGATGTTCAATCCCAGCTACTTAGAAGGCTGGGGCAGGAATGGCAAGTTCAAGGCCTGCCCAGACAACCTGGTGAGACTGTCTCAACATAAAGAGAAGTCTGTGGATGTGCTCAGTGATGGGGTGATTTCTTAGCATGCTGGCTTCAATCTTGAGTCCCAAAAATCAAACAGAAACCCCGCTTCAAATATTTAAGCATTTAAAAACTTTACAGAAAGCTTCTGATTTTAGTTGTATATTGTGTCACTAGCAACGCTACTTAACTCTGGAGAGGAAGACAGCAAGACAGCCTTAGGGAAAAGAACTGTGTACATGGTTTGTATCTGCGGTGGATAGTTTTAATTTTCAAACTGACACACTCTAGCATCACCTGGGAAGAGAACGGTAATGAGAGATTTTATGGCGGGTGTGTCTCCAAGGGGTTGTCTTGATTGCCCAGTGGGTGGCATCCTCCGCAGAGGATCCTGGATTGTTGAAGAGTGGAGGAAGCCATCTGGGCACTAGCATGCATGCCTTCCTTGCTCTTTATTCTTGATGATGGATGTGGCTAGCCGTTTCAGGTTATTGCTGCCTTGGTTTACCCGAAGTGGTGGACTGTAATCTGGGATTAGGAGCTAAAACAGTTCTTTTCTCCCAGTTGCTTTTGGTGGGGTATTTATTTATTTATTTATTTATTGTTTTAATCATGGCTGCAGGGGATGAAACCAACGCAGTGTCTTTATCCTTGTCTTCTTCCTGTTGGCTGTAAATATCACGACCAAAGGGACTTAGGGGAGGGAAGGGCTTACCTCATTTTGTGCTTCCAGGTCATAATCGACCATTGAGGGAAGTCAGGGCAAGAACTCCAGGGAGGCACTAGAGGCAGGAACCACAGAGGAGCTGCTTAAACTTGCTTCAGGCTCTGATCATTCACAGGCTTAGGCTTCGTCCACGGTGGCCTGGGCCCCCTACAGAAATTAATGCGGTCAGGACAATCCCTCACAGACACCCGGACCCGCTAAATGTTCTGTAGATTGGCAGAAAATGAAATCCATAATTAAAGCAACCAGTTTTGCTATTCTTCTGGACATGATAGACAATGGCACACCAGCTAATATTCAGAAGGCAGTTATGATGTCCAAAGTCATTTCCTGTTTCTTGTGACAACTTTAATGCCAAGAAGACGGTTGGCAGGGCTAATCTGGAAGACTTGCACGCTTCATTAGCAGCAAGTGACACCAGCAGCTCCATTTTCATCCTGCCTACGTGTGCATGTCCTTCACACTAGCTTTGTTGTGCTTTTTCCTCGTGTGTACCGAATGTGAACAATACTAGCTGCTTCCTGGCTAATATATCAGTGAGCTAAACACCCGTGAAGACGTTAAAATTACACCATCCCAAGGCAACTGGGGGATGGATCCTAGAGTCCATCTTGTTTTCCCATCACCGTTCCAAGTTCAGATTAAAAGCATATCCAGCACCTGAGTGTCTGCCCCCTGGTAGAGAAGCAACCATGGGCAAAGGCAAACTGAAAAGCCCCCTGAATGCAGTCACATGGGAAACAGCCAGAGTAGGTAGATGATGCTGTGCTCTGAGTCGGTGCCATTTAAGTCAGAACATCTGGGTTTTCCCAGGAGCTTGAATTGAGCTTCTCACATATGCTGGGCAAGTCCTCTGCTTCCCAGATATATATCTCTAGCTCTCCTTTTTACTTTTGAGAAAGAATTTTACTAAGTCAGCAGAGCTGGTCTTAGACCCGCTTTAGAGACCAAACATACTTTGAGCTGGAAGTTCTCCTTCCCCAGCCTTCCAAGTTGCTTGATTATAACCCTGTACCACCATGCCTCACTGCCTAATTTTCTAATGAGCAGAGGCTTGCTTATGTTAAAAGGGTAGCATTTGAATTGAGTATGTAGCTCAACTAGTAGAATGCTTGCCTGGTATGCAGGAGGACCTGATTCCAATCTCTAACATTGTGTAATAATAATAATAATAATAATAACAACAATAATAACAATAATAATAATTATAGTAACAGGTGGGTGTGGTGGTGCATGCCTTTAATCCTGATATTTGGAAGGTAGAGGCAGGAAGATCTCTGTGAGTTCAAGGCTAGTCTCAGGTACATAGTGAGTTCCAGGTCAACCAGGCCTGCATAGTGAGACTCTGTCTCAAAAACCACACACGCTATTTATGAATGCAGCCAATCAATGCTCAGCAAAAAAAAAAAAAAAAAAAAAGCAAAAGCCAATGTTGTAATGTTGTGCCTGGGTATAGTTCAGTTAGAAAGTGCTGGCCTAGCATGCACAACGCCCCAGGTTCATCCCCAGTACTGAATAAACCAGGTGTGCTGGTACATTCTTGCAATCTCAGCACTAAGGAGGGAGAGGTCGGAGGTCAGGAGCTCAAGGCCATCTTGAGCTACAGAGAATGTTGATTTTGTTTCAAGTATTTTATCAGCAACTGTACTAATATTCAACTCTCAAAATTTTATTAGGTCGGTACCATATCCAGGCCATCGTATGGATGAGGAAACTCAATCACTGCAATAGTCAAGTGATTTATACAGGCTCATTCGTTTCCCTAATAGTGAAGCCACAAGACAGAAATTCAGCTACGCTCCCCCTGGAGCTCCTGTTCCCCATTCCCATACTCCCACCCAGTGTACAGGGCCTTAGCTGCCTTAGACTGCAAGCCTGGGAATAGCAGACACATCTCTCTTGGATTAAAGACAAACGAACAGTTCCAGGGTCATGACTCAGTCTAGGCAAAGTGCCTTATGAGCAAGCCTGAAGAGCTGAGGTTCAGATCCCCAGAACCCACACAAAAATCTGGGGGTGACACATGCCTGTAACCCCAACTCTGGGCAAACAGAGTTAGGTAGATCCCTGAAACTCATTAGCTAGCCCACCTAGCTGAATTGAGAAGGTTCAGGTTCTGTGAGAGACTTTGTCTCAAAAATAAAGGTGGAGGGTGATGGAGGAAAGACAGCCAGTGTTGACCTCTGGCCCCCTTGTGTGCATGCACGTGTCCACACAGCCACACTGTTAAGTACATACAGCACATGCAGAGGGTGATCTCTTGTTGATGGGCGTCAGTCCTCCTCACACAGCTGTGGTCTCACAGTCATTTCCTTCACACAGACCCTCGTGCAAGCCGTTCTGGATGTTGTGGAGACAGAATCACGTCAACATAGTCCAAATTATGGACTTTTGTTGCTTTGGGCTTCTCTGGCCAATGCTACTCCTGTAAGTACGTGGGAGACAACGGGGCTCACTTCCATCTGTTTTTTGGTTTGTTTGTCCTTTTGCATGATTGTTTCTTTCTCGTGGTCTTCATTTCTTCACTTAATTTGACGAACAAAAAGATTAACAGTGGATTGTGATGTAAGATAAAAAGCAAAAGTGAGTGCTTGGTAGAATCCAACAATGTGACTCCGTGGATGAAATGCTTGCCTCACAAGCTACAGGAGCTGACTCCATAAATGCTGCTGGGTGCGACAGACTGTCTAAAATCCCATTGCTGGAGAGGTGGAGACCAGGGAATTGTGGGGCAAGCCGGCCAGCTAAACTAACCTGTTCAGTGAGCTTTGGGTTCAATGAGAGCCCTTGTCCCAGTGAATAATGCAAAGAAGGTAACAGACATCAACACACATGCCTGTACACACTTCTGCAAAAACATTCATGCATACATACTAGGTGCATGTGCATGTGCGTGTGCACACACACACAACACTCACATATACTCCAACTACCCCACCCCCCAAAAAAGTTCCTCCCCAAAATACTAAGGAGGCAAAGCCTAGATCAAGAGAGAGTTCTGCCCCCTGACATGCTTGCCCTTGGGGACCCCGGTGTGCCATTTAAGGGGCTCTGACTCTCAGGCTGTGTGCTCTATGTGCTGCACAGCTGAACAAAGCCTAGGGTGGGAGTACGGCAACTGGTGGTTCTAGATGGAGCTGCTTGTCTCAGCCACAGTGGCCCTCACTTCAAGTCTCCATGCCTCCATTTCCTCCGCAGGAAGTTAGGAAGGAACGGGGAAGGGAGGGAGAGAATATGAACGTAGAATTTCTGATATGACCTAGGCAGGGCTTGCTCATTTACCCACAGTCTCGGTGAGATCCAGCCAGCTGCTCTAGTCATGTCAGTGAATGTGCGCTTCTCCTCCTCCTGGGTACCCCTGCATCTGAATTTCTTGGCCTGTTGGTTCTCCAAGCTTCTCTGAATGGGGCTTATGACGTTGAAATGCACTGCACGTTTAAAGATAACAGGGACCTTTAAAACCCATTCATTTTTATGTACTCGTTTTTAATTGATTAATTAATTTAGGTTTTTTTTTCTTTGTTTTGAGGCAGTCTTGCTATGTAGCCTCAGGCTGCCCTTAAACTTTCAATCTCAAGTGCTGGGTTATAGACATGACACACAGTGATGGGCAACTGTTTCTTATTATTAATTTTCTTTTACTAAGTGATCAAAACATTGGGTTTCTTTAGGACATATTTATCCATGTGTATCATTGAACTTGGCTCATGGTCACCCTCATTACCTCCCTTGTCTTCCCCAACTCCTGCTTATTTCCTTCCTTCTTCCCAAATATAGTTCCTCAACTGCATCCATGGTGTGTGTGTGTGTGTGTGTGTGTGTGTGTGTGTGTGTGTGTGTGTGATTTTAAAACTACTATGAACTTGGTGAAAGCCGGGAGATTTGTGTATACGCGTCTCTGTTTAGTCTGCTCTAATTCCCTGGTCAGCACACTGTCTCATTAACCCAAGCTATTCCTCATGCTGGCTGAAGTGGAAGGATGGCTGTCTTTGTATCTCTGATGAAATAGGAGTACTTTGCTCTTCTCTGGTAAGTGTGGTCATTTTCTTCTTCCCTAACAACTAGGAATTAGTATTACACATTTCTCTTTCTTGTTTCTGAAGGCCTAGGTGGCTAGATGATCTCTCAGTCTCAGTAACTTGACTTCTTTAAACCTATTGTAAAGAACAGAGACAGATATTCTGGCCTCTCTGCTCCAACAGATGTCTCCCACGAGAATCTGTTTCACAAGTGCCAGGCAAGTGACGAGCCCCATGCCTCCCGCTCCTCTGTATGTTCTCATAGTCTTCTCTGACTCTTCTCAACTAATTGATTGAACCACAGCAAAACTGAAGAGCGACTTCCCAAACATGCACACAGCAGCCACAGTCAGAGTGCTAGTTCTCAGGATCTCTCCAGAAAGGTCCCCTGAAGGAAACCACACAAAGCACTATTGAGCAGACACAGTGGTCAGCTCTTTGTGGTTGACCCTGGCACTGGTCTGAAAGGACGTGTCTGATGATGACTGAAAGCTTCATCCTGCTAGATCATCCTTGTTGGCACCTCCAAGAGGCAGTATGAAGCAAGAGCAGAGAGACCTTGGAAAGGCCTTTCTCATCAGATCCGAAGCCAGTTCCCATGGCTGGGCAACAGAAGGCTAGCAATTCCTTCAACCTCTCCCAGCCTGTGTCCGTGTCCTCATCTGAACTGCCTCCAAGGATGGTAGGGAGGATTTAGCTGGAATGAATGAAAAGTGCCTAACAACAATGGTGCTCAATAAATCATGTGTGTGCCGTACATAAAAACACCACCCTCATGGAAATCAATGCCTTCATTCAATGGCCTATTAATAATGAATGTAGACTGCCATGAGTCCCAGATGCCTGACACCTCAATCGCCAGGTTGGGCATGACTCTATTGTTCTGGCTTTTAGGATCACTCATTGCTGACGAAACCCTAAGAGCTGTAAGTGCTGGGCAGGTGATTCAGGCCCAGATGGAGTCAGTACTTTCCTCTCGCCTCCCTAGAAGCCCATGGGACCCAGAATCTGTGCTTTAGATGGGGTTGTTAGCAGCTCACCAGGAGGCTCGGGTTGGCTGAGGTGTGCTTTGATAGACCACTGCTAGATATTTGCCATACTTCATGAGATTGTTTTGGTGGAAAAATCATTTCCTAGTCCTAAGAAGTTCCTGACTGGCAAATGAACTTTCCAGAACATTCCTCAGCTCTATCAAAGCTTACTTTTGCCATTTTTAAATCTTTTTATTTTACACATATTTTATTTGAAAGTTTCTTTTTTTCCATTTTGCATACCAACCACAGTTCCCCCTCCCTCCCCTCTTCCTGCTCCCCTCCAGCCTTTATCTTAGCTGGCTTCTTTCTTATGGATTCCTGGGAGTTACCCTAGAACCGGGTTTCTCCCTAACCTATTAATGGCTCACTCAATCAAGATATTTCTTTCCTTGCTCTCCTCTGTTCTTCCCTCCCATCTCAACCATTCTCTTCCCCTGTGTACTCCTCTCCCTTTTTTTACCCCCTCCCCAAATTTCCTCAGCTTATCTATTTCCCCTTCCCAGGGGCATCCATGCATGTCTATTTCTCTTAGGGTCCTTTTTGTTACTTCTCAGGGGTTGTGGATTGTAGCCTGGTTATCCATTTCTTTATGTCTGATATCCTCTTATGAGTGAGTACGTGCCATGTTTGTCTTTCTTGGTCTGGTTTATGTCACTCAGGATTTTTTTTTTCTAGTTCCATTCATTTGCTTGCAAATTTCAAGGTGTATTTTTTTTCTACTGAACAGCACTCCATTGTGTAACTGTACCACATTCTCTTTATCCTTTCTTCAGGCAGAGGACATCTAGGTTGTCTCCAGATTCTAGCTATTATTCTCGCTATTATTCAGGTGTGGTGTTAAATCGCTAGTGTGAGATTTCTCCAAATTCTTTATGTAGGCACTTAGTGCTATGAACTTTCCTCTTAGCACTGCTTTCCTAGCTTCCCATAAATTTGGGTATGTTGTGCCTTCATTTCTGTTGAATCATAGGAAATCTTTAAGCCATAGTGATCTGATAAGATACAGGGGCTTATTCTATTTTTTTTTTTTGTATCTGTTGAGATTTGCTTTATGACTGAGTATGTGGTCAGTTTTAGAGAAGGTTCCATGAGGTGCTGAGAAGAAGGTATGTTTTTCTGTGTTTGGGTGAAATATTTTATAGATGTCTATTAAGTCCATTTGAGCCTTAAAATCTGTTAGTTACCTTATTTCTCTGTTAATCTTCTGTTTGGCAGACCTGCTCGTTGGTAAGTGTGGGGTGTTGAATTCTCCTACTATTAGAGTGTGGGATTTGATGTGTGCTTTAAGCTTTAGTAATGGTTCTTTTCAGATGTGGGTGTCTTTGTATTCGGGGCATAAATGTTCAGAATTGAGACTTATCTTGATGGAGTTTTTTCATGTGATGAATATGAAATGTCCTCCATCTCTTTTGATTACTTTTAATTTGAAGTCTATTTTATCAGATATTAGTTTAACTACACCAGCTTGTTTCTTAGGCCCATTTGATTGGAAAATCTTTTTCCAATTCTTTACTCTAAGGTAATGTCTGTCTTTGAAGTTGAGGTGTGTTTCTTATATGTAGCAGAAGGATGTGTCCCGTTTTTGTATCCCTTCTGTTAGCCTGTGTCTTTTTATAGGCAAGTTGAATCCATTGATTTGAAGGGATAGTAATGACTAGTGATTGTTAATTCCTGTTATTTTCTGGTTTTGGTGGTGGTGGTAGTAGTGGGTGTTTCCCTTCTTTGGGATTTTCTTGTGTGAGGTTATCTGTTGCATGTGATTTTGTGGGTGTAACTAACTTCATTGTGTTGTAGTTTTCCTTCTAGTGCTTTCTGTGGGGCTCAACTTGTGGTTAGGTATTATTTAAATCTGGTTTTGTCATGGAATATCTTGTTTTCTCCGTCTATGGTAATTGAAAGCTTCACTGGATACAGTAGTCTGTGCTTGCATCTGTGGTCTCTTACTGCTTGCAAAATGTCTGTCCAGGACCTTCTGACCTTACGAGTCTCCATTGAGAAGTCGGGCATAATTCTGACAGGTTTGCCTTTATATGATACCTGGCCTTTTTCTCTTGCAGCTCTTAATATTCTTTATTTATTCTGTATGTTTGATGCTTTGATTATTATGTGGTGAGGGTGTTGTGATGATGGTGATGATAATGATGATGGTGATGATGTACAGTCTGTTTGGTGTTCTGTAAGCTTCTTGTACTGTCATAGGTATGTCCTTTAGGTTGGGAAAGTTTTCCTCTACGATTTTGTTGATTATATTTTCTGTGCCTTTGAGCTGGAGTTTTTCTCCTTCTTCTATCCCTATTATTCTTAGATTTGATCTTTTCATGGTGCCCCAGATTTTCTGGATGTTTTTTCTTAAGAATTTGACCAATGAATCCATTTCCTCTATCGTATCTTCAATGCTTGAAATTCTCTCTTCCATCTCTTGTATTCTATTAGGTATTCCTGCATCTGTGATTCCTGTTCGTTTGCCCTGATTTTTGATTTCCATAATTTCTTATTGCCTCTATTTCAAAGTTTAAGTTTTGAACTGTTTGACTGTTTCCTTTACCTGTTTGATTGCTTTTCTTGCCTTTCTTGACTTTCTTTTTTTAAAATTGTTATTTTTGAGCTCTATATTTTTCTCTGCTCCCCTTCCTTGCTCTTCCTCCCCTTCAACCCTCTCCCATGGTTCCTATGCTTCCAATTTACTCAAGAGATCTTGTCTAATCTACTTCCCATGTAGATTAGATTCATGTATGTCTCTCTTAGGGTCCTCATTGTTGTCTAGGTTCTCTGGGATTGTGAATTGTGGGCTGGTTTTCTTTCTTTATGTCTAAAAGCCACTTATGAGTGAGTACCTGTGATATTTGTCTTTCTGAGTCTGGGTTACCTCACTAAATATGTTGATTCCTAGATACATCCATTTGCCTGCAAATTTCAAAATGTCATTATTATTTTTCTGCTGTTTAGTATTGCATTGAATAAATGTACCACATTTTCCTTATTCATTCTTTGGTCAAGGGGCTTTTAGGTTGTTTTCAGGTTCTGGCTATTATAAACAGTGCTGCTATGAACATAGTTAAGCATATGTCTTTTTGGTATGATTAAGCATCCTTTGGATATATACCCAAAAATGGTATTATTGGGTATTTATGTAGGTCGTTTGTTAATTTTCTGAGAAATCACCATACTGATATTCAAAGTGGCTGTACCAGTTTGCACTCCCACCAGCAATGCAGAAGTGTTCCCTTTACCCCACATCCTCTCCAGCATAAGTTGTCATCAGTGTTTTTGATCTTGGCCATTCTTACAGGTGTAAGATGGAATCTCAGAGTTGTTTTGATTTGCATTCCTCTGATGACTAAGGATGATGAGCATTTCCTTAAGTGTCTTTCAGTAATTTTAGATTCATCTGTTGAGAGTTATTTGTTTAGGTCTGTACCCCATTTTTTATTGGATTATTTGTACTTTTGATGACCAGTTTCTTGAGTTCTTTGTATATTTTGGAGGTCAGACTTCTGTCTGATGTGGGGTTGGTGAAGATCTTGCCATTTTGTGTTATTGCCTGTGTCCTTTGCTTTACAGAGGCTTCTCAGTTTTAGGCGGTCCTATTTATTAATTGTTTCTCTCAGTGTCTGTGCTGCTGGGGTTATATTTAGGAAGTGGTCTCCTGTGCTGGTGCACTCAAGTGTACTTGCCACTTTCTCTTCTATGAGGTTCAATGTGGTTGGTTTTATGTAGAGGTCTTTGATCAGTTTGGATTTGAGTTTTGTGCATGGTAATAGATATGGATCTATTTTCTTTCTTCTACATGTTGATATCAAGTTATACTAGCACCTTTTGTTGAATATACTTTCTTTAAGGGATTTATTGATTTTCCCCCCAATTTTATGTTTGTTTTTTCCTCCATTTCTTTTTTTTAATTTATTTATTATGTTTATAGTGTTCTGGGCACCAGATCTCACTATAGATGGGTGTGAGCCATCATGTGGTTGCTGGGAATTGAACTCGGGACCTCCGGAACAGCAGTCAGTTCTCTTAACCTCTGAGCCATCTCTCCAGCCCATTCCTCCATTTCTTTAAGGGAGTTTTTTCTTTTCCTGTATTAGGGTGTCTATCCTCTTTACAAAATTATTTTAAAAGTTGTTTTCTTCTGCTTCTTCTGGGTTAGAATGTTCGAGGTCTTGCTGTTGTAGAACCACTAGGCTCTGGTGGTACCGTATTACACTGCCTTCTGCCCATCTGGGGTTGGAGTAGTTATAGATACAGGCATTGATTCTTTCTCCAGCTGGTGCAGATGGAGCCTGTGCCTCTGGGTGGCCTCTGGTGCCACTGAGGCTAGTGGTGGAGTGGCCTGGCCACAGTAGCCTTGCCTGCTGACTGGCTCTTGGGGCTATGTCTGCCCGGGCCTGTGATGCTGCTGCGGATGGTGGTGGTGCAGCCTCTTCCTCCAGTCAGTGTAGATGGGAGCTGTGCCTCTGGGACCCTCTGATGCAGCTGGAGATTACGGTGGAGCGGCCTGGCTGCAGAGCATTTTCCTGCTGGCTGGGGCTGGGATGGTTGTAAGAGGGGCTGACTTTTGCCATTTTTATCTGCTGCTTCTCTGAAGTTTTAACTATGCTGAATGGCCGCCATGGCCTCATTCTGCTCAGAGTTATTGTATACGATGGCACTTGTGTGGCTTTGCATAGTGACCTCGTCCCCCCTTCTCCAGCTGTGTGTATCGCAATCTCTATCTAAATGTGAAACTCTTCATCCAGAAATTGCTATGGATGTATTTGCCATGATTGATAGAAGATTATCTGGAATTTTATAGAGATTTTTTTCTTTCTTGTTTGAAAAATGATCTATGATATCCATCACTTTGAGCTTTAAATGAGTATATTTTTTAAGTATTTAGCAAGCCAAACTAAAAGAAGTGATGAATAGATGATGAATGGACATATGTATGTATGTATGGATGGATGGATATATTGAAAAACACCATCAATTGGCACCCAAAACATCCAGCAGAAATCAACTGGGAAGCTATTTTAAGACAGTTCTAGATCCCCATAGAGAGAGTCTCAACCAGAGCAGTGTCCCCTCTGGTGAGACTTCCAAGTAAAGGAACAAGCAGCAACGCAGAGAGACGGCATCACCAAATCAGGCATTCAGAACATGATCAGAAACCAGCTGGGGAAGTTAAGGCAGCGGGCGTTCCTAGGTGAGCTTGCTCTCTCTGGGTGAGCTTGCCACGACTATATTTTCAGCTTGTCCTCCCCACTGTACAACTTTTACATCTCAGATTAAACAGTGATAGCATCTGTTGGAAATGATATTCCTTCAGGCTGTTCTCAAGAACACATGCTGTCTTGAGCTATCACGTTGTCTGTTGTCTTTCTTCCCTGTCTCAGAGTAGGGGCTCCCGTTTCTCACACAAGGGGGTTTGGAACACTCCTGACAGTAACACCCTAGGGTCTGAAATAGGGGTACCAACCCCACTTCCAGTGCCAGCTGCCTAGTGAGCTTCAACAGTACGTGGCAATTGGCTTACATGGTGCACTTCCCAGACTCCGTCAGCATCCGTCACATCTCCTTGGATGCTATTGAAGGATGCAGCCAGCCTCAGAGCCTTGTTTCTCCTCTCTTCTCACTTCCTCCTTCCCTCTCCTGCACGTGGCTTTTGTAACTGCCCTCAGTTTAGTGGGCAGGTTGACCTTCCTTTTTGCACTCTGGACATGGACTTGACCCTTTGACATCATAGTGATTGTTATGCCCTTGGGCAGTGCTTTTGAAATCTCTTTCCAAATGTGTCAATGACTTTAGGGCCACTTTTGCTTTTTGATTCAGTATTTCATGGGAACATTTTGTTAACTCTTTAATATCTTTTCCTATTTGCATTTTTTTATTGAGACAGTGTCCCAGGTTAGCCTTGAACCCATGATCCTATTGCTTCAGTTTCCCAAATAGAGTCCAAGATTATAGGTGCACACCATATTGCCTAGCTTTTTTCTTATTTTTAAGACGTAAAGAAATCACTTCTTGTCCCTTTGCTAAGGTGAAGTGTGGTGTCTGTTCTTATCAGTTGAGAAGCAGAGACTTCCGCTGTCTGACAACAGCACAGTAAAGATAGACCCTTGGTGCTGGGAGTTGGAACGAGAGCTTGCTGTCCCTACTCCATGCAGAGATCTGTTGCAGCCCCTCCAGGAACGGTGCACTCCTCTTGGGGGAGCGTCTGAAGGAAATAAGTGCTCCCTAGAAGTGCTCTCTTCCCTTAACTATTGTAGGGGGACTCAAGGTCTCATATAATCATGCAGCCCAGACTGGCCTCACACTGGCTGTCAGGGAGAATGACCTTGAACTCCTTATTCTCTTATACATCCGAGGCTCTGGGACCACTCACCTTCACACCAAGAGTACATTGTTGTGTTTTGATTTGTTTTATTTTATGCATGAGTATTTTACCTGCATGTGTGTGTAGTATGTTTATGCCTGGTGTCTGTGGTGGACAGAAGACACCAGATCCCCTGGAACTGTAGTTCTGGGTGGTTGTGAACTGCTGTGTGGGTGCTGGGAACCAAGCCCAGGTCCTCTGCAAGAGTAACAAGTGTTGCTAACCACTGAGCCATCTCATCAGCCCTCAAAAGTTCTGTTTTAAAGGTAAAAAATATCAGACTTTAAGAACAAGAAAGCTGCTAAGGAAAGGGTACTTAATACCATCATGCAGCCATTTTTACTGAGCTGAATTCTAGAGTTTTCCATAAAAACCAGATTGTACCCAATTTTAGTGACTCTCAAAACCACAGTCAGGCATACAGGACTTCAAGCTCTTCTTGTGTTACTGAAGGTCGGGGATCATCACTGGAATTCTTTCCTCAGTGTGAACTCTGACCTCAAATACAATGAATGGAGTATGGAGTGATTATTAATTAATCAAGTCCAATAGAGTAGCACTTGCATTGATAACTCATCAGAGGAAGAACCCGAGGAGGGAGACAGGAGAGCTCTCTGAGCCACGTGTGAAGGTGAGCTGGATAATCTCCAGCTAAGTCTGCCTGGATCCGGATGCTGGTCTAGGCTGTCTGCACCTCTCATTCCTCTCTCTGTAGCAAGGCTGTGCATCCATCCTTGCTTTCCCAGCTCAGTGCAGCAGGGAGGAAGCCAGCAGCCTGGGCTTGCCTCTCCACACCTCCCTTCAGTACTGCTCTTCCTCTTTTGACCACACGAGGGAGGGTTGGGATCGTTCCCAGGGCCAGCCTGTTTCACAAAAGCAATAGAGACAAAAGACTTAAGGCATACAAAGTGTTGTCTGGGTCACCTCAGAATTGATTTCAAAATATTATTTTTGCCACTTTCCCTTATTTTATGTATATTTTTCGTTTTTGAGAAATTTTCATACATCGATGCTGTATTTACATCATTTCCACCTTCCTTGCCCCCAACTCCTCCTGTACCCACTTCCTCTCTAAAGCTCTTGATCTTCTTTACTACAATGTTAGTATTTAGTACAGTGCTTATAGGAAAACAGTATATGGGAAATTCAAGCTTCTCAGGATCTTAAACATTAGCTGTATTGTCTAACCTCCAGAAGCAAAAACTTTCACCTCAGCAGGAAGCTCATTTTTAAGATGCACATTTTTATCTTAAACATCTTAAACTCATTTATTTTGATAACTATTAGGAATGGAAAAAAATCAATCTTCAAAATAGGTTAGCTCTTGAATAAAATGCAAACATGAAGACTGTTCCGGAGCATTATTTGTGTGTTTGTGTGTGTGTGTGTGTGTGTGTGTGTGTGTGTGTAGGCATTAAGGCAAAAGAGGCAATTCACAGAAGCATTCAAAGCTGGCTGATTGAGTGACCCAAGGTAGAAGCAAGATCTACACAGTAGAAAAGATGGATGTAGTCTACTTGGTAGGAGACATATATAATTGATTACAAATTTCAATAGACATCTTGGCTGTCCAGTCCATACTGGAAGCAGCTCCAGTCAACTTAATTTTAAAACCCTAGACTGAGATCTCAAACTCCTACAAATAACAAGTAGGAAATCGCTTATGCATTACCTTGAGTTACCATTGAGCATTGAAAACTGTATTATTAGAAACATAATGATCCTGCTGGCCGAAACAGAACTTACTGATATGCTTGCGTACAAAATGGCTCTATTTTCTTGTGTCAAACTCTCATACTTTTGTTTGTTTTCCTTTTATTTTATATGAATTTCGAGGAATGCTGGGTATTGAACCCAGGACTTGCACATTCATACCATACAAATGTCCTACCATCAAGCCTCCCCTCCAGGTCCTCATAACTTACTTAATGAGATTTAAGTATGGTTTCCTGGAATTATTTAAAATTAATATGTTTTATTTGCAAGAAGGAAATTTTCTGGTTCATTTTTATTCTCTCTCTGTGGCTCTCAATATAGTCTTGCTGCATAGGCCTGGCTGCTATGAAGTTCACATGGAAACCAAGTTGTCCTTGAACTCACAGTAATCCTCCTGCCTCTACTTCCCAAGTGCTCAGATTTTAGCTATGAGCCACCACTCTCTGTTGCCTCATTTGTATTTTAAGGAAATTAAATCATGATATTTTCATGTTGTATTAACATTCTTAATTATTAATGATTTGTTTAGAATATTAGTGAATGGCTACATGATGTTCTATGTTTCTTGTTAGTAAACACAATTCCACCTTTCTTGGTTCAGCCAAGATAGTTTACTCTATATAAATGCAATAGCTAAACAACAGCAACAGAATCAGCATATAGATTTGACATCACTCTTATTTGTAAAATCTAGTTATTTTGAAAGATGATCCTTAATAGCATGTGTTTAAAAATGTTTTTTTCTTTATTTTTATTTTATGTGTGTGGGTGTTTTGCCTTCATGCACACCTCAGCACCACATGTGTGCAGTGACCACAGAGGCCAGAAGGGGGCGTCACATTTTCCAGGACTGGAATTACAGATGGTTGTGAGCCATGATGTAGACTCTCAGAATGCAAACGGTGTCCTTTGGAAGGGCCGGAAGTTCTCTTGACTGCTCAGCCGTCTTTCCAGCCCCTAGTAGCATGCTTCTGAGGTTGACTAAAACTCCTTGCTTCTTTCAGCCGTCCGCGGCTGGCACTGAATTTGCTTTCATTCACCTCGCGAGAGGTTTCATATTGTCTGTGTTCCTCCTTTCCAGATTGCATTCTGGACACTTGCCTTTGTCCTGGCCCACCCTGAAGTCCACAAGAATGTTTTAGAAGCCATATCTTCTGTGTTCGGCACTACAGGTACGAAGTTAATTTACCTAACTAAGAACACATTTAGTCTGTCGGGTTTGCATCTTGACTGTCTGCCATGTTTTAAAGTCAGGACCAGGGCTTGGGAGATGGCTCAGTTGGTAAAGGGCTGACTACACAAGCATGAGGTCTTAATTTCAATCCCCAGCACCAGTTAAAAAAGAAGAAAAGGCTGGATAAGGCCTTTTTCTTGCAATCCCAGTGCTTAACATGTAAAATTATGGACTGCAATAAGAAAAATTAAAACTAATTTGATTTTTCTTGTTCAAGAGTTTAATATCATTGTATAAAATATCATGTGAGTTAAAGGTTGTCCCTCCCTTGTCTCCTCCATGACTACTGAAAATATCACTTTGAAAATACTTTGTTTGCCGTTTCTTCCAAACTCAAGCAAACTTGACTATCATGTGGGGTATGGAAGCAATGCCCTGCCATCCCAGAAGGTGAATCCAGCAGTGCCGGGCTTTATCTTGGAGAGATTTGGGCATTGGGATTATTGAGAACTAGGGATGCTCACAGTGGGATTCCAGAAACTCACCGATGAATTTCAGGATAGGCCACTGCTCTACAGAGAGCCCAGCGCCACAGGGCTGATCACAGATGTGCAGAGGCACGTGTCTGCAGGTGAGTAAACAGCAGGGACCCTCCCTGACTCATGTTCTCCCCATTTGCTGGGGTGCTCCCTGACTCATGTTCTCCCCATTTGCTGGGGTGCTCCCTGACTCATGTTCTCCCCATTTGCTGGGGTTCTCCCTGACTCATGTTCTTCCCATTTGCTGGGGTGCTCCCTGACTCAAGCTCTTCCCCATTTGCTGGGGTGCTCCCTGACTTCCAGTTCTCTGGATTCCTGGCCTTTGGGAAGTGCAAGGCCAGGGGAAGAGTGGTGGGGAAAACGTGGAGAGCCCAAGTGACTCAGAGGCCACAACTGGAGTGTGACATTAGTCTGAGTGTCTGTAGGGCTTGAATTTGGAGCCCTTAGATGCGACTCCTGTGTAATGATCCAAAACTCCTTCTCTCTTCTGTACCCTCGCTTGTTTTCAGAACCTGTTACTTTGTATTAACAGAGAAACATTCCTCAAACATTGTTTCATGGTGATAGCTGCACTGTATCGATGATGTCCATTGTAAGTCATGACTGCAGAATAGAAAACCACTCATAAAAATCTAAAACTTAAAAAAAAAACACATATGTATGTAGAGGTAACTCAGCGCTCTCTGAGCAAATAAAATATCTCTAGAACTAATTGTGCATAAGCCGTTGCAGTGGTTCAGAAATCTAGACGTGGGAGGAGGCCATGAGGCCATGAATCCTGGAGACTGATACCGAGGAAGATATCCATGATTCTATACAAGGAACATGCCAGAGAAGGAATATTAGGGTAGGCTGGATTATCGAGTATTCTCCAGAAAAAATAGATCAATAAGAGATGGTTGGAGAGATGGATAGACTGTCGGTTATTAGGTCCATAATTAGAAAGATATTAAATGGATAGATAGTTCTAGAAGGATTTATTTTACATTTTTAGAGCTTATTCTTACTTTGAGATTGTGTGGACATTCATGTGTCTGCATGTGACTCTAAGCGCGTAAGTGTAGGTGCCCACAGATGCCAGAAGATAGAGCCCCATCCCCTGGAGCTGGAGCAACTGGCGCTTGTGAGCCGTCTGATGTGGTTGCTGGGAACTGAATTTGGGTTCTTTGCAAGAGCAGCAGGATGGGCTCTTAATCACAGAGCCCAGGAAGAGCTTCATTAGGAGAAGCTGGTAGATGTGGTTCCAGGTCCTATGAGCACAGTCTTGGTCATGTGATCCTACTGAAGTCTGTCCAGTGAGGTTAGTGGCTTCTCTGGACCTGGACATGGTTCATCCATACTGAGACGCTATGTGCCTCCTGTTCTTAGCGAAGGGCCTCTGTGTGCATGGCAGGTGCTTTCCGCATCCAGTCAGCCATTGAGAACTGCCTTAGCTCCTGCCCTCTGCTTGTGCGGAGCCTCATGGCCGGCCGCAGCAGGGCTTGGGTGTTTACAGCACTGTGTGGAGTGTGAGTGCACAGCCCTGCACAAATGACCAGCTTCCGGCTTGTGCAGGAATGAATATAAGACCTCGTCAAAGCCACTACCCACACCTGCTTCCCTGGCCTTTTGGTTTCATCTGTGCAGTTTACCTGCTGTTTGTCCATCTACTGTCTACTGCTGCAGGCGGCTGCAAAGGTGAACAAATTACCTTTAAAGATTTTTCTCCCAGTACTCCTCAGGACAAAGCTCCCTGCTTTTCTGCTTCAGAAGTTCGGAAGATGTAAACAATGATCACATTCTTCTTGGTGCCTATATTCTAGGAGAAAAAAAAAACCAATGATCAATTTAATGCATAAATAGATCAAGAGAATGGCTGCCATAAGCTGTGTACAAAAGAAAACAGACCTGAATGTGGGTAATTACCCATGCCAGGAGTGGAAGCATGAGTTGAGCAGGTGGATCCGGCTTGGCCTTATCGCAAGGACTTGAAGTTATTTGGGGTTAGACAGGTAGGAATGGAGAGGCAGGGGGAGCAGATGTGAGCCCGCAGAATCTGCAGTTCTGTTGAAATGATCCTGTCATTCATTTCACGACAGAATGTGTAAGGAATGGATTCACCATGTAGAGAGAGGAACTCTTATGCTCCATCTTTCTTGAGGCCTTTCCCTTCCCTGGACAGGCATACACCCTCCCCTTCCTTGTTTTTTTTTTTCTTATAAGTTTTTTTTTTAAAAGAAAACAAACTATCTTTTTTTTCATTTTACATACCAATCACAGTTCCCACTCCCTCCCCTCCTCCTATTCCCTCCACCTACCCCCGCACCCCATCCCCCATCTACTCCTCAGAGAGGATAAGGAACATTGCTTTGAGGACAGTCCAAGGCCCTCTCTACTATATCTAGGCTGAGCAAGGTATTCATCCAAAGAGAATGGGTTCCCAAAAAGCCAATTCCAAGCAGTAGGGATAAATCCTGGTGCCACTGCCACTGGCACCGCAATCTGCTCCAACCATACAACTGCCAAACACATTCAAAGGGACTAGTTTGGTCCTATGCTGGTTCCTTCCCTGTCAGCCTAGACAGGGTGAGCTCCCATTAGCTTAGGTAAACTGTTTCAGTGAGTGTACCCATCATGGTCTTGACGTTTTGGCTCGTATTCTCATTCCTCCCACTCTTCAACTAGACTTTTGGAACTCAGTCCAGTTCTCCGATGTGGGTCTCTGCCTCTGTTTCCGTCAGTTGCTGGATGAAGGTTCTATGGTGACGTTTAAGATAGTCATCAACCTGACTACAGGGCAAGGCCAGTTTAAGCACCCTCTCCTCTATTGCTTAGGGTCTTAGCTGGGGTCATCCTTGTGGATTCCTGGGAATTTCTCTAGTTCCAGGTTTCTTGCTAACCCCATAATGGCTCCCTCAATCAAGATATCTCTTTTGTTGCTCTCTATCTCTGTTCTCCATCTTGACTATCCTGTTCGCTCAAGTTCTCCTCTCCACTCCCCTTCTTTCCTTCTTTCCCCTTCCACCCTCCCTTTTCCTCCTGCCCCCATGCTCCCAATTTTGTCAGGCCATCTTGTCTATTTCCCCTTTCCAGGTGGATCTATTATTTTGGGGGTGGGGGTGGGGGTTCACCTTGTTACTTAGCTTCTCTAGGATCATGAACTATGGGCTCAATATCCTTTGCTTTACAACTAGTATGCAGTTACCATGTTCATCTTTCTGGGTCTGGGTTACCTCACTCAGGATGTTTTTTTCTAGTTCCATCCATTTGCATGCAAATTTCAAGATGTCATTTTTCTTTTTTTACCACTGAGTGGTACGACAATGTGTAAACATGCCAAAGAACATGCCTAGTTCATGGCTTTAACTCTCCATTTTTCTAGGCCACTTGCTCCCTAGTCATTTCTGGACATCTCTAATATAGAGAGTGTGCCATCGATTGATCACAGCAGAAAGTCTGGGGGGCTGCATCATGTCTCATTATTTTCCCTTGTCTGCTGCAGAGGACATCCCTGCTCTGGGGGGCTGCATCGTGCCTCATCCCTTTCCCTTGTCTTCTGCAGAGGGCATTCCTGCTCCTTTCCCTCCTGTGATGCATTCATGCCCCAGCACCTAGCCGCCCCTGCTTCTCTTTTCAGATCTCTGCTTCCTGTGTCCATTTCCAGCAGGGTTTCCCAGACTGAGCCCCAGGAGCTCACTCCAGCTAACTGAGGGTGGGTCTTTTGTTTGTTTGTTTATTTTCTTTTGTTCTTAATAAATCTGTTAAAATGTGGGATTTCCAGGAGCGCTGGATGTGCTGTGCCTGGAGGGCAGAGCCAGAAGCTGCTCCCAACCGGCCGTGGACTGTCTGGCAAGCCCAGTTTATTCTCTAATGCCAAGCACACAGTGACACTGGCAGGGGACACCAAATGACATTGTGTCCCTGGGAACTTCAGCCTGTGAAATCTGCAGCTGGTGCCAGGAAAATCACAAGCTCCGTCTCCGTTTCTTCCTATCACTATTTTCTCCCCCCTTTCTTACTTCTTTTTATTTTATATTATTTTTTATTCACGTGTAGGCGTGAGTCTGCATTTGTGTATTCACAGGTATATATGTGTGTGGGAGTGTGTGGGAGTGTGTATATGCTCAGGTGTGTGTGTGTGTGTGTGTGTGTGTGTGTGTGTGTGTGTGTGTGCTTGCACATGTCTGAGAAGGCCTGAAGAGAGCATGGCATCTGCTAGAGCTGAAGTTACAGTGGGGACGGCTCCAGACGTGGGTTCTGGGTCCTCTGCAAAAGCAGCAAGTGCTTTTTGCTGCTGAGTCAGCCCTTTAGTCCTGGTATCACTAACTTTTAATTCAAGCTATGAGACTGTTTGATCTGATCTGGAGCCTTTCTTTCTTTCTTTTTTTTAAAAAATTTATTTATTAAAAATTTCCATCTCCTCCCATTTTCCTCCCCCTCCCCCTCCCTTCCCTTTCCAGTTCTAAGAGCAGTCAGGATTCCCTGCCATGTGGGAAGTCCAAGGTCCTCCCCCCTCCATCCAGGTCTATAAAGGTGAGCATCCAAACAGACTAGGCTCCCACAAAGCCAGTCCATGCAGTAGAATCAAAACCCAGTGCCATTGTCCCTGGCGTCTCAGTCAGCCCTCATTGTCAGTCACACTCAGAGACTCTGGTTTGATCACATGCTCCATCAGTCCCAGTCCAGCTGGCCATGGTGAGCTCCCATTAGATGAGTCCCACCGTCTCAGTGGGTGGACGCACCCCTCGCGGTCCTGATTTCCTTGCTCATGTTCTCCCTCCTTCTGCTCCTAATTTGGACCTTGGGAGCTCAGTCCAGTGCTCCAATGTGGATCTCTGTCTCTATCTCCATCTATTGCCAGATGAAGGTTCTATGGTGATATGCAAGATATTCATCAGTGTGGCTATGGGATAAGGCCAGTTCTGGCACCCTCTCCTCTGCTGCCCAAGGAATAAGCTGGGGATATCTCCTTGGACACCTGGGAACCCCTCTAGAGTCAAGTCTCTTGCCAACCCTAAAATGACTCCCTTCTTCATGGTACTGTCTGTGCTTCAGGGGAGACAGGAAAAGCAGGAGAGTCCCGAGGTTTCTGCTCTGGGGTGCTCAGGAAAGTCTGCTGAGCCGCTGGCCATGATGATGATGCTGTGTGTAACTTACTTACACATGTTACGTATATATGTGAGTGTAAGAAATGCGCTTGTATTTTTATGAAAATAAATCTTTGCGTGTGAGTGTGGTATGTCTGTGACATATCCATACACGTGCGCACACACACACGTGTGTGTGTGTGTGTACACAAGTGCGTGTACAAAAAAACACATGCCGGAGGCCAAAGGAGGGTGTCAGGAACTCTCTGTCTATCTCCACCTATTCAGCGAAGCGGAGTCCATCCTTGAGCTTGGAGCTTGTGTTTTTTCAACTCCCTGGAAGCCTGCTGTTGTCAAGTATCCAACCATTTGGCATTGGCGTACCAGGCCTTCCCTGGAGTCCTGGCTTACTGCGTGGGCTCTGAGATCCAAGTAGCCATCCTTGTGCTTGAACTGCGAGCTCTCCTAACTCATCAAGCCTTCCCTCCAGCCCACAACTGGCAATTTCAAACAATGCAGTGATTACCTGAAGTCACTCACTGGGTGCTAGCCGAAAACATGGTCATTCCCTTTGTTGTTTTTTTTTTTTAATTAAAAGAATCCACAAACTGATAGTTCAATTTGACTTTGATTCTCTGCTTTAATGAAGAAAAATTTCCCCAAATAAAACTTTCTCCTATGAAATGTTGTCTGTTCTCAAAATGGTGAGTGTTGCTGTGCCCACAGAACTGAAGAGGAACATTAAATTACGTATCTCTTCGCTTTCAGTTAAGCTACATATTAACTATTATATCATGTATTAGTTATTACTTATTTTTTGAAATATACCATATTTTTGTTGTTTTTCAGATGAAGTTTTCTGTTGTCCCAGGCTAACCTTGAACTCACAGAGAAGTCCAGGCTCACCTCATATCTGTAGGAGTCCCTCCAAGTGCTGGGTTCAGGCTGCACCAGTGGGGAGGCTTTTTGATTTAAGCAGCTCTGCACTCACCCAGCACTAAGGTTTGCTTTCTTTATCTTGGTGCAAACACTGAAGTTCATGTTTAGGTTTCCTTGAAGTATCTATTCCTTTTCCTTTGCATTGTTTTCTCAATATAACAGTGAAGCAGCACTGAACCACAAACTCCCGGTTCATCCAGCGTGTGCACTGTTCATCCCGCGTGTGCACTCTGTTCATCCCGTGTGTGCACTCTGTTCATCCAGCTGTGCACTCTGTTCATCCAGCTGGGCACTCTGTTCATCCAGCTGTGCACTCTGTTCATTCTGGCGTGTGCTCTCTGTTCATCCCGCGTGCGCACTCTGCTCATCTCGTGTGTGCACTCTGTTCATCCAGCGCGTGCACTCTGTTCATCCCATGTGTGCACTCTGTTCATCCCGCTGTGCACTCTGTTCATCCAGCGCGTGTACTCTGTTCATCCCGCGTGTGCACTCTGTTCATCCCATGTGTGCACTCTGTTCATCCCGCTGTGGACTCTGTTCATCCCGCGTGTGTACTCTGTTCATCCCGCGTGTGCACTCTGTTCATCCAGCTGTGCACTGCACTCTGTTCATCCAGTGCGTGTGCTCTGTTCATCCAGCGCATGCACTCCTGCTTCTAATACTTAGGTTCTGTCTCCACCGTATTAGAAGCAGTTTTCTTTCCTCATTCAGGGGCTGCTCGCTGGGAATTTGCTCACCAGAAGTGCTTGCTCATCTTACAAACAAGCAGACAGCAGTCAGATGAAAGTTCCTGCTTGGTTTTTCCTACATACTCGTTACGTTTTATTTTAGCGACATTTTTATTTATTTTATTTTCTAACATAGGGTGGCATCCACAGCACGTTTTTTTTCCTGTCTATAATCTTACTATGCAAACTATAAAATTTACCTCTTTTTTAATTTTGAGATTATAATTTAATTACAAATTTTTCCCCTTCCTTTTCCTCTCTCCAAACCCTTCCATATTTCTCTTCTTACTCTCATTCAAATTCCTGGCCTTGTTTTCCATCAATTATTATTGCCTGTATGTATGTACTTGTATATATGTATATATTAGCAGGAACAGCCCATTGAGTCAGTCAACCTTTTCTCCCTTTTGATTTACAAGGAAGTCGATTCACTTAGATAGGATTGATTCTTTCAAGTATAAATCATAAAATGTGTAAGCAAAAACGCCCATTCATTGGCAGAGAGAAGTGGCTCAGTGGTTAAGAGTCCTCAGTGTCCTTGCAGAAGTTGAGAGTATCATTTCCAGAGCCACATCAGGTGTTTCACAAACTCCTGTAATTCCCACTACAGGGCATGCAATGCCCTCTTCTGGACGCTGAGGGTACCTGCATTCATGTGCACATACCCATACACAGACATAAGTCTGAGAGTAAGTCTTTAAAGAGTGTCTCTTGGATAGAGTCAGAAGTTGAGCTGCATTCTCATCCTGTTAGTCACGAATTTGTGACTTTGAAAACAAGAGAAATCTTACCCACAGCCTATAATATTTTTCCGTTTGCCTTGTTTTAGTTTTGGGCACTGCTGTGTCTGGCTAGAACAGCATTCCTGATGGAACATACTGACACTGTGAGGTGCCCAGGTGCAAATGCAGAATGACCTTGACTTTGTGAGTAAACATAAACAGGCCTGCCAACTAGCAAAATCAAAACGAAGCCCAGGGTGGCATGCATGGTGAGCATGGCACTGTCCTCACTGGCTTCATTAGCTTCCCAGTCCCGTTTCATTGCATTGTGCTGTCTGCAGGAGCTCCAAGTTTGGGCCTCACAGACTGCCATCATGTGTGCTCGTGGCTAGCTCACAGCTTCTCCCCACTTGGATGTGCTCTCTGTCCCCTCTTGCCAGCCCAAGACAGCATTCTTTAAAGATTCCATCATGCCATCTCAGCTGACCTAGTAATCTTACTCATCACCCATCCCCAGCCAGCCCAGGCTCTATGGCTAATAACCAGAGTTATGACTGGGATGGATCTCTGTTGCCTTTTATGGGACAAATTGTCTGAAATAACAAAGTAAGGGATCAAGTAACAGAGCCACGATTTCTCCAATGGAGTTATGGACCCAGAATAGTTATTTTATTAAAAATTTCTCTGCTCCCACTTGAAATCTGATAACCTGAATCCAATGTGGGGGATTAGAGGCTAAGACTAATGCATATTATTCCGGGAATATTTCACGAGACTCATTTTCCTTTGCTAGCCTGGCCTTTGTGAGCTGCCTTGGACCTAGGATGCAATAAGCTACACAGAAGCGTATTGCAACAGTATTTCTCAGTCACCTTGGAAACTGGATCTATTTACAAAATCAAGAGGTCTCATCTGACCTACCCCAAATCTTATCTTTTCTAGCTAATCTTATAATCTATAATCTTATCCTCCTCCTGCAGCCCTAAGGCCAAGTTAGCGCCATTGGGAACACGCAGCCTGTGAACTCCAGCCTGATACCCTAGCCATGCAGACATCCATGTATGATGAAGGGCTGAGAAGACAGTCCCCAGAAGCTGTTTCTAATACTCTTTGTTTCCGGTACGAAATGCGGGACTTGGTCCTTACGATGGCCTAAGTCTCTGAAGTGACCCCTCCATCTCCTGGCTCCAGCACACAGTGGTTCCTCTGATAGCCATGGGTTATTGACAGCCCTGTCATTTTTATGAGGCAGGAGGGAGGTTCCACCCGGCAGCCTCTCAGTTTAATCATAGTCCATGTCTCACTCCCTTGCCACACTCTTCCTGGGCTTGATTAATTCTCGACCCTTCATCTTTTTCAGTGTGTTCTGAAGGGGAGTTATCAAGGTATTTAGATAATCTCCTTTTTTTCAATAGATGAAATGCTGAGGTGTAAGGGTTATGTTTAGATCAAGGTTTGTTTTATGTCTTACTTACCCCATATTTTCTCACTCCTGTTTACTATAAATGGGAGCATGCTCTTTGTTCTTTTTTACAGAAGGAGAAGACATCCCAATTTTGAAGCAGGCTCCCCTTTGTCTTCTTACAAACACAGGAATCGAAACCACCCCATTAATGTGGGAGGTAATACTTGTAAAAATTAACAGGAGATACAGTTTTTCTCAGAAGAACCGAAGCGGTTGATTTAGCATAGCATTGCTGAACTTGTCTGAAATGACAGAATGGGATATGCGTTGTTTTTATGTGTGCACGCCCGGGCGGAGTATAGGGCAGAGAGTCAGTCTTTTGGCCCTCCTCGTCTCCTGTCAGCTGTAATTTATCTGTCCTAGCAATGCCGTAGGCCTTGCTGTCTCTCCCACGCCACCGTCCTCACTGTCCCCTACGTCTTCGGCATCCCAAGTGTCAGAATGAAGCAGCTGAGCCGAGTCAGCTTCCGAGAGGCTATGCTTGTACTTCACCAGAAGGAGCCTGCACCCGCGATAACACACTTAATCACATATGCCTGGGATGTTAGGTACCGTGCCGACCTCTCGAAGACTTAGAAGCAGCATTGAAAACTCAGAAATGAGGACAATGCGTGGAAAGACTGGTGGCTGGAGGGTGGGAGGGGGTTGGAGAGAGATGTGGCCTGCCAGGCTCCTGCTGTCTTTCCAGCCCCAGTGCAAGAGCCTCGGAGCCGAGGGACAGTCCTTTGGTTTCCGGTATTCACTTACCAGAAATACCTGAAGGGGCTGTGCAGGCCTCGCTTGCATTCTTCGCCTCTCCTTATTGTTTTCAGTGCATAGAGCAATGGGCTAGGGGGTGGGATGTCTCAGCGAGTAAAAGCGCTTGCTGCACAGCTCTGAGAGCCTGAGTTCAAATTCCCTGAACCCACATGGAAAGCTTGAGATGGTTGTGCCTGTGTCTGTGTGGGAGGCGGAGACAGGAGGATCACTGGGGCTTCAGTATGTGATCTAACCTCAAGGGAAGAAGGCAGAGGGTGATAGAGCAGGGCACCACAGAGTCTCCTTTGGCCTCCATGGGTTCTTATATACATATGTGTGCACTTGCACATGTTTGTGTACAGCACACACACACACACACACGCACAGCAAGCACATGCACACACCAAAACAATTCATGTTTGGATGGACCTATATGGAGGAAATAATAATATTTCATAAATGTACATTTTAAAAAGACGGGAACATAACTATGTTCCTGGATGGCAGGGTTTAGTATCATGAAAATGTCAAATTACTTCACGTTTTCAAATTACTGTACATTTAATTAATCATGATGACAATTACAACGACTTTCTTGAAATTATCCAAATAACTTAAAACATCAAAAATAGCTATGATAACAATGGTAGTAATCATAACTAAATTGTTAGAAGTATAAATTACTAAAGCCAGACCCCCATGACAGATTAAAACTGATCATAAAGTCAGGATAGCCAGAACACACAGGAAGCACAGGAAGCACAGTGAGACATTGGAATTAGTTGTCTATCTTTTCTCAACGAAAAATCAAAGAGAGGAAAACACCATTAAGTTAGGTGGGTAGCAATGTGGGGAAAATCTGGAGCAGTTTGGGGAGTTGAAAGAATGTAATCAAGATAAATTGTCTGAAAATCTTTTGTTGGAGGAGGGGCCGCTTGTTTGTTCCCAGCCACCCTGCTAGCTTAAACCTAAAATAATCACACAGAAACTATATTAATTAAAACACTGCTTGGCCCATTAACTCTAACTTCTTATTGGCTCTTACATCTTAATTTAACCCATTTCTATTAATCTATGCATCACCACATGGCAGTGGCTTACCGCAAAGTTTCAGCATGTCTGACTCTGGTGGCTCCATGTCTTTTTCGACTTTGCCCTTCTTCCTCCCAGCATACAGCCTAGCTTTCTCTATCTAGTTCTGTTCTTCCCTGCCAGAGGCTCAAAGCAGTTCTTTATTCATTAACCAATAAAAGCAACACATAGACAGAAGGACCTTCCACACCAATTTTTAAATAAAAATTTTAAAATATCGAATCTGTCATGTTTATCTTTAAAGTAAAGAAATAGGGAAAGTTGTGTATCTATTTAATTTTCACAGTTTGGACAGAAACATTTCCACCTAATTTGTGCTTTCAAAGAGTTAGTATTCCAAACCTTGCAGTGAATCCAAACAACATGCCCAAGAGAAAGGGTTTGTAGGAGACAACAATGAACTCAAAGGTTAACTTCCTAGCCCCTGTCTTTGACCTGTTCTCACTCTTTCTCCCGTGAACTTTACAAATGTGACAGAATGTCTTTTTTACAGGTATTCTGTCTAGGAAAACAAGCTAACAGTGCATACATGCTGAGGTTGTGCAGAAATAAAATGCTGATGTTTTATAAGAAAAGAAAAACCGAAAAAGCATCTTTTTTTTTTTACTGTGGAAGAAATATTTGGGGGATAATATGGAATATTCTTTTTCATATCAAACTTTTGAGTGGCTTCTCTGCCCAGTCAAATGTGTAATTTGCTTAAAACAATAGCGCAGGCCATATGTGGTCAAGAAGCCTGGGAATCTAGTCTTTAGTATGCTGGTATACATCTTCAGTCTGGAGTCTCCGGAGTGGGTTTCTTCCCTCATGTTCCACAAGTTCCTGTGAGCTCTCTGAATGAGGTGAGCAGACAAAACTCACCCCCCCCAAGTATCCATACATTTCACTCATCAACCAGTTATTGGTTAATTATTTTTGGTGTCAGGAAAACCATTTTCAGTTTCTATTTTAGATTTCCAGCTGTCTTGGTTAGGGTTTTTATTGCTGTGAAGAGATACCATGACCATGGTAACTCTTACAAAGGCATTTAACTGAGGTGGTGGCTTACAGTTTCAGAGATTCAGTCCATTATCGTCATGGCAGGGACCTGGCTGCATACAGGCAGACATGGTGATATGCAGGTAGCAGGAAGTAAACTGTGTCCACATGGGTGTAACTTGAACTGAGTGTTCCACTTTCCAGTGTTCCTTTTCTCCTTTTTGACATTTTGTAATTTACTCTGTTTTGTTTGCTCCTTTTCATTATAAATCTTCATTAGAGTCATCACTAATAACCACACGACAGAGTCTACACTAGGCTGTTTTGAGATTTCCTCTGCCAAGGGAATTAATTCAAAACTCTTCACTTTAGCCTCAGGCAGACTCTTCAGACAAGGGCAGAAGGCAGCCAGTCCCCCAGATATCAGCAGAATGATTGTGAGTAGGAGTCAGGGGAAGATTATAATTTTTCTAAACTAATAAATAATTTTTGAAGTGAAAGTCTATGCTCCCTGGACTGGGGGGATGGCTCAGTGTTTAATAACTCACTAGTCCCAATACAAGGCCTGAAGTTTGGATTGCCAGAAACCACATAATGTGGAGTGGGTGTGGTGGCCCACCTCAGAGTACAGTCTGTGGAACTCAGAGACGGCAAGCCTCCAGAGCAAGCTGCCTGTTAATCCTAGCCATGTTGGTGGCTCTGGTTTTGGTTGACAAACCTGGCCTCATTCAATAAGGTGCGATCAAGGATAATTACTGTTTTTAACTTCTGATCTCCATGTGTCATGCGTGACATGTACCCACAGACAGGTGTGCTCACAAACATGCATACACATGTGCATACACACACAAGTTACACCATATGCACTTGGGGAAAGTGTATAAAATACTAACATTTTATTCATTACTTTTTCTTCCCAGGGAAATTATTTAGGAAGTAGTTCTCTGGGCCCAGCTTTGGTAGGAATCATTGCTGGATGGTGTCATATCAGGTCCTGTTTGTCAAAGGTTATTGTAATTTTTTTTTGACCCCACAATCCTCTCTGCCAATGCAATAATCCAAATCAGACCAAATCAAACCAAATTAGAAAAAGCCCAGGTTTAATGGGTGGCAGTGCTCCTGGGTTGCCTTCTGGGAAAACACAGAGAGGGGGAAGGAGAACCAGAAAGACCACATGTTTGTTCTCTGGGGGGCAGTTTAAAGAGCTTGTGGGAGTGGTCTTGACCCTCCCTACGGAGGGGTCACCATTTGGTGGGCTTTTTCAGAGGTGGAGTCTGGACTGCGGCATCTCCGGCGGGAGGGAGCCTGGAATGGAAAGTTCTATTCAGACATTTTAGAATGGATGCCAGGGGCTGGGGTGAAGTATCCAACCAAACATCCCAACTCCTTGGATAAAGGGGTGCTAGGGGGCTAGGCTGACGCCTGGACCCAAACATTCTAGACTCTCTGGATATAAGGATGTCAGCAGCTGGGGTGACACTTCCAACCAAACAGTGATGTCACTTGTTTTTGTTGTCAGCCACTCTTCTTCATGAGCACCGACCTTTATGCACACAGCTCAGCTTCACTGATCTTAAGCTGGCCTGTGTGTATGGAATGTTAGCACCTGTGCAGGGGAGTCGGCAGAAGTGAGCACCCAGGGTTTCAGAAGAAAACGAGGACCTGTGGTCTGTGTAGGAGTGGGCGAGTGGGTGCTCTAACTTTACAGGGAATCTGTTATGTGCTTTCCTTCTTCCTCCTGCACGCTCTTGGCAGTACAGTCATGCCTGTCTTAGAATACAGAGAGCCTGGAGCGGGGAAATAGCTCGCTTTCCATCCTCACTTTAAAACCTACTTTCTGATTTTGGCTCTTTGAATTGTGTCTTAAAAATAAGTGGCCAGGTGGTGGTGGCACACACATTTAATCCCAGCACTCGGGACCTTTAATTCCAGCACTCAGAAGACAGAAGCAGGCAGATTTCTGAGTTCGAGGCCAACCTGTTCTATAAGAGCTAGTTCTAAGACAGTTAGTATTGTTAAACAGAGAAACCCTGTCTTGAAAAAAACAATAGATAGATAGATAGATAGATAGATAGATAGATAGATAGATAAATAGATATAGATAGATATATTCTCTCTCTCTCTCTCTCTCTCTCTCTATATATATATATATATATATATATATATATATATATATATGAGAGACTTATCACTGCCTGCCATTTTCCTTTTGCCAAAACATGGATCCTTTCCCCAGAGTTATTAGTTAGGTTTTTACAGAATGCTGTTTCAGTGTCACGGGATGCTGTGAGACAATGGTTTGTACCTTGTCGCTTGTATTGTATTAAAATACCGATTGGCCAGTTGCCAGGCAGGAAGTATAGGCGGGGTGACCAGGCAGGAAGTAGAGGTGGGGCGATGAGAACAGGAGAATTCTGGGAAGAGGTAAAAGTCAGTCTGCAGTCATCACCCAGACAGAGAGGAAGCAAGATGAGAATGCCTCACTGATGAAAAGTATCAAGCCACATGGTTAACACAGACAAGAATTATGGACTAATGTAAGATGTAAGAATTAGTTAATAAGAAGCCTGAGCTAATAAGCCAACCAATTTATGATTAATGTAGATTAATGTGTGTTTCTTTGGGACTGAAAGGCTGTGAGACAGGGAGAGGGGACAGAAAACCTCAATAAACAATGGGAGAATCAGGGTTCCCTTTTTGTGGAATCCATAAAAGCAGTTTAAAAACTAAATCAGAAAGAATTTGAGGGCTATTTTATTAGAGTTTGAGAGAAGCAGCAGGCAAGCATTAAGAAGCCATGGCAACAGCCTGGAGGAACATGGGTAAGAGGAAGAAAGCATGTCTTGCCTTCTGGGCTGGGGCCAGCAGTGGAGCTCTGCAGGTAGCTGCAGATGTTGTGAGGTGTTCAGAGCAAGATTGCAACAGCTCAGAGTGTCAAGGGAAGTGTGCTTCAGACTCAGGCCAGTATCTGAAAAGCAGAGAGAAAAGAGTCAGAGGGCAAGTTATTATTTTGCACAGTTAGCAGTAAAGATTTGGAAGCAACTGCCTTGAGAGGGTTTCTGGAGGGCATAAGTTTATTTTGTTTTCCTTGAGGGGATAATTATTCCTCCCATTCCATTGGCTTGTCTTCAAGCAATTTTTTTTTGAGACATGATCTTCTGGCTAGGTGATTGACAGGTGCTGTTGGATGAGCATAAGGGAAAGGACAATGATATTTAAAATGTCTTTTAGATCCATCAGAATAGCATATCTCCACCAGGCCCTTTTTTTGACCAGTAGGAATTAGATTTTCTTCAATAGACTTCATCAAAGCCCACCTTTTTATATGATACTTTAAATTTTAAGGAATTGTGGTGCTTCCCTTTCTCCTGTTACCTTGGTAACAGGAGATGGTGTCTAGAGCTGATTGTGAGGTAATCCCCCCATCTTTAATGTCCTCCAAGACTGCTGATGTCTCTTTAGCTACCTAATATTTGACTAAAGAAACATTCCTTCTATGTGTTTATTACATATGTGTGTATATCTATTTGTATGAAGAAAGGTGCTTAAAATATGAAAAAAATAGTGGAGTTATCTTTGAAATCCTTTGCTGTTCTAGTTGACTCATTCCTTCTTAAGTCTAAGAAATTATAGTTTCATAACTTATTTTAGAGTTTGTTATTTTTCCTTCTGGTTGGCTGACTCCTACCCACCCTTCTAGGCTTATATAAATTCCAGCCACAGGCGAGAGGAGATGAATTCCATTGATGCCTGAGTCCTCTACTCCGAGACTTGTATTATAGTTATTTATATCCTGATAAATTGTCTTGTGCTCGTATGTCCAAGATCCTTTTAGGCTGTGATTTTTTGTCATTTTTATTCCCTGCTCTCCTTTGGAAAGCAATGTCGGATATTAGCATGAGTGCAGCTTCTTGTTAGCCTTAAAGGCTGCTGTGAAGCTGTCAGCGTGTCTCCCTGTGTTGGAAGAGAATATTCGAATATTTATGATGTTGCAATACAGACGTACAAGCAATGCCAAAGTCACTGGGCAAGACAATCATTACTTTTGCAAAACGATACACAATGACCTGATTTGGGAGAGCAAGCACACCTGGACGGGGAGTTCAATTTAGTGAGTTTATATTAATGCAGGGTGGGGCTCATGGCCCACTGCATTGTTGGGACCTTGACCTCACAGTCTAATGGGATTGGCTAATTTGTGATCAACGCAAAGGGGAAGAGTATATTAGAGCGTGAACTTTCAGGAATGTCTGTCATCCGGGTATAGGCAAACAAGCGCATGCCTGTTTGTTCCACTAGGTGGAAGAGGGCTATAGAAGACCAACCATCTTTGGGAGAAAAGCCTGTCTCTCACGACTGGTTGGGCACATTAACTTATTTGAGACTGGAGTATTGGAGGTATCCATGAAGACTCAATGAAGGAGCTAACATATCTGTGATGTTAGGTAGCCAATCAGTTATTAACATTGCTCTAGCTCCTCCAGCATCGGTTTGAGCTATATATAACACAGGTATGTTTTGAGTGTGCAATGTCAGAAGTATGGAATCATGTTTGGGTCTTCTTTCAATCATTGACTAACAGTAAATTACAGGCAACGCCAATTTCCATGACAACAATTTGCCAGACTTCCCTCTTCCCTTGGTAGCCTTGGCCTAGGTGAACAAGATTTGCTTTTATTGTAATCTTAATTGCTAATATTAATTCTCCGATCACACATTACATGCCACATAATATCTATACCATCTATATCTATACCTCTATTATCTATCTATCTATCTATCATCTATCTGTCTGTCTATCTATGTATGTATGTATGTATCTATCTATCATCTCTCTGTCTGTCTATGTATGTATGTATGTATGTATGTATGTATGTATGTATGTATCTATCTATCTATCTATCTATCTATCTATCTATCTATGCTCTATGTGTAGATCACAGAGTGGCTAATACGGTCTAAAAGGCCACCATAGAACTCAAGCAATTTCTGAAGTTTTGAGGAGCTGATGGAAATGTAACAGAGGTTCTATTGCTAAGAGAGAACATGAGCCAAGCAGAGCCATTGGGAAGTAGTTGCGCTTGTGGGTCAGCCACACTGTGGGTCACTGGCTGGAAGTGAAACTGCATGGTTGTGTTCAGCTGCAGAGCTGACAGAACCGAGCCCAGTTGAAGGAACCAGTGGACAGGTAGATGGCCTTCTTCACGTGCCCATCAATGGGTGGTCATCCTTCATGTCAAAGCTGAGGAAAAGGCTGCTTGTAAAATAGAGTTTCTTGAGGTAAGACATAGTCTGAAAATGAATATTTTACAAAACATGGCATAAATTTGGGCAGGGTTCAGCCTGATCTCAGCAGATATGTAGCATGTTTGTAATATCAGTCAGTACCTGAAATAACAGCATTTAAATCTCTAATGTATACTTAACAAAAATAGTATATCGTCTCTGTGTAATTAAGACTTTCATCTAGAAATTAAATGTGGCACATTAAAAATTTGACAGGATTTCTCTGTGTACCTGACTGCTGTGGAACTTGCTCTGTAGACCAGGTTGGCCCAACTCACAGAGATCTGCCTGCCTTGGCCTCCCAAGTGCTGGCATTAAAGGCATTTACTATCACTGCCAGGTAAAAGTCTTTCTCTCTCTCTCTCTCTCTCTCTCTCTCTCTCTCTCTCTCTCTCTCTCTTTCTCTCTCTCTCTGAATACAAGAGTCATCATTTCTTTTATTTATTTTCAAATATCCTAAGGTTTGATTTTGTTGCATTTATGCCAAGCGTTAAACAGGCGGTTTCTAAATTTTACCCGTGACCCCTTCTGCTCCTTTCCTGGCCTCTCTCTGTAGTGGTCTTGGTCTCTACGGGGCTCTGGCTCTCCTGGTGATTACCTTGGAATTCTCCCAAGTGGAGCTTTCTAAATTTAGAGCCACGGGACTGGAACAGCACACCAGAGATGACCGCTGAAATCCCGACAGTACTGCTGCAGAGCCATTTCTCACAGTTTTGACAAAATGGTCTTTATCAGAAAGATGTTTGAAAATCTAGGCCATTTCTTTTGTCTTGTCCAAGAATGCTACTTTCTTTTTCCCACATCACACTGTAATTTGAGAAACTAAAAATACATGATTAAAACACTTGTTTTCCACATCGCTTATACATTTGTACATCATAGTTTTAGCTATTTCATACTAGAAGCAAGCTTTCATTCAGTTCTGTATTCTGTAATGCGATATAAAATGTTTCTACAGTGCAATTAGTCTAATAGTGACAGTTAAAATTAAAAACTTTTTAGAAAATTCTCTAAAGGAGGTCAGAAACTTCACCACGCCTAAGTTCAAACATCCCAGGTCAGAACTATGTATGTGTTAAAACAGGGAGAGGTTAGAAAAGGAGACATGTTACTTTTTTCTCATTAATGTGACAAAATATTAGTCAAAAGCAACTTAAGGGAGGAAGGTTTGTCATGGGTGAGGTTTGAAGGGATCTGCCCATCACTCAGGAAAACCATGATGGCCTCTGTGCACAGTGACTTGTATGTCTGCAGTCACGGGCAGAATTGCACAGTGGCTGGTCGTATGTGTGCAGTCACGGGCAGCAGACAGTGTCTGGTCATATGTCTGCAGTCATGGGCAGAAGTGCACAGTGTCTGGTCATATGTCTGCAGTCACGGGCAGAAGTGCACAGTGGCTGGTCGTATGTGTGCAGTCACGGACAGAAGTGTACAGGGGTCTGCAGTTGGGGGCAGAGAGGGTTAAATACAGGTGCTCAGCTGGTTTTCTTCTTTTTCCTGTTTTTATTTGGTCTGTAACTCCAGTCCCCAGAATGGTGCCACCCATATTCAGGGCATGTCTTTCCTCCTCAGTTACACCTCTGGGGAAATTCTGTCACAGTCTGCCCAGGGGTTTGTCTCCTAGGTGATTTCTGTCAGGTTGACAATGAAGATAATTACCAGAGTAGTTCCCTTTGGAACCCCTCCTATCTGATTTGAAGCATTAAGCCCAAATGTTGTCACCCCCTACCTTTGGTCTAGTAGAAAAATATTTATTATCTGTATGCTATGGCCATAGGGAACTAAAACAGAAACAAAAAGAAGGGATGATTGGTGAATTTGTTCAAAAATAATTTCTCTAAATAGTTATTTTAGGGGAGACCAGTCATTCGGAGAAGTCGGTGTTAGGATCTGAATTGGAGGACCTGGCTAACTTAACTGTAATGTCTGTTTATGGAGGGCCCTAGCTCGCTAAGTCTCCCACGGTTTTAGGATCAAGAAGAAACTGGTTTGAAGCCTGTTTCAGATCTCTGATTTCTAGTACTGATCACCAAACGTTCCACATCCCTGTTTCATTGTGCTGTAGCCATAGGCTTCTGAATGAGCCTTATGAATGAGCCTCATAGCTGGGAGCCCGAATGGCAGACAAGACTTTCCACTGTAGGCTGTTTCCAGCCACAGTATAACATTGCCTTCCCTTGCCTCATAGTTTTAACATTTTGATAAGGTCAACTAACACTTGACGATGATACTTGGGACAACCATGGTCCAGGTGGTGTGCAGTGTGGCAGCCCCATACAGAAAGGGCAGAGAGTAGACACTGAAACCCAGGAACCAGGATTCCAGGGACAATGGGACACCCCCTTCTCCTGCTGCCTTGTTGCCAGCTGCCACCTTGTAATGCAAACCCCAGCAGACTCACACCTTTTCCTTTTGGCCACCCCTTCACACATCGAATGGTTTGTACAACAAGCCTTAGTACACACCCTAAGAGGGCTTCTCTTACCTCCCTCCTGCCTGCCTTTACTTCTTTCCTTCCTTCTGTTCTTATTCTCTCTGCACATTTTAGTTTTGTTTTCCACACACACTTTCAGGTTGGTGTAAATCACTTACCATATCATATTTAACTATTTACCTATGTTTTCTTGTTCTCTATAAAATATTCAGATAGCAGAAGTTGCAGGTAGTTGGTCTATTCAGTTATCAAAAATGGCTGGCCTATTGTATACTCCTCCAAACTCGCCCTCATTACCAACGTTCTCAATTAATCCAATTTATGTATAACAGAGATTAGGTATCTTTGTTATTTCTCCATTCATATGGGTTGCGGCGGCACATGCCTCACAAGAATAAGACATACATGGGAATAGATGGGTGATTCTTCAGCCAGGCTGGCTTGTAGACAAAAGGGCACACATCTGCTGTCAGGCTTTCTTTCCAGTGTGTGACCTGAATTCCAAGGGGTTTTCCCTTAGATGCCATGTGTTGCCAAATTGCCCTTTCTGTTTGGTACCCAGGAGATGGTTACACCACAGGGATAATGGAGCAGATTGAAAAGATCAGGATGGCTGAGTGGTGAGCACTCTGATAAAGCAAGGAAAAGGCTACTGTGTGGGAGAGGAGGGGGAGGAGGGGGGAGACTCAGCTGCAGTGTGTTCTTAGATCTCGTTCAGAAAAGAGTACATGTAGAAGCCGAGTGCCGGGAAACAGGTCTCCTTACCACATCTGCGCATGTGCTCTCTGAGTATGTGAGCAAAAGTGTCACGGCAACCATACTCTAAAGAAGCGTGTTTCCTCCCTGGTCCTGTATTTTCCATGGGTTGCTAAGATTAAAATAGCACACTAGGCATCGCACACTTGAACATAGAAGTGATAAGGGCGGTGAAGACCACACAGAATTTATCACACTTGTAAAATACAGGACCCGGAATAAAAATTGGCCCTTTGAGCAAACCTAATAATAGCTCGTTCTCTCCTTGCCTGTGGGCAGTCATAAACTTCTTTCCATACCAGGCCCTGTATTTTAGATTTTATGAACCATAAAATTTCTGTGGCCTCCTATTATCTGCCATTGAACAGCAAAGCCAACCACAGATGAGTGTTGATATTTTTATTGGAAGGCAAATCTTTATAAAAATAAAGCAATGAAAAGAAATAAAAAAAAATAAAGCAGTGAGCTGCATTTGGCCTTTTGTCATTGTTGTTGAACCAGTCTTATCTGTGAGATAAGAAAGAAACATGAGGTCAAGATAGATAGATGATAGGTAGGTACATAGATAGGATAGATAGATAGATAGGTAGGTAGGTAGGTAGGTAGGTAGGTAGATAGGTAGTAGGAAGGCTGCTTGTTCGTTCCCAGTTGCCCAGACACAAAATAGTCACTCAGAAACTATATTATTTAAATCACTGCTTGGTCAATCACTTAAGCGTATTGCTAGCTAGCTCTTACATTTAGTATTAACCCATTTCCTTTATTTTATATTTTATCACGAGACTCGTGGCTTACCAGCAGGGTTCCAACTCATCTGTTTCAGGTGGCGGCTATATGGCGTCTCTCAGACTCTGCCTACTCTCTGTATTTTTCTTTTCCAGCCTGGCTATATTCTGTTAAACCATTGGCCGAAAGCAGCTTCTTTATTTATTAACCAATAAAAGCAACACATATACAGAAAGACTTCCCATACCATTTGGATGCCAATCTGTTGTATGAAGGCCGCTTGTTTGTTCCTGGCTTCCCAGAACCAAAATAACCACACAGAAGCTGTATTAATTACAACACTGCTTGGCCTATTAGCTTATGCATATTTCTAGCTCACTCTTACCTCATAAATTAACCCATTTCTATTATTTTATATTACCACAAGGCTTGTGGCCTACTGGCAAGGTTCTAGCTGGCAGCTTGTGTCTTTCTTGTCTGGTTCCTCCATGGCATCTCTCTGACTCCACCTCCTTTCTCCCAGCATTCAGTTTAGTTTTTCCCGCCTAGCTCTGTTCTGCCCTGCTATATGCTCAGTTTCCTTATTCATTAACCAACACAAGCAGCACATAAACAGAAGGACTTCCAACACTGTAGATAGGCAGACAGATGATAGATAGCTAGGTAGATAGAGAGATAAATGTAACTGATAGGTAGGTAGGTAGATATATATTAGATAATAGATAGATAAATAGATAGTAGGTAAGTAGATAGGTATACAGATAACAGGTACGTAGATGAATGATAGGTAGATAGCTAGATAAACATAATAGGTTGGTAGGTATATAAATAATATATGGATGGACGATAGATAGATAGATAGATAGATAGATAGATAGATAGATAGAAAGATAGAAAGCTTGGCCACTGCTCAGAAGGAGCTGACAACTTTGTAGTTACAAAAGTTATAAAACGTAGGACTGGTGATATGGCTCAGGGCATAACTGCACCTACCGTGAAGCCTAAAGACCTGGATCTTATGCCCAGGACCCACATGGTGTAAAGAGAGAATGGACTCTTCCTGAGTTACTTTGACCTCTGTGTGTGCACCCTGACACACACTCAACCCCCAACACACCCACAAATACAATTAGAATGTAATCTTGAAGTGGATAGAATTTCTGGATTAAAAATTGTCAGGGTTGATGAATTATGACCTAGATTTATGGCTCAGCATGAGAACTAAAAGTCCTTTCATATACACTGACAGAAATCAAACCCAGGTGAGTGATGGTTGGTGTCAATACCTGCACTTGGACTTCTGATCTAACTCTGATTTAAGTCATAATTTTCACTCTCTAAATTTATTTACTTTTGTGTTTAAATCGAAGAGATAATTTCAAAATTGCTATAGTAATAAGAGCAGTTTTCAAATGAGAATATTTATTGAATAAAACACAAGAGAATCATTTATTTGTTTGTTTATTAACTGACTTACTACACTGGGAATCGAACCCAGGACCGTGCATATCTAAGGCAGGGTGTTCACAGCTCCCTTCCTTTTCTTTTAATCCGTCACTGTGTTTGTGATTAAAGTATGATCCGCAGACCTGCAGCGTAAGATCACTGGGGAACGTCCCAGAACTGTCAGTTCCTGGGTCCAGTATATGCAAGGTTTGCACTAAATTCTAAGTAATTTAAACATTTTCCCCATTCTTCCTCAGAATTGTCTCTAAACCTTTCCCATTGTCTGCATGCACAGCTTTTAAAAATTGACCTTCTCTTCTACTGTTTTAGAATCAGCCCACTTGTCCATTCATTTATCCCATTAATAATAATGTATAGACTGTTTCCCATGTATGTACAAGACATTGTGTTAGATCATAATCACACATCAATGGGTTTTAAATAAATGAGGTTCAGAAAGAAAAGAAACATTATTACATTTGGGGAATCCAATGATAGTATTATAAGCTGGATTAATTTCTGTATCACACCCATGAAGATATAATGGCATGGTGGTGAGTTGGGAGAGAACTGGGATGGTTGGGGAGAGGCTCTGTCACCTGTGACCTGAAGGGTGAGTGGGAGCCAGCCTTCCAAACAGGTCCAAAGGGCAGAGGGACTCATAATGAGGGTGGCCTTTGCTGAGTTAATGCCGTTTGACAGTTAGGACTTTGAGAGATTTACACACATTTGCCTCTACAGCCCTGACAACAGCTCTATAAGGCAGATGCAGTCACTGCTCCTCCTTTATGTTAGGTACGCCAGCTGAGCCAGGTGAACAGGTTGGGTAATGTACAAAGGTCACACAGTCTCCAAGACTCCATGTGAGCGTCCATAAAGGGGTATGTAGGCTGTATTTGCCAAAGAGAAAACATTGGCATTATCTTTCTACACCGAGGCCTTTTATACTTCTCTTCAGACACCAACTGGGTGTTGTAGAACTTAATCCAATTCCTGTACTAGCTCCCTGATCTTAGTGGAGACCTTGAAAGTGTACCCCTGTACACTTCTGTCCGTGACTGCACACATACGACCAGACACTGTGCACTTCTGCCCATGACTGCAGACATATGACCAGGGCTAAACCCCACTTTAGAGCTCTCGCTTTAAATAACCACAGAAAGCAGTAGCCCCCATGTTATTCAAACTCTGTCCATCTTAGCTGCGAATTGGGGGTTTCCAAGCCCTCCTCAAGCTGCAGTGATTTGCCCTAATAATGCAGAGTTCAGAGGAACTTTCCATCCTAACAGTGAGATTACCATCACTTATTTATTATGAAGCTTGTCATCACCTATGTAGGGGAGTAGCCAGATAGAGGGAAGCATCTGAACGGGACCAACAGTGGGATGTCTTGCCGCTTAGAACTGGTGTGTGTGACCCTCCCAAAACATGGGTGTGTTAAAAAACTCCAGAAGAGATTTTAGGGATGTTGCCTTTCACAAACATGGTTGATGTAATCAAGAAGTTAAGCTCCCCCAGAAGTTGAGGTGTGGGTTGAGGGCTCAGAGTTCCAATCTTAGGATCCAGAGTTGAATTCTTGGATAACTTTCCCCTGTCTTCTCAGCATCACCTCACTAAGGTAAGTTCAAGTATGGATAAAAGACACACCTCTCTCCCCTGTCACTCAGTGGTCCGCTGAAGTTTGAGGAGCCAAAGAACCAAGTGTAAATTCCGTATTCTGTCCCAGTGTCAGTCAGAGGCAGCAGGGATGACTGATCGAAAGCTCTAGCAACTTGGCAGATTCCAACCATTTTCTGTCATGGCAAGACAACAGGGGCGATTGTAATGGGGGAAAAAGGGCTCAGTGTTGGCTGTTGTGCTCTGAGAAGCCTTTTAGACTCTTGAGCAGAGCCAAGGGAGTGGGAACAAGCTAGGACTTAGGGAAGTGTTCAAGACATAATAGGGCTGGGGAGATGGCTCAGTGGGTTAAGTGCGCACTACACAATTATGGTGGCCCAGCTGAGCTCCCCAGCACCACAAAAACCAGGCATGAGCACACATGATATCCTGGGGTTGCAGTGGAGACAGACAGATACAGAGGACCCTCTGGCCAAGCCAGTCTAGTCAAAATTCTACGCTCCAGATTTAGTGACAGACTCAGAAAATACAGTAGAGAACAGGAGAGGAACTGCCCACTGTCAACGTCTGGCTACCACATGTGTGTACACAGAGAAGCAGGTGCATGCATGTACTCACACAGATACACACACACATATACAGAGGCACACAAGCATACACACACAGATATAGAGACACACACACAGACACATACATGTGTGCACGTGTACATGTACTCATCACCTGACACCTCTGAGGGAAGGGAGCCTCTTATAATTGCTGATGGCAACTGATTTTATTTTTGATTGATTTATTATTCTCATTTTATTTGTTTTAATTTTTTTATTTTGAGTCTCCCTTTGAAGCCCCACCTGGCCTGGAACTGTAGACCAGGTTGGCCTCAAACTCTCAGACATCCACCTGCTTCTCTCCTGAGCAGAGCGGTTAAAACAACTGCCCAGGTCCTGATGCACTGATGTTTGTCAGCTGTCGTGACCACTGCAGATAAACGAGAGGACCCACTTAATGTAGTAAAGTCTTCTTTTACCTCAGGAATTCTTAGGATTCGTCCGTGGTCAGCTGGCTCATTGTCTCTGGTCCTGTGGGGAGACAGAGTGGAAGAGGATACAGGGATAAACTTGGTGCATTGGTCACAGTGACTTACTAAGTGATGTCGAGACCAAACTGAAAGCAGTGCTATTCCGAGGAATTTTCAAAATGCATTTTTCCTTGAATTGTTCACCATTAAGTGGTATAATCTGACTGAAATTCCACGGCCACACTGAAGATTGTGTAAAGATTGACCTCCACTCCTTTTTTAGGTATCGACATCTATTCATCTTAGGAAAGTCTGGTGTGTCTGTGTTCAGAGGGCATGCTCTTCATTCTAGAGAAGCCACCCCTTACCCCACTGTCCCTGTCTTTGGATTCTATAAGAAATAACTAAATAGAAAAGTAAAAGAGCTGGGCATGATGGTGCATGCTTTCAGTCGAAGCCATCAGAAGGATTAAGATTGAGTTCAAGGCCAGACCTGGTCTCCATTTGTCAAACCAAAACCAAAACGACAAAAACAAACAATAATTGTCAGGAAGAAAGGCCAGGTCACTTTTTATGTTTCTGTGTGTGTGTCTCTTTGTGTGTCTGTGTGTATCTCTGCGTGTATGTATCTGTGTGTATCTCTGTGTGTTGTGTGTGTATGTGTGTGTCTTATAAAATTAACTTTATTAACATAGTTTCATTGTGATGTTTTCATACACAAAATCTCTATACATACTTTGTTCTTTTTTCCATCTTTTTTAATTGATTTTATTAAGCTATACATTTTTTTCTGTTCCCCTCCTTTCATCTACCTTCCCCTTCAGCACTCTCCCATGGTCCCCATGCTTCCAACTTACTCAGAAGATCTTGTCTTTTTCTGCTTCTCATGTAGATTAGATCCATGTATGTCTCTCTTAGGGTCCTCGTTGTTGTCTAGGTTCTCTGGGATTTTGATTTGTAGACTAATTTTTTTTGCTTTATGTCTAAAAGCCACTTATGAATGAGTACATATGATAATTGTCTTTCTGGGTCTGGGTTACCTCAATCAATATGATGTTTTCTAGCTCCATCCATTTGCCTGCAAATTTCAAGATGTCATTTTTTTTAACTGTGTAATACTCCATTGTATAAATGTACCACATTTTCCTTATCCATTCATCGGTCAATGGACATTTAAGTTGTTTTGAGGTTCTGGCTATGACAAACAGTGCTGCTATGAACATATTTGAGCATATGTCCTTGTGGTATGATTGAGCATCCTTTGGATATATACCCAAAAGTGGTATTGCTGGATCTTGAGGTTGTTTCCTAATTTTCTGAGAAATTACCACACTGACATCCAAAGGGGCTGTACCAGTTTGCACTCCCACTAGCAATGCAGAAGTTTTCCCTTTACCCCACATCTTCTCCAGCATAAGTTGTCATCAGTGTTTTTTATCTTGATCATTCTTACAGGTGTAAGATGGAATCTCAGAGTTGTTTATTTTGCATTTCTCTGATGGCTAAAGGTGTTGAGCATTTTCTGAAGTGTCTTTCAGCCATTTTAGATTCCTCTATTGAGAGTTCTTTGTTTAGGTCTGTACTCCATTTTTTATTTGATTATTTGTTCTTTTGATGACTAATTTCTTGAGTTCTTTGTATATTTTGGAGCTCAGTCATTTGTCTGATGTGGGGTTGGTGAAGATCTTTTCCCATTCTGTAGGCTGCTGTTTTGTCTTGTTGACTGTGTCCTTTCTTTACAGAAGCTTTTCAGTTTCAGGTGATCCCAGTTATTAATTGTTTCTCTCAGTGTCTGTGCTACTGGTGTTATATTTAGAAAGTGCTCTCCTGTGCCAATGCATTCAAGTGTACTTACCAATTTCTCTTCCATAAGGTTCAGTGTGGCTGACTTTATGTAGAGATCTTTGATCCATTTGGACTTGAATTTTGTGCAAGGTGATAGATGTGGATCTATTTTCATTTTTCTACATGTTGATATCTAGTTATGCCAGCACCATTTGTTAAATATGTTTTCTTTTTTTCCATTTGATATTTTTTGCTTCTTTGTCAAAAATCAGTGTTCGTAGGTGTGTGGAGTAATATCCAGGTGTTTGATTCAGTTCCATTGGTCCTCCTGTCTGTTCTTATGCCAATACCAGGCTGTTTTCAGTACTGTAGCCTTGTAGTAGAATTTGAAGTCAGAGATTGTGATGCCTCCAGAAGTTCCTTTGTTGTACAGGATTGTTTTGGCTATCCTGGATTTTTGCTTTTCCATGTGAAGTTGAATACCATTCTTTCCAAGGTCTCTGAAGAATTTTTCTGGGATTTTGATGGGCATTGCATTGAATCTGTAGATTGCTTTTGGCAAGATTGCCATTTTTACTCTTCTTCAGTTTCTTTCTTCAAACATTTAAAGTTCTTGTCATACAGGTCTTCCACTTGTTTGGTTAGAGTTACTCTGAGATATTTTATGTTATTTGTGGCTATTGTGAAGGGCAATGTTTCTCTGATTTCGTTCTCAGCCCATTTTTCATCTGTAGAATGGGGGGCTACTATTTTTTATTTGTCTATTTGGTTTTTTTTTTAGTTAATCTTGTATCCTGATTCATTACTGAAAGTGTTTATGAGGTGTAGAAGTTCCTTGGTAGAATTTTTGGGGTTGCTTATGTAAGCTATCATATAATCAGCAAATAGTGGGAGTTTGACTTCTTTTTTTAAAAATTTGTATTCCCTTGATCTCCTGTTTTTATCTACATGTATATATGTTTTTATCTATATGTATATATGTGCACCATGTACATGCAGTGCCTCTGAAGGCTGAAAGAGGACATCAGAATCCCTGGAACACTCTGTACATCAGCTTGTAGGAGGTAGTGGTCAATGGTAGATGTCTTCTACCTTATCTTTCAAGACAGGTGTTTCAGTGAGCCTGGAGCTCACTGATTCTGCTAGACTGACTGGCCTATAAGCCCAAGGACCTCTGTCTCTACCTTCTTAATGCTGACATTCAGCCCACCTAGCTTTTTACATAGATGCTGGGGATTCAAACTCAGTTCTCCATGCTTGCATGGCAAATCTTCACCAATTGAGCTGTCTTCCAGCCCCTTAAGGCAATGTTGATTTGCATCCCCCAATGGCTAAGGCTGCCCAGCACTTTTTGGAAACATTTACTTTACTGGCCTGTTGTATTGTCCCCTTATACTGCCAGTCTTTTACTGCCGTTTCGTTAAATGCAATGGGGGTTTTGACAAGGAAGAATGAGATGAGGAACAACAGAACCGCTTTCCAGACAGGTACCATCTTAGCCATGTTGTAGCCATACGAGTGTTACAGCTAGGGTTGGGTGCCAGTCCATTCTGACACATAAAGGAAACAAAATCTATACACCCCAGCAACACTTTCTTTGGTGAGCTTATCCTGCGTTGATGATCTTGCTCAAAACCACTTTCTGGTCTCTCTAGTGCATCTTTTCTTTAATCTTTAAACAATTCTCTTCACAGGGAAAGATAAGATTAAAGTATCTGACGATGACTTGAAGAAGCTCCTTCTAATTAAGTGGTGTGTTCTAGAAGCCATCCGCTTGAGAGCCCCTGGTGTCATTACAAGAAAAGTAGTGAAGCCAATTAGAATTCTGGTAAGCTTTGGTTTTGTTTGGAAGTTTTGAGTCTTCTAGAAAAAGTATGTGTTTTGTTAACGTTTTCTAGATTGATATATTATTGATGTACATGTTTTGTAATGGCCAAACCAAGTCATTGACCTGTATATTATTTCACATACTTAATCATTCTTGTGTGAAAATATTTATGCACTCTTTGAGCATTTAGTATTCTATTTCTTACACCATATCTCTTTAACATATTCTCCAGTTTATATAGAATTTTGTATTATTTGACCAACATTCCTCAAGTCTCCTACCACCCAGCCCCCCAAGAACTACGTTTCTAAACACTAGTTCTGTGAGCCAAATTTTTACTTTTGAGATTACCAGCCTCTTGTCCCTCTGGGCCTGTCTTATTTGTCCTCAAGCTCTTTTTGTACAGTTGCAGAATTTCCATCTTTTAAAAATCTGAATGATATTTCATCATACACATGCATATCACATTCTCCTCATTCATCTGCAGACCAGCACACTTTGATCCCATGTCATAGTCACTGTAAAGCATGCTGCTGTGAACATGAAGGTGAAGTTATCTTTTTGGCATGTTAATTTCACATCCTTGGGCTGTTAATTAGGTAGTTGGATAGCTTGATCACACAGTAGTTCTACTGTTAATCTTTTGAGGGACCCCCACATTATCTTCTACATGGCTATACTAATGTGCATTTAGAAAAAACAGTCTCCAGTGGTTTTTTTTGTCTTTGTCCTCTGACACTTCTGTTTCATTTGATAATACAATTCTAACAATTCTATGAGGTTTAGTTTTCCATTTCCCTGACAATGATAGTTCAAGTTGTTTGTTTTTATAAACTTGTTGAATATTTTGTAGGTCTTTTTATTAAATATTTTTATGTTTATGCATATGTATGTTGGGCGTGGTGGTTATGTACATAACTTCAGAAGAGGGTGATGGACTCCCCGAAAGTGAAGTTATAGGCAGATGCAAGCTGCTCAGTGTTGGTGCTGGAAATCAAACTGGGCTCCTCTGGAAGTACAACCCCTGAATCATCTCTCCAGCCAGCACAGTGAGCCCTCTAAACTGCTGTGCCATCTCTCCAGTCAGTCCATTGAGCACTCCAAATTGCTGAGTCATCTCTTACTCAGTTCTTGACTCTTCTTTTAAGAACAGTGTGCTTAGATCTTTGTATATTTTGTAGATCCACTTTGTTCTTACTAAAGAGTTGTTTGAGCTGCTTGTATTGGAAACTAACCTTTTATCAGATATGTGTTTCACACCTATCTCATCCTATCCCCTAGGTTGTCTGTCCACTTAGCTGTGTCTTCCTTACTTGTATGGAAGAGTTTTAGTTTAGAGTCAGCTAGTTTGTGCGATTTCACTTTTGTTTTCTGAGCATTTGGATTCTTCAAATCCTCATTTTTCCAGATCAGTATCAGGGGCGTTTTCCTCTGTGCTTTGTCTGGCAGTTTCACACATACAAGTTTAATCAATCCATTTGAGCTGATTTTATACACTGTATAAGAACTAATTTCTTCATTTGCATATTGATACCCAACTATTCCAATACCACTTCTTAAGAAAACTGGCATCTGTATAAGAAGTCATAAATGAGTGGATCAATTTCAGGGCTCTCTTGGGTTTGTGTAATTGGTTTTGTGCTCTTTTGATTACGGTGGCCTTTTAGTACCTTTTAGGTCATATGGTACACTGACTCCAGCTTTGTTAATTTGGTTAAGACTCCTACAACTATTTGGGGCCTTTGTGATTCCTTGTGAATTTTAAGATTTTGTTTTTTCCAGCTGGGCGGTGGCTCATGCCTTTAATCCCAGCACTTGGGAGGCAGAGGCAGGTAGATCTCTGGGAGTTCAAGGCCAGCCTGGTCTAGAAGACCTAGTTCCAGAACAGGCTCTAAAACTACAAGGAAACCCTGTCTTGAAAAATCAAAAAAAAAAATTCATTTTTCCAATGGAAAATATCATTAGGTTTTGATAGTATACTTAAGTTCCCATGAGTTCCAAGTGACCCTAGAACAGTTTCAAACAGTAAGCTAAGTGACACCATCTCATTCAGAGAGAGATTTGTCTTTTGGAAAATATTGTCACTAACATATAAGCTTTCGAGTAGAAATTTGGCCATGTGATCCTATATCAGTTATATAATGTTGTTTAAGCCAAGCAGGTGGACTTTTGTCAGCAGACTCAATGGTATTTATTTTTAAAAATGTTATTTCGAGAATTCTATATGTGCATATGGTGATTTTCAGGAACATTCACCGCTCCTCTCCCCCTCTAGCTCTTTGCAGATCGTTTCCCCTGTCTTCTTCCAAACTTGGTGTCCTCTTTTGTAGTTAATACACACGGAATAGAGTTAGTACTGCTCATATAGCCATGAATGTAGAGCCTGGATAACCTATCAGAGGCTACACCTTAGAGAAAATGGATTTCTCCTCTTCTGGCAGCCATCAAGTGTGTACCCCCCCACCCATGTTGACTTGAGCCTGTGCATACCTTGAGCACGCCACTACAGGAGCTCATGAATGCACAGCTCTGCCACATCCAGAAGACATGCTATTCCTTCCCAGTCTCTTAGAATTCTCCACTCGTTCCTGTAAGTGGACATTTCTCTCCCACCGGCCAGTTCCCGAATGACCACTCTGAGGCTTAATATTAATTGCAAATGTTTTAGCCTATTATCTCAAGCTAATTATGAACTAGGTCTTACAACTTAAATTAGCCCATTTCTGTTAATCTGTATTTACCATGAGGTCTGTGGCTTTTGACCTCATATCTTGCTTTTGCTGATGTCTCCCTGACTCTACCTTCTTTCTTTTTGTGTCTGTTGTGATTTCCCTCCTGGCTCTGTTCTGCCTGGCTATTGGCCAAATCAGCTTCTTTATTAACCGATGATAATAAGACATATTCACAGCATACAGAAGGGCATCCAACATCATCTCCCTTTGCTGTCTAGTTAAAAAGGAAGGTTTTAACTTTAACATAGTAAAAATACATATAGCAAAATGGTTATCAAGAAAGAATTACAGTTAAAATATTTAGTCTATTTGTATTTGACAAAATTAAATAAAATATTATATCATCTGTTTCATCTCTTTGAGTAACATTTCATATCTAATTTTTCTTTTATCATAACTAAGGAAAATTACAATTATAACTATCTAGTCTTCAACTCCATCAAAGTCCCCTGAAGGATATGATGTTACCTAAGTAACCGGGATGTGCATTGTAAGCAACTTCCAAAACTCTAGAAATGACAGAGGTATCTGGCTTCCTAGACAGTTACCCAAAGTTCTTTAGTAATGTTGGGGCATCCATCTTTAATCTATAGGCCACGAATGTCTGGCAGATTTGTCAGTGAGGCAGGAAATCTGAAGGACTGTCCCGCCTATTTTGGCAAAATTCTTCAGTCACTTTCTTCTGTGTCCTGCAGAATGTCTGGCAGACTCTTCCATGAAGCAGGAACCGTAAAGGACTGCTCCACCTTGTTCAGCAGTCATTTTTCTGTGGGTCCAACATGTATAGCTCATACAGCATATTATCAAGCAGTCCAGGCAAGAACATTTTTTTTTTGCACAAATGGCTAATCTTGACACACTGAAAGCAAACTCCTTGAAGAGCTTCTTTGATGCCCATCATCCTCTTGAAGTAATTGGTGCTTCCAGGAGCAGGCATCTTTCACTGTTGAGAACTGTTTAAGTTCTTAAATCGTTTTAAATGTCGTATTCTGTAAGTCTTTGAACATTACCTAACTATTTGAAATATATCTCTGCATATCTAGAAAATCTAATTAATATAACGTAAGTTTGACTATTGTAGATGACTACTAATTTGTATTTTTAACTATACATTACATTTTTTCAATGAGCTACATAAAGATAATACCTTAAACCAGAGTAGTATACATATAACAAAATTGACCTTAAATTTGTATCAATAAACCAAAATTTATACCATTATAAAGTATTTTGAGATTGACAGTTGTTTTTTTGGATTAAAGTAGATTCAATAATCTGCTTTTTTAATCATTTGTATATCATATCCCCCTTTTTTCTTTAGAAAGAGATTGGCTATGACCTTTAATAATTTATAACCAGCCCCCTTCAAATGAAAATGAACATTTATAAACAATATTTTGGGAGTTTGGGTATAGTTTTCTATAATAATTCCTGCTTATTGGGTATGCTGTTAATCATATGGGAATCCTGAGAAAAATTAGAATTATGGTTAAAACTTGGTTGTAGCAATCTGTGAGACTGGATACTCTTATCCAGTTGCTGTGAAGCTGTTCTGGATATTGGATCACCTGGGTCATTGCTCCCATGGAAACCTCTCAGGGAGTCTTCCTTGATCAAGCCACATTAGCCAGAAGAATTCACAACTCTTCATCTTCTGTGGAAACAGAAGCAGAACCTCTTTTCCAAAGCAACATATCCTTACACCCAAATCTTGAAGTCAAGATACCTTCTGTTGGTTTAGCTTAGCAGTCCCACAATCATTTGATTGTCTCTGCAGTTGTTGTTTCTTTCTTATTAGCATTTTGAAAATTAGGTTGCTAAGGCATTATGTAGTCTATCTCTGGGGGGTATTTATTACCCCCTTTCTTTTAAAGTGCAATTAGATATTTCCAAAACTGCTTGTCCTATAGGATTTTGTGGTATACCTGTAATATGCTTTATATTATATTATGCAAAAATCTGTTTTATTTTACTAGTAATATATCTGGAGCATTGTCAGTCTTAATTTATGTAGGTATTACCACGATGGCCATAACTTCTGATAGGTGTGTAATTACAGAATCAGCCTTTTCAGAACTCAAAACAGTTGCCCATTGGAATCCTGAATATGTATCTATTATATGGTGTACATATTTTAATTTTCCTATTTTTGAAAAATGAAGCACATCTGTTTGCTAAATTTCATTTCTTTGCATACCTTTATAGGGTTATTTCCTGCAGGTCATGGAGTTTGACTATACAAGGAACAAAAGAATATTTTTTCACAATTTCCTTGGGTTGCTGCCAAGTGATGGAAAAATCCTTTTTCAAACCTTTTCCATTTACATAGTGTTTTTATGGAATTCTGAGGCCCCCAGGACATTTTCTATTAATAACTAATCAATTTCATCATTACCTTGTGCTAGGGCACCTGGTAGACCCATACACACAGAAAAGGGAAAATGTTGTGGGCTATCTTTTTGTATGCTGTGAATATGTTTTATTACCATTGGTTTATTTCTTTATTAAAAGGAACTGATTTGGCCAATAGCCAGGCAGAATAGAACCAGGTGGGAAATCCAAACAGAGATATAGGGAGAAAAAGGGCAGAGTCAGGGAGATGCCAGCAGCCACTGGAGAAGCAAGATGTGAGGTCGTACTATAGCCATGTGGCAATACATAGATTAATAGAAATGAGTTAATATAAAATGTAAAAGCTAGTTAGTAATAAGCCTGAGCCATTAGCCGAGCAGTTTGTAATTAATATTAATTCTCAGAATGGATATTCAGGAACTGGCAGGAAGGAGAGAAGCCTCCAGTTACATCCTCTTCTTGCTATTCCCTGAGCCTTGCAGCAAGGAAATGTAATATAAACTCATTGAAATACCACCTCTAGGTGTATATTCAATTGACACCTATTTCTTGCTCTCTGATTCTCAACAAGTATCTTTGAGCAGGACATGAGAGAAATGCCTTAGTGCTGGGAGAAGTTTCTAGCCACAGGTGAACATAGGTGAGAAGAGAACAAGAAGGGTTTGGATCAGCTCGGCACAGGGATGACAGTAGAGCGAGGGCAGGTGGGGGGAGCTTCTCCAGGTCACCATGGAGAGTCAGTGCATGTGGGAGACTGCAATGAATATCTGTGACTCAGTCACCAGAACCAAAATCTCACCGGAATGATCTGGCTCAAGGGCCTTCAATACCCCGAGAGACCACATCAATTCTCTCCATTCTCTTGTTTACCTTTCTTTACCCACAGACTGAGGACTTTTGGATTGATACCAGGGGATTTTGGTAGACCACAAAAGAGATAAAAAAAATCCCTATTTGTAACAGTTAAAATGTTTGCACCCCCATGAAGACAAAGTTAGTTCCATTGATCTTACATAAACTATAGAATTTTGTTTTACTGGGATTTGGATAGTTTTACTTTTAATTAATCTATCGATTACTTTAAACTGTGAATGTGCTCTGAGAGGAAATTGTCTGCCTGTCACAGTGAAGCAGAGGAATGTGTTTGTTCCTCTGAATGTTAGTATAATCCCAATTGAGCTTTCCCTGAGCACCATTTGTACTCTGGTTCAGAAGATAATTCACAGATTTAATATAGATGTCTGTGAGTCAGAGTCTCTGTGTCAATGCCCTGATGGCTTTTTCAAGCAAACAGATTTCTAAAAAAACTATGTTATTCCTATTATTTCATTTATTTTAGAAATTTTTGAGGGGTCAATTGGGGCAGGGTGTTGAAGCCGGGGCTCATTCTGAAGGGGACACATAGGTACCTCAGCCTGGCCTGGAATTTGTGATGACTCTCCTGCCTTGGCCTCTAAAGTACTAGGGTTGTAAGTGATTTTACACTCTGTCTGGCTTATTTATGGTCTTTTGCTGTTGTTTAAAGTTTTGGTTTTCAGTTTTATGCAACTTGTTTGCAGACATACGATTGCTCTTTATTTCTTTCTAGGGTAACAGGGATAGAACTCAGGACCTTGTGCGTGTTTGGCAAGCCCTCTACTACCAAGCTGTATTCCCAACCAATAGCTAGGAATGTTTGTAGATTTCGATGATTTCTTTGATGTAGGCATTATTTTTATTTCTGTCCTTTTGTTTTCTTATAATCACATTGGCTGTGGTTTGCAGCGCTCTGTTGACAATGGAAAGTGTCCAGCAAGGCTTTGTCCTGGTCTCAAGGGGATAGCCTTTCATTTTCACCATTGAGTACCATGCTGGGTATAGAATTTTTATAGATGCTCTTTGTCAAGTTCAGGACATTTTATTTCTCTCTTGTTGAGAATTTTGTTAATCATAAATCGGTGCTGAATTTTCTTTCTCGCTTTTCTATATCAATTGACAGAACCATATGCTTTCCCATGTGTTGATTTTTGAAAGTTTGAGCATTTCTATTTAAAAAATTGTCACAAGTGAAAACAATGACTGCTTAATTAATTATACTAATTCTTAATATAATAGAGAGTGGTGATCAATCTTTTTTATATTCATCATTCCGTATACACACATGAATATATACACATGTATGTATATATACACACATACACATATATATACACACATGTGTGTATATACACATAGACACATACATATGTACGCATACACATATGTGTGTGTTTGTGTGTATATGTGCACCCCTTGCCTGCCTAGTTTTGTGCCCAATACCCAAACTGGGTGGCTCACAGTTGCCTGCAAAGCTAGGCCTAGAGGTTCTGACACTCTCTTGAAGCCTCTGTAGTCACTAGTATGCATATACGTATACACTCACATACACATAATTTTAAAAAATCAGCTTTAGGGAGATGGCTCAGTGGTTAAGAGCATGTACTGCTTTTGTAAAAGCCCCAGGTTTGGCTCCCAGCACCCACATGGCAGCTCATGACTGGCTATAACTCCCACTCCAGGGCAATCCAGTGCCCTCTTCTGGACTCCCCATGTACATAGACAAACACACAATCAAAATAAAATAAATCTTTAAGAAAATAAAATGCTGACATTTAACTAATCTCTACCTCTGTATAGTCAGACATGTACAAGTGACTAGTAATCAGAATTAGAAACAAAGTCATCTTCTAATGGGACCATAGAAATGATCTACCCAGGGAAAAGGGAAGATTGCTTGCTTTGTGAAAGGACTTGTCTTGCAAGAATGAAATTCAGGTCCCCAGCAAAAGCCAGGTGTGACAGTGAGCACTCATTATTACAGTACTGAGGAAAAGAGGCAGGCAGATCCCAGGGACTTGCTGGCCAACAAGCGCAACTGGAATGATTGGCTCCAGGTTCAGCCAGAGACACTGAATCTAAAACATTAGGGCTGGTGAGATGTCTCAAGCCTGACAGCTAAATTCAGTTCCCAGAATCCAACAACCTCAAGTTGTCCTCTGTCTGCTACACATATGCCACACACACACACACACACACACACACACACACACACACACACACACACAGAGAGAGAGAGAGAGAGAGAGAGAGAGAAAGAGAGAGAGAGGAGGGGAGAGCTAGGAAAGTTGGGTTTTTCTCACACTTATTATAAAATGTCTCTTTTTCTCAGTATAGCTGTAGCTTTGTTTTTAATGATCCAAACTCTCCTTAAAACTCATTTCAAAATAAGTTACTTGAAGCTGATTTTTCTACTTTAGAATCATACAGTTCCTCCTGGTGATCTATTGATGGTGTCTCCGTTCTGGCTACATAGAAATCCAAAATATTTTCCTGAACCTGACTCATTCAAACCTGTGAGTGCTCTCTTTCATTATGTGTTATCCTATATAATTTCTGTTGTTTTTTGCTAAGAATATAAATACATAAATTAACTGAGTATGTCTCAGTAAGTAGCCATATTTTCTGGCAACCGTGTCCAAAGTTGGCTGTGATGGACCAATAGCATTTGCAATGTAGATGTCGCAGCATTTACAGGTCGAAGGGCGTGTGGTATGAGCATCTTCAAAGATGGACTTTTATACAAAATTAGGAAAGAATATGAAAGCCAGTAGCCCTGGTTCTGCTGGGAGGAAGTCTTATTTTGTATTTCTTGGGCAACTGCTCCTGTTCCTGGTTTCCAAGGAGCCCACAAAATAAAAACACAGCAACTTAAAATGGTGATCTGTTGCTTCATCTGCTTGGGGAATCACAGGCCTGAGCCGTTCCAAGAGTTCATCTAGTTCATGCCTCGCCCTTAGGAAAGTCTGGGAGCACTGGCACCCAGCTGTATTTATTCCACGTCCCAGGCTTCCTCCAGGCTAGCACTTTTGTCGGTGCCTTACTGTTAAATTTATGATTATGATTAATTTTATGATAAAGCCTGAGACCGTGTTATAAATAGTCTTCCTCCACTGAGGTCAATTCTGTAGGTGATTTACGTTGTCATTTACATCTGCCACTTAATAGGATTCTTGTTAAGTCGTTTTTTGTTTATAAGTTCGTGTTCCAAAACCACAATTGTGTCTGATATTAATAACAGGTTGGAAAAAATGACCCACAACTCCGCAACTTTGTATGCAAGGATTAGCTGTACGGCATCATTTTTAGCCCAGAGAAGTAGAGTTAAGCTTATTTATATAAGACTGGTTTAGGAAAAAAAAAAGTATTTTCTTCCCACAGGAACGCTGGAAAGAGGCAAATTTAGATAAGAATGCTTTCTTGGACGGCTTCATGGCTTTTGGAGGCGGGAAGTTCCAGTGTCCCGGAAGGTCAGTGCGACAGCTGGGCTGCATGGATGCAGAAAGTGTACAGAAAGACAGTGGCCCAGGGGGAGCGTGACACCCAGTCCCTTTATGATCGAGCGACAGGGAAATCTAGGAGGACACGTTTGGTTTGTTTGGGCAGTGTCGGGGTGCGGTATCTGTGGGAATGTCTGCGGTGACTTCTGAGGAGAGACATCAGGAGACGACACTGCACTAGCTGGTGCCAGGGGATATTGGGGTCTCCACAGTTCATGGATGGGCAGTTTCAAGTACCCCCTGCACACATGTGCATGTCATCAGAGGGTATGTGAAGCATGTGTGCAAATTCAGATGCACACACGTGTCTGTGCAGATGAGAGTACACACTTAGATATTCTTCCTCAGGTACTCCCCACATTTTCTTTGTGATGGGGTCTTTCATTGTCTTCTACTGCCAAGTAGACTATGCTGGCAGGCCAGGTGGGCCCAAGAATCTGCTTGTACCCATGTCTGCAGCCCTGGGATTAAAGGTGCATGCCTTTATGCCTGAGTTTTACTTGTTTGGAGTGTGTGTGTGTGTGTGTGTGTGTGTGTGTGTGTGTGTGTGTGTGCGCGCATGTGTGTTTAATGTAAGCTTTGGGAATAAACTTGGGTTCTTTGCTGGCTGTGCAGTTATCTTCCAAGCAGATAACCACATTTTAAAGAGCAAAAAAGTACATTTGCTCGGCTACAGTGCTGTCATAGACATTTGCTAGGGTTCTGGACATTGCTGGCTTGTAGGTAGGCAGCAGCTGATATGTGGTCCTTTATCTGGTTCCTTTGCCTTGCAGAGCCTTCCCCTCGGCACTCTTTATGGTTCAGTGCATCTGCAGTCAGTGCACTTGGCATCTGTTCTAGCACAAGTCTCTATCATTTAATGGACAGTTTATATTATTTATCCAACCAGGAAAAATTGGCCGTTTCCTTCTGCCCAGGATAGGCACTGGGGAAGGTGGGCATGATCTGTGCCTCGTGAGATTCACACTCTACATTCACTAACTCCCATTTCTTCACTGAAGAAGACCAAGCTGGAGAAATGTTGTCATTTATTTGTAATTCTCCCACTCAGGAAATCATTACAGATTCTTATTCACAATCGTTATCCTGTAAAACATTAACTCTAACCCTGTTTCTGTGTGTTTTAGAGTATCAACATGATTTTTATAGTTACATCTCTTCCTAAATGATTTTAATTCAGTCTTAGCCAATCACGAGACTTCTGACCTCCTCTTTAGAACTGATTTCAGGGACCTAAATCTGAGCAGCTTGGTACATGGTGTTTCCCTGCAGACAGGTGTTTATTCTGCACTAGGTAGTTGACATAAAATGACCCAATCAAAGCAAAAAGGGACTATTATCTACATAATTAGGAAAAGATGTTCACTTCACCCCTCACACCCCAACCAAATATTGTCATCCTCAACAACAACAGAGACAAATCAGCCAGGGTTTCGAGTGGCCATCTTTATGACAGGCTGGAGCCTGTGGATGAGAGAGCAGTGATACAGAAAGATCCTGGGTCTGTGTGATAGACACCACTGTGTCATGTACGGAAGCATCCTGAAGAGCTCGTCTAGTTCCTATTTCATTCGATGATGGATGTCCACATTTTAAAGACAGTTTGGGATAGAGGTTCCATGCCTAGAGCTGGATACCCACGCACATATCCACCTCAATGGCAGGAGCCAGACACTATAAATGTCTGCCAGACAGTGTATGAGGAAAGTTTAAACAGTACAGCAACAACACTCACCTCTTTCTGACTCTCATGATTGCCACTTCAGAAAACAAGTTCATTAAAGAGAAAAATATTTATCTTATTTTTTAATTTATGTCTGTGTGCGTGGGTATCTCTGTGTGAGTATGTACATGTGTGTAGGTGCCCACAGGGGCCAGAAGAAGGCATCAGAATACGTAGATCTGGTGCTACCAGCCATTACGACTTGGTGATGTGCGTGTTTGAACTTGTGTACTTTGCAAGAGCAGCCATTTCTCCAGTCCTGGAAAAACAATTCTTAACCCAATGAGAAGTCCATCATTTTTGTCACTTATTGAGACATTATCCTAGCTGTAATTCTTCTGAAAACAGTAGATGCTACTTTTTCAGGTCTCTTCATATAAATAGTTAATAGTAACTTAAAAGTTTCTTATACTCATCTTTGGCTTTGAGTCTGTTACTGAAACCAAGCACTATAGTATTTATGGTGACTCTTATAGTAGGAGCTAGTGACAAACAATTGCCTGGTAGGCGTTGTTTCCTAGATAGATAGTTCCATCACCACTCTCCCTGGGAGCTCTTAACATCCATTTGCGTATAAAGGTAATGGGTACAATGAAGAAGACCACGACACTATAGCTCAACCAGTAGTATCTTATTTGAACAAAAATCATATTTTCAGTATATATTGAATCCTTCCCATATGCAAGGCAGTGCCCTGTGTACCTCAGGGGATTTGAATACGAGAGAGCCATATTCTCAACTGTCGTGAGGTGAACACTTGCTGTTGAGAAGGACACTGGATTTATAAATAGCTTCAAGGAATGGAGACTAGCAATGCTGCACACCTTACTATTCAGGACAGAGGTGTAGCTGCTTAGGGGGATCTTGGTGACTTCACAGGAAAAGTGGCCTTTGAAGGGAACAAAGAACTGTTAGGCTGAGGAAATAGAGTGACCAAAAGGATATCAACACAGAGGAGCTTGAGCTTATGTTTTTACTGATGTTTGAGCCCTATTGGATTAGGATTGGTTGAGAAAGATTGACTATGAACATTGGCTTGGTGTGCTGGCTAATCTTGATTGTCAACGTGACACATCTGGGGAGTTCTCAAAGAGGAATTGCCTCCATCCAATTGGCCCATGGATGTCTCTAGGCATTTTTGCGATTGTTGATTCATGTGGGAAGGCCTGATCCCCTGTGGGCAATGCTACCCCCAGGCAGGTGGATTGTATAAGAAATGCAGCTGAGCCAGCTATGGGGAGCAAGCTGGTAAGAAGTGTTCCTCCATGTTCTCCACTTCAGCTACTGCCTCCAGATTCCTGCCTGGACTTCCCTCAATGATGGACTGTAACCTGTAAGATGAAATAAACTCTTACCTCCCCATGTTGCTTCTGGAAACCAAAATTTGAATTCTTTGAATACATGTGGCTGTCCCAGATGGTTCAAATACCTAAATTAGGAGCAGAGGGGTTTGGGGGAAAGATATTAAAGTATACCTTTGGAAATTCTGACTATGAAACATGGCAAAATATCCTTCATATACTCAGACTCTACAAGGTGAACACAAACATTGGCTATGTCTTACCTGTTTTTAAAAATATTTTTTTGTTTTTTTGTTTGTTTGCTTTTATTGAGCTTTATATTTTTCTCTGCTTCCTTCTCTTTCTGCTCCCTCCCTTCTACCCTCTCCCATGATCCCCATGCTAGCAATTTACTCAGGTGATCTTGTCTTTTTCTACTACCTATCTAGATTAGATCCATGTACGTCTCTCCTAGGGTCCTCTTTTTTGTCTCTGGGGTTATGCTAGTCTAGTTTTCTACTAAGTTTCTGTTTCAAAACATCTCTTTTTTTTTCTGTCACTTATTTTAGACAGGTCACCCATGAAGCATTTTGTTTTTAAAGAGAGATAAAATAAAAATTGTTTAGGCAAGCAAATGACTTCATTTGGGCAATGTACACCAAGAGAACTTTCCACTGGGAATTTAATCTTATAAATCCTTAGTATAAACACCAGCAAATGACAGCCATTCCTAATGGGTATATCAGAGGCCAACTTATTTTCTCATGCACAAAACACTCTGTGAGTCAAAGAAAGTCTCCTGCAATGTAGCTAACCATTAAATTCCATCATAAACAGAAACTCTTATTGCTGTCCAGCTGTTGTTTCTTAGACTTCATGCCATTGGCATTCCGTAAGAGTCCCTCTATGGGTAAACACAGAAAGTTTTGCCGATGTAGCTAAGTGAGTACTTGGTACAGCCATCAACAACCAACAGACACAATGACGGAGCTGTAGTGCCTCTTAGAAATAGTGGGAGTTCTATGGGGTTTGCAGAGGAGCCTTTTTCTAGGCATTTCCCTGGATTTGGACTTTCTTTGGACCACAAGCTCCCAAATAATGACACAGAGACCTATTATTAAGTATGAAAGCTTGGTCTTAGCTTAAGCTTATTCCCGACTAGCTATTAAAACTTTAATTAACCCATTTATATTAATCTATGTTCTACCATGGGGCTTGTTACCTTTTCTCCATAATGTATGTCTGATGTCCTCTGCATCTTGCTGGTGATCTCTGCCTGTCAGATTCTTCCGCCTAGTTCCTCTTTCTACCCAAAAGTCCCACCTGTCCTCTCCTGCTTAGCCATGAACTAATCAAATCTTTATTAAACCAATCAGAAGGTACTTTAGGCAGGTAAGATAAAACAGAGACACACCTTATAGTATACCAAAAGATTATCAGATAACATTTACCCCTTTTTGTCTAAATAAAAAGGAAAGGTTTTAACTATACACAATAAGAATTACTAGATAAGAATTACATTCACAATGACTAGCCCATATTTGTATCTGGAAAATTCAAAGAAAGTACTCTAATATCTATCCTATCTTAGTGAATCCAAAATTCTATACCTATACCACTTTTTATTATACCTAGTATTACCTTCCTAAAAATATCTTTTTATGCCTTAAAATATTTTCTTAGATAAACGAGTTTTTGTTTCTCTCAACTTTTATAAAGTTTACTTCTCTTTTATGAGTTTCTTTTTTGAATTTGGTAACAAAGAAAATGCTGAAACTATAACTAACTAATCTTAAAACCCATCAGATATCTGAGAAGGATAAAACATTACCTGAGTAAACAGGAGTGAAGCACAAGAAAATTCCAAAACTATAGAAATGACAGAGACAGCCGACTGCCTGGACAGTCACCCAAGGTTCCTCTGCGATGTTGGAATGCAGAGGCCTAGAATATCTGACATACTGTTCTGTAAAGCAGAAACTCTGAAGGACTGGCCTACTTGGTCTTGGCAAAATTTGGCAGTTGACTTTCTTTATGTCCTGCTTGTCCGGTTAGGACAGCATACTGTCAGCAGTTGAGGCAAAGGCAGTTTCTTGCCCAGTGACTAGCTTTGTCACATTTAGAGCAAATTCCACATGGAGATTCGATGCTCATTGCCTTTTCTGAAGGAGATGGTTGCTGCTAAAAGCAGATATATGTCACTGTCATGAAAAGCTTTATGTTATTAAAACATCTTCAATGTCATAATCTGTAGATCTCTGAAGTGTTTGAAGACCACTTGCCTATATAAAATATGTCTCTGTTTAACTGTGAAAACATATCTAACATGATGACAAGCTTAATTGTCATAAATAATCACTAACCCACATTTCTTAATTATCCTAAGCAGCTTGTAATAATAGCTTTCACGGACTAGAATGTTTACATTTTTAAATAAGCTGCCTTCTAAGTACAATCCCTTAAACAAGAGTAGAAACATATAAACACTATATTATACCAAAATAACCTTAAATTTGTATCAATATAAAAAATCCATACCAATATAAATATTTGAGACTAATAGTTGCCTTTTAATTTAAAAGTAGATTCAATAATCTATCCTTTAATATAACATAACCTAACACAAGTATGGTATATGCAGTGTGTGCAAATCACCTAAAGATGATTCTCTGCTCTATGTTTGAGTAGTTAAAAGACATCTGTCAACATTATTATAAATGTTATAATATTTAATATAAATTATAAATTAATATAAATTGATTATATTATTATATTATATTAATCAATTTTCTCTCATGTGTCTTGGTACCATTCCTAAGTTTATGTCCAAATTCCTTTGCATTTTGTTGGCAAATATCTGCCTCTTTGATTCTTCCTAGAGTTCCTATCTCTGCCTGGAAGTCCTGCCTATCCTCTCCTGCTTAGCTATTGGCCATTCATATCTGTATTGAACCAATCAGAGGGTGCTTTAGGCAGGCAAGAAAGGACAGAGACACATCTTCACATCATGTGATCAAATACCCTATAGCACTTCTTTATAGCATCAAAGGAAGGGAAGAAAGAAATGTATCATGTAACCATACTCTATGAGTTAAACACAAATGTTGATTATGTCTGATTTATTTTTTTAAAAAAAACAAAACCTTACTAATTAAAAACTCCACTTAATTCTATTGCTAATGAAGTCCACCTCCAGATATAAACAAACAGGAGGAAGTAGTGTGAGTTATCAGACTTCTTAATAATAATAGGATGCTAAATGAAGAGCCCTATGATAGTAGACAGGCTCATATTGAGCTATGAGATTCCAGTGGGAGAGAAAGATGGGATTATGTGTGAAGAATTTTCCTTGCATGGGACTCTCTAAGAGATGGTTATCTTACCAGAAGGGGACATTCTTTCTCTATCTGCTCCCTGTGATATCAATCAAAAGCAAGTTGGCTTTATTTGGTTCCCTACCTTATAAGAGAATGCCTGCTTGGCTATAGCAAATGCTGTCTGTTAAATTCCAGGGTGAAATAACAACTCTGGAACTGCTTATTGCTTTTGCAGAGAATATAGGTTCAGTTCTAAGCACCCACCTCAGGTGGTTCACAGCTGCCTATAACCTTAGTTTTCTCAGATCTGGGTTATATAAACTGTGACACATATAAACTCATGAAAACTCTCACACATAAATAAATGAATATTTTTAAAGACCCTTATCCTTAGCAAGGTTATCTATACCAATAAATAAATAAATGTTTTGATAAGATGGTATGATAAGAGTGAAGCTTCAATACTTGAAATATGAAAAAGAGAAACTTATCTTTTAAGAATAAAAAAATGGTTCTCTCTCTCATTCTCTCTCTTTCTGTGTGTGTGTGTGTGTGTGTGTGTGTGTGTGTGTGTGTTTGTGTGTGTTGCATGCAGGCGGAGTGGTGTTCATGTATCCCAAGGCAATGCTAAGCTACAAAGTCATTAATGTGTCTTGCATTACTAATGGAAACCACACAACTATCGAAAAATACCCTAAAAGTGTGGACTCAGCTAATACAGATTAATAGTAGTCAGTCAACCAATTAAATGGTTCTTGAACAATCAACATTAACGTGATTACTCACTGATTCAGTGACAACTTGTTGGATGTATGCTACATCTCATAGCATACATTCTGACATTACCTGAAATGTTCAGAATGATTTGAAAAACAAATCAGATGAACCCCCTTCCTCCACAAAGCTTGTGTTTTATCTCAGGCCATGTTAAAAACTGCAGATTCTAAGATATCAAGTGTTCTCAAAAAGCTTACTGTGTTTGGGGAGATTAGATGTGCCAGGATAGAAAGCTAGCCCCCTGGTCTAGAAACTCTAGAAACATGGCTCGGCAGATAAAGGCACTTGCTGTGCCAGCCTGGTGGTCTGAGCTCAATCCCAAGAATCCACACAAAGGCAGAAGGGCAGGGTTGGCTACCGAAGGTTGTCCTCTGATCTTTGCATGACTTTGCCCTGCTATATGCATTTATGTACATACAAACATTTAATAAAAACACTAGTCCTACTTAAAGGAAGATGACACATGGTAAGTAATCGGAGACTTATATGTAGAATAACTTCTATTACATTGTGGAAACATAGGAGCTCAAAAAGGCTTTAAGACTACATGGGAATAATCAATATAAAAACATTCAAGAAAATTTGTCTTCCTGGGGGTATGGTCCTGTTAATCTGAAAGAAAAAAACTCCCATAGGAATGCAATGTACATATTTGTTAGTATTAAAGCTACTACAATTTAGGATTTGTGAACTTTCAGCACATTCATTCCTATATCTTTATCATACAGATAAAATAATTCTTACAGTTATAGTATTAGTAAGTTATTTTTGTATAATCTTGCATTTGAGAAGGGTCATGAATAGTTTTTAATGTATAGAAACAGCACATTGCTTTTGAAGAGTGACCAAATTCCAAACCCCGTGGACTTAATGGTCCTTGAATGAAGTAACATGCTATTCTAAGGAATGTGTTGGGTAAATAGTTGTGTCCCTTCAGTTCCATTAAATATAATTAAGTGAAAGCATTTGTTTATATAGCAATCTCAGCGTGTCTCTAACATGTAGAAATGCATTCTAATATTTTTTCACAGCGTGGGCATGTCTGCTAGGGTCTATAAAAAGGGATTAGGGATGAGACCAGATGATGGGTAAGTATCATTAGGTCCAAGACTCTCAGCCAAGCTGCCAGAACCCCTTATTAATTTTTACCCACATTTATCTTTTCCCAGTGCCCTAGCTATGATCTGTGACTCATTCAGAAGAGCTCGAAAGGCACTAACAGATGGCAGTCATTATTCTCCTAGCCACTTAGTTCTGGTACTTCATTATCAGGCTAAGATTTAAGTCTGTTAAGAACCGAATAGCATCCCAGGGGTATCTAGCACTTTGGTGAGGAGGCTTCCAAAACAGAACATGGTCTTTTCTGGGAAAAAATTCAGAAAGAGTCTTTTTTTTTCCCTTTTCATATGTTGAATAGAACCTCAAGCCCTTTGTGATGCAAAGGATCCCGGGATAGGGTATTTTTCTGTGGCAAGAAAAGGAGACATTTCCAATGGGATTTGCCCTCTTCTCCTAACCCCTTCCTGTGGATGTCTCTCATATCACCCAACTGAGCTACTGATGGCTCTTTTGGCATTTCCATCTCTCCCCTGTTCAGAAAGAGGATTTCAGAGACAGGCATGGTGGTGCACGGCTTTAATCCTTGCACTTGGGAGATGGCGGGAGGAGGATCGGGAGTTCAAGGCCCGACTGAGCCATGTGAGACCCTGTCTCAAAATACAAACAGAGAGTTTCCTTCCTCAGAAAGTGGGGCTGGAGCTAAAGTGTACTAGGCCCCAATGTCAGCCGTTGGCCACTGTCCTGCCATGACTTCATTCCTCCTCCTTTTCTCGTAGTCTTAATTTTCACATGAAGAGCCATGTTGTTCTGTGGCTTTACTGATGTGGGTCACTGCACCTTCAGTGAATCAGTGCGTTCAAACCCGAACTCCTCTTTTTGTTCCTACAGTTGTTAGTTTAGGTGATGGCAAGTGTGTGAAGCAAAAAAGCTAACTGTTAGAGTTCCTGCTGAGACTTCTAGAGTAATCATTTCCTGCCAGATAAATAGAGAGGCACATAGACAGAGAAACTGATGGGATCTGTCGCTTTCTGTTGTGATTGTTCGCTTTAATATTTTATTTAGCAGTTGTACTTACATATAATGTTGGATCATATCCACCCCTTATTCCCTCCAATTTCTCTTCTACCACCCCACCACTTCTCCTTTCCAACTTTGTATCTTCCCTCTCTTCCCCTCCTCCCATCTACCACCTTCCTCCTCCTCCTCCTCTTCTTCTTCTTCTTCTTCTTCTTCTTCTTCTTCTTCTTCTTCTTCTTCTTCTTCTTCTTCTTCTTCTTCTTCTTCTTCTTCTACTTCTTCCTCTCTCTCTCTCTCTCTCTCTCTCTCTCTCTCTCTCTCTCTCTCTCTCTCCCCCTCTCTCTTTCTCTCTCTCTCTCTCATTAAAAACATACCCACTGAGTCCACAGGGCTGCCTGGTAGGACTGCCTATATGTGCATGGCTATTGGTCCATTTCCTGGATCACATCCCTGAAGAAAACTGACTCTCCCTTTCCCAGCGGCCATCAGTTACCAATAGCCCCTCACAGAGGGCTGGGACTTCATGAGTCCCACTAGAACCCTTGCTGAGATTTTGTGCAGATCTTGGCATTCAGCCCCAGCCACTGTGAGTCTGTGTGTGGGGCTGTGCTGCGTGTATACTCCTCTGGTGAATCCATCTGGCCCTTGACTCTTGTTGGTCAGAAGATTACTGCTATCTCATTGGTTGTTAGTGCCTAAGTTACTTATTTCATCATGATTAACTTTGGTAGGTCATATACAGTTAGAAATTGTTTTCTTTTAGCGTCTCCATAGTGACATATGACTTTTTTTTCTTTCAAAATTGGAGAGCACTATTATAAATATATCTTTTCCCCTTGTTACTTGTTCCTCCTGAAGGACCCAGATTCTGTACCCAGCACCCAACTGGTAGCTAACAACTCTAGTTCCAGAGGATCCTATGCCTTCTTCTGGCCTCAGCTGCCACTGCAGACATGTAATGCAGTCATAAATTCAAGCAAAAGAGAAACATCCATACTTAAAAAATAAAAATTAAATAATTTTTTTAAAAAAAATCACATTCTTAAAAATAAAACTCAACAAAATGCCAGAACTGAATTCAGCAGCATTCTTTGGGGGTGGGCTGGACATGGTGGTGCATGGCTTTAACTCTGGCATTTGGGAGGCACAGACAGACAGACCTCTGTGATTTAGAGGCCAGATTGCTCTGTATAATAAGAACTTGTCTCAAAAAAGAAGGAGAAGGAAGAAGAGGAGGAGGAGGAGGAGAAAGAGAGAGAGAGAGATTAGAGTCAGCAAGATGGCTCAGTGAGCAAAGGCACATTCCTTGTGGCCCGAACTGCGGTCCTCAGAAAGAACAACAAACCCTCTTACCCTCTGCACCATTTCTCACCCCACCTCCCTCCGACACCATCCTTGTCTTCATATCTTCTTCTCTTTGGTTTTTCTCACTCAGCACAAAGTGTTTACCTTTCATCTTCCTGTTTATACTTACTGTTCTCCTCAGTCAAAAGTTTGGTGCCTCGGCCAAACGGTTTCATGTATTCTTTGCCACATGGACATTGGACACTAACATTAAAAGGAATGATAAATTTACACCTCCCAGCATGCATTCCTCGCTTCTCTTCACTAAGTTCCTCTAGATTATCAATTTCCATGTTGTGGGCGCCACACCACCATTGGAAATACTATCTAGAAATCTGCACAAAACACAGATCTTTTGTCTTGTCCCAGACCTCTGGAGTCAGAAACCTAGAGGGTAAGGTGCGGAGAGTTCTGCCTTCCCAGTTCTCCTACGAAATTCTGGCAGATTCTAAAGTTGGAGAACCATTGGCACAGGGTTATTTTGCCTCTTGCCACAGACTTGATTTTTATTTTCCTCCACGGACTTGATTTTTATTTTCCTCCACGATTCCTTAAGAGGATGAGACTGAGGAAACACCTCTTCTTGAGCTATGCTTCAATGCATGATGCCTCTGTAACTATGCCTGCCTGCTGCCATCTCCGAATTCCAGGGCAAGAGCATTCTATTTTCATGAGCTGCAGCTGGTAGCAACCAGGAATACACGGCAGAGCTCCTGCTCCTGGCAACAGGGACAGTTTTCCAGTCCTAGCTGGCATCGCTTGCAGTGACTTCTAGGAGGGAAGAAGAGAGAGAGGTTTGCCTTTCGAAAAGTTAGAGAGAATCCAGACATGGTGGCGCATGCCTGAAATCCAAGTACTCAGGAGACTGAGGAGGTTCAATGATAGCCTGAGATTGCATATCGGGTCCTAGATTGTTGGGCTTGAAACCAACAGCAACAGAAACAACAGTAACAATAAAAGTTCACTCAAAATCAAAGCATCTGAACTGGAAATCAGTAGTTCTACCCGATCCTAGCAGTCCGTAAGCATTCTGTTTCTTTGATATACATTGCTCTCTTCCAAGACATCCAGGGATGGCGCTGTCTTTTACCTACCTCCACCCCAACTCTGGCACCCCACCTGCGTTCTCTCCCGTGGATCCAGGTCCTCAAGTGGTAGTTCATTGTCATCTAACCTGACTCCGCACCACTCTCTTATTTCATCCATCTTTAGTGTGCACTGATGAATTCTCCTAGAGTGTCTGTGAATGCCACTCTGGTTAGGAGCCTGAACCACAACTGTAAATCACACCCTTCTCCTGTCAGGACTCATGGCCCGCTGTAATCTGACCTCAGCTGTACCTTTGTAAGCCCCTGGTTACCCTTCCCCAGGGCTTGCCCAGCTGTCTCCAGGCCCCCATGCTCCCTCTCTTGGTGCCCTGGCTCTGAAACACTATTAGTCACCATGCCTACTTATGTCCTTCCTGAAGGTCAATCTCAAGGTTTGCCCTCAGGAATATCCAGGTGCCCTCCCTCCAGACCCCGGATCCCTGCAGCATCTTTGTGCCCACCCTTGCCACATCCTTTTGGTCTGGTTATTGCTGTCCCCTCCTGCCCTGGTCTTGGCAGTGCTGGATTTGCTAGGAACTCATTGTCAACAAAGGCCCCCGTAGCTGTGCCCAGACAAGTATTTCCAAATGGGGAAAACCCACCAGTGCTACGTATTTGAGGAATTTTCACCATGTTTATATATTAGTGAGTTGTCTTCCTAGATGTACACTCCTGTCCCTGTAAGTGTGAAAGCCAAATCTGTTATAAATAACACACCTCATTATTTTCACACTTATGACATGGAAGTGTCGGGAAAACATTCTTAGCATGGACATAGCTCAGCTGGCTTCTGAAGAACTCTGTAAAAAAAAAAAATACTGAGTATCACCGATGGCCAGATTCTAGTGCTAGCCACGGAAGAAGATTCAACATAGTGGTAAATGCCTAAAACTGTTATTTTGCCATTGTCAAAAAGTTTGCCTTCAGTGAGTACTAGAGAAAATCCTACTAGGATATCTGAATATTTAAATTTGGGTAAAATCATATCTTTTCCTTTCGCTAAGATACAATGTAAGATTTTGGTTTCCCTTTGTTTATACATATGTGCATGTGCCTGGTTATCTTCTGGCCTCTGAGGATGCATGCACACTCCTGTGCACATGTGCATGCACACACAGACATACAGATCCACACACAGACATACCTATGCACGCAAAGATAAAATACATCTCTAAAAAGTAGATTTTTATTTATTGTGTTCGCCTAATAACTAAGCATTTTATACATCATCTAAAGCAACTGAGCCATCCCAACCACTCAGTGTAATATGTGGTATTAAGAAAGAGTTAGGTATTCATGCATCTTTTGGAGACAAGTAATTGTCTTGTGTTTTTCCTTCAGGTGGTTTGCTCTGCTAGAGATCCAAATATGTATTATTTTAGTGCTTTATAAATATGACTGCAGCCTTCTGGACCCACTACCAAAGCAGGTAAGTGCTTTTTAGAATTTCCAGCATTATCATGACTTCAGATTTGATAGAAACTTAAAACATGTGGCTTTCAGTACTAGAAATGTGTTCAGAGAATCCCTTAAATTTGACCTTGGCTCCATGTGAAGGTCTTCAATAGGTCTATACATGAACTCTTTGTTTTGAATGTTGTAGTAGCCCTTGGTCCATTCAGAAGGGGACCAGATGCAGAAAACCCACTCCCCCTGTAAAGATGGTAAGCCAAAGCTCTGCTGTGCTGTCCAGAAGTGGTGCAGGGCCAGTTTGCCCAAGTGCTGAGAGATTATTAAAATAAGCTCGCTTTCTCTTCCCTACACCTCCAACGGTAAAGTTGATGCTCGATGTTTTGAAACTCGGCAGTACGAGCATTTCCCAGCCTTCCAGCCACCTCCCTGTACCTTTTAGAAATCACAGCCGAGGAAGACAGAACTAAAGCTGACTTCTGTCTTCGCTTCTGTATCTCTTCTACATTTCTACTTTTTAGAGTTGTCTGCATTTGGTGGGTGTCCCCCAGCCAGAAGGGAGATGCCGAATCCAATATAAACAAAGAACATGACGTCTGTTGGGGCTCGAGCGGGTCAGAACCTTTTGGAAGAGTGAAGCTACCCAGCTACTGCCCTCATAGCATCCTGACTGGAAGACATCCTGGTGACATGTGTGTTTCCGATCTGAAGACCGTGCATCTGATTTTACTCTCAGGAACACAAAGACCCCCAATTCAAGGTTTAGAGAAAGGGTTCAAATGATTTTTTTTAAAAAGTTGATAAAAAGTTGGAATTTGGCTTCATATAAAACCATATCAAACTTCAAGTAGAAATGTCATTTGGATGGAAATATTGGTACATTAAATTCACTGTGAAGGCGACATACTTATAGTTCTATTTTACAAAAAAAAAGGAAAGAAAGAAAAGAAAACTCTAAAGTTTTGAACACTGAAAAATCATGACTTCTAGATATTTTCTATTTTTAAAATATGATTCTTAAGTAGAAGTTGGAAATCTTAGGCTTCTTAATGTCAAACACTGCAGCCGTGCCTTGCACTGAGAAGCGTGGAGAAAATGTGGCTTTATGACCCTTGTGGGGACAGGTTCCTGTGCTGCCCTCATCCTGCATAGACAGCACCATCTTCTCTGCAGGGGACAATCAGTGTGCATAGATTGTGGTGTCGATTCATACTTTAATCAAGGGAGAAGCACTCTTTTGACTCACAGTGTCTTTAATTATAGTTCAGCAGCGATGATGCACGGCCTTACTGCATCTTGTCATGCCATGTTCAGTTGCTATCCCTGGGAAGCGTGCTCTTTTCTGAAGGGAAATGGAGGAGCACTGGAGGGACGGGGAGCTGAGAGGAAAACGGTCGGGATGGATGTATTGCATGAGAGATGAATAAATAAAAGGAAAAAGATCTTGTATTGTGTCAGATACGTAACTGCACATGAGTCTTTTACTGAAGTCTCGGAACAGCGGGATGTTTGCCATTAAGTTCTGGAGAGAAAGCCCAGCATGTCCACAGGAGCATATGATTCTCCTAACAACAAACAATGGAGTCATCATTTATACTCCGGATTCCAATAAAAATTCTCTTCATCTCCTTTGTTTCACTGTGGCTTCCTAGTGCTTGCCAGTCTCCTGGCCGCTTCCCTTCCCTGACCTGGTCCCAGCTCCTGAAGTTGGGAACTTACCAACAAACACTTGCATCTCTAGAAGACAAGTGAGTGCTTTCGAGAATGTTCGCTCTTTACAGTGAGTCAATTGATGTTGAAGCTGAGCTGGCTGCTCAGAGCTTCTCTTAGCAGGCTTGCTGGTCTGAAGGAGGCAGTGTAGACATCCACAGTGGCTCAGAGTGTTGCAACCACAGCCTGTTGGGTTCTGCTATGACAGCTGTGTTCTGAGGGAAGGCATATTCCTCCCACAGTCAAGATCCACAATGAAATGCTTATTTTTGCGTACATTTGCATACAGTTGAACTAAGATGCAGAGGCATTTTATAATGGTCAATGTTAGCTAACATATCTATTACTTTAAGAACTACTGGAGACAAGGAAATATGTTGGTGTTTGTAATAATGAAGAGTTAATATTTGGAGGCCCCGTGTTCCTTTTATATCTCGCTGGGGATTTGTATCATATTCTTGTATTAATTGGATTTTACAGAAGCCAGAGCCTGAGACAGAATTATGTGAAGATAGTTTACTTGGGAAACAGGAGATAGGGCAGGGAGATAAGAAGCCCGAGAGCTGTGTTAGCAGGCTGTGTGTTATAACATCAAGGGTCTGAGAGGCAGGAATGGCTGAGTACTTTGGAGAAATTAACCTGTGCTGAGTTGAGGAGCGAGTGAGTTGGCTGTGTGTTATAACATCAAGGGTCTGAGAGGCAGGAATGGCTGAGTACTTTGGAGAAATTAATCCGTGCTGAGTTGAGGAGCGAGTGAGTTCTGCAGCTTTGCATGGTCAGAGAAGCGCCAGCGCAGTGAGCAGGTGAGTCTAAGGTTGTCTAGATTTGCTGAACTTTGAACTGAGGTTGAGCTGTGTACACCTGGCATGGGGTCACAGTGACAAAGGATGCGCTCTCCTCCGATCTCTGACAATAGATATCTACCCTGCCTCCTCCAGACCAATTTTGTTGTCATCCACCACACCATCTTCAAAATGGTGGCTGCCAAAGACTTGTTGGGTTGGCTAAAGTTGCCTTCATAACATTTAAAGGTGTGCCTAAGGGTTTCTCCACTCATGCTCAACCCAAAACTGTAGGCTACTTCATAACCTGCCCTTAGAAGGCTTTGCTGCATCTCAGCCAATCCTTAAGTGCCCAGATAAGACAGGTGTGAGCTGTAACCAATCAGGTTCTATACCTCCCTTCCATTTTCTGCACATAGTTTTCTTTTCTTTGGCTACAAATGGGATCTGCTGTGAAGTGGTGGGGTACAGCAGTCTGCAATTTTCTATCCAGACTGTTATCCAATTCTAGTGCTCCAAGTCAAACTAAGAGCTGCAAAATTACAGTTGTCATAAATTTCTAACAACTTCAGAGCTCTTAGAGTAGATGAGTGGCCAGAAAATGCTGTTAACTCCCATGAGTCCTTGAGGGATGCAGAAGAGGCTCTGTTGGCCCCTTTGGGGGTTCCTCTGTCTCCCAGAGTTGGTTCCATCTTGGCATCGGTGCACTGCATTGAGCACCAAACGTTTTTGCCTTCTGTTTTGACTTTTGGCAGTGCCCATTCGCACTGAGAAGAGATGGTGTGGACCATCGGAAGCCCGTTCAGAAGCTGGAGTGGTTCCAAGATGCATTGAGTCCCACAGGTAATTGGATTGGATCTCCTTGCAGACCTCTGGTGCCTGACTGGATGAGACAGAAGCTGGCAGTTTGCACTTTCCAATGGAGTGAAATGCAAACCCGGGCCTTCCAGGCACTGCAGGGAATTCATGTTGTAGCCTCTTCATGTTTCTCCTGAACATGAAGGAATATGACAGACTTTAAACCCTGGCAAACTACAAATGTTAATGAGAACTATCAGGTCTGCTTGTGTCTGCATGGGGTGTGTATGCATGAGTCTACTAAAATACACAAAGGAGCTTATATTAGTCTTTTCTGTTGCTGTGATAAAAACACTGACCAAAGCAACTTATAGAAGGAAAGTTTATTTTGGCTTATGGTTCCAGAGGGATGAGAGTCCATCATGGCTGGGAAGTCTGGCTGCAGGAGCAGGAAGCTGAGGGTTCATAGTTTTACTAGCAAACACAAAGCGGAGAGGACCAACTGAAAGGAGGGTGAGGTTATGAACTCTCAAGCCCGCCCCAAGTGATACAGTTCCTCCACCAAATGCTGTGCCTCTTCCCAAACAGTGCCACAAGCTGGTGACTGTGTTCAAGGACCTGAGCCCGGGGAGGGCATTTCACATTCAAACTGCCGTAGCACTCTGTTTAACTGGTTTAGAGGATAAATGTGTTTGAATCTAGTTATTAATTCTAGACTCTTCAGTTAGATTTACTAGCTAAACAAGCTTTATTATATGTTTGATATATCAGGCCACCAAGATGAGGGTTTAGCCAAGGGGAAAAATGCATGAGAATGAATTCCTTCATACATATGGGATTTGTGTCTGACTGTTGGATCCTAGTGTCTTTTTTACCTCTGTTGAATTTGATCATTGTTAGATGGGGTCTTCTGTAGTCCAGGCTGGCTTGGAACTTACTATTTAATAGTTCTGGCTTTGAGCTTCTGATCAGCTGTGTCCACATCCCAAATCCAGGGATTACAGGAATACACAAACATGCCTGACTCCATTTATGATACTCTTGATATTTGCTTGATTTGCCAACAAACTGAGACCATGGGACCAGCAACAGGGCTTCCTTAGTCCTTGAGTTATTTATATTTGGTTGGGATCCTCTGGGATCTGGACTATGGTCAAAGGGAAGCCTTGGGATATAGATAATTGGGAGTGTGGAATACTCCTTAGGTCCATCCTAGATGTCATCTGAGGAACGGAGACATAGGACAACTGGGGCGTGTGGACTACTCACTGGGTCCATCTTAGATGGCATCTCAGGGTCTGGGACCCAGGACTACCAGGGAGCATGGAGTACTCACTGGGCACCCGTTTCTTCTCAAGAACCTAGAAAAAGACTGGTTGATAGAGTTTTAGCTTGATTTTACTGTTTTAAAAGAAAAAGGGATGATATTTAATAAGAATATGAGCATTATTTCCCACAGTTTAACCATAAAAATACATAAATTGGGTAAATAAAAATGACAAGAACATTTATAAATGAATGGTTCATATTCCAGAAATCTTTCTGTTAGCTTGAAATCCTGATGTGGATTGAAGTAATAGGTATCCTTTGATTGTCTTGGCTATTTTTCAATAAGTTAAACAATTAAGATGTTATATATTAAATATAAGTTTAAAGTTTTTTATTTTGACATCTTGCTTTTATATGGATGAAAGTAGCTAAATATATTTGTTTTTTAATTAAAGTAGGTCAAAATGCATAGAGCAATGATTGTTAAGTGCCCATCTTCAAATGGGACATCTGTAGCTGTTGTTTTGACTCTTTGACTCTTTATTCTTTGGGGACCCACCACATAGCTCTCAAATAACTATATGGTGACTTATTTTCTTGTGAATACCTGGTCTTAGCTTGGCTTGCTTCTAGTCAGATTTTCTTAAATTATCCCGTTTCTCTTTTGTCTCTGGGCTTTATCTTTCTCTATTTCTATATAATTTTATTCACTTCTTCTCCATGACTTGCTGTGTAGCTGAGTGCCTGGTCCCTGGAGTCTTCCTCTCCTCCTTTTTCACATTGCTCCTCAGTCCTTTTTCTCTCTTCTTCTACTTCTATTTATTTTTTCTGCCTGCCCAGCCCCACCTTTCTCCTGCCTTGCTATTGGCTGTTCAACTCTTTATTTGGCCAATCAGTCATTTAGACAGGCAAAGTAACCCAGATTCACAGAGTTAAGCAAATGCAGCATAGAAGAATGCAGCACATCTTTGCATCATTAAACAAATGCTCCACAGCATAAACAAATGTACCACACCTTAAAATGATATTCCACAAAAGACATCTGTAAGACACACCCTCCCTTCAAGGCTCAGGAACAGCATGGGAGAAGAGATGGAAAGACTTTAAGAAGACTCAGGAAGGCACTACTACAGTGTCTTCTGGGTATGACGGGGATGCTGTGTCCAGGACTCTCAAAAGCTATGGTTGCCTGTACAAGACTTGCACAAGATTAAACCAATTGACATTCCAGCCAAGATGTGGGGAAAGGCTCTCAAGACCCTAGTCCTGGTTAAAGAGCCACATGCAATTGCTCACTGCAATAGGGAGGATCAGTTTTCTTCAGGGACATGGCCATTGTTGGGGTGCTCATGCTCTATAGGTCACCCCTATACACGTGTACATATGGCCAATATTACTTGGACTTGTGTACAAAAGCAGCAGAAGAAGCTGTAAATTTGAGGGGGGATACTGGGGAGACCTGAAATGAGCTGAAGGTAGGGAAGTGAGGGAAGGATATGATCAGAATGTATTTGTGTATGAAATTTTCAAATAAAAATAATAAAAACAAAAATTGCTTTGTGTGGAAGCAAACTTCTAAAAATTATCCCAAAATAAAGAGCAGTTCAAAATGCTTACAATTTAGATTTTACCACAAGAAATTGAAGTTGCAAAAAATGAAAGTCTAATTAGCATATGATAAGCAAAACTAGAGATAATAATGGAAACAAGAAAACTAAGGTACTTTTGATGAAGAAAGTTATAAGAAAAGTCTATAGGATTATTCTAAGCCAAAGTATCTGTATTACTCAATAAACCCAATAGACAGTTTGAGCTTTTATGGAAGCATTCTATTCAATTACTATTTTTCATTATAGGACTTTTAAATCTGGCGGGTTTTCCATGTGAGAAGACTGTTGTAGTTTGAGAGAGTAATGTCCTCCACGGCTCATGTATTTGAGCACTTGATTCTCTAGTAGGTGGCACTGTTTGTGGAGATTATGGAACCTTTAGGAGATATAGTCTTCCTGGAGAAAGCGCATCACTAAAGGTAGGCTTTGAGAGTGTATAGTTTTGCCCTACTTTCTGTGATACAACTTACAGACCTCCAGGTTTTCACATTAACTCAGTCTTTGGGATGCAAGGATCAAGAACAGTGAGTATTTTGCAAGAAATGTTTGGACTCCAAGCCAAAAGTTCTTATTTGTTATTTAGCCCATATGACCACCATCTCAGATTCCTAGCTCAAACAATGGTATTTGTACCTCTTTAAGCAATGTGTCCATGAACAAAAGAACTGATGTGTTGGTCTTTTGTCCACCAATAGGGTATGAGGATTTCATAACCTACCTCACATTTGCAGTCTCATACATTGAGAGGTGAAAGATTAAGGGCAAATATGGGGTAGTCAATTTAACAGTACATTTGTTGCCCCAGAAACATGACATTGATCTACTTCCTTTAATCATAAGGTAGACTGTTGTGCAATAATCTTTTTGTACACTACGAAGGTGTGTCACTCAGATTATCTTAATAAAAATCTGAATAGCCAACAAGTAGGTAGTATTTCCAGGCACAGAAGATGCTGGGAAAAAAATAAAGGAGTTGCCAGATAGACAAAAGGGAACAAGACATTCAGGAGGACAGACAAAAGCCAGGAGCCATGTGGCAACATGTAAATTAATAGAAATGGGTTAATTTAAGTTATAAGAGCTAGTTAGAAACAAGCTTGAGCTATCAGCTTAGCTTTCACAATTGATGTTGGGTCTCTGTGTCATTTTTTTTTTGTGAGCTTGCAGCCCAAAGGAAAGTCTGTTTGCAACTGGTATACAATGTAGTGGCATGTATTTCCACATAAGACCTGAGAAAGCTTAAAAAATATAAAGGTTCCAAGCACACAAAAATGGAGCCAAATGCTGCTTCATGGTGTGGGAGAATTGTCTGTATTCTGTCAATCATGTTTTAAATAAACGCTGATTGGCCAGGCAGGAGGTGTAGGTGGGAAAACCAGACAGGAAGTGGAAATGATGTAAGGAGAGCAGGAGAATTCTGGGGAGGAGGAAGTTGATTCCTCCCACTCTTGCCCAGATCACCGAAGCAGCAGGATGTGAGCTGCCCCACTGAAAAAGGTACTGAGCCACATGGCTAACATAGATCAGAAAAATGGATTAATCAAGATGTGAGCGTTAGCTAATAAGTAGCCTGACCTAAAAGGCCAATCAGCTTTCTAACTTACAGAGGTCTCTGTGTGATTTTTCTCTGGGACTAAACAGCTGGGGGGGCCGGGCAGGACAGAAAAACCCCCAACAAACAGGCCCCCTCATGTTACAGCTTCATAGTTCCAAGTGTATCAGACAGACCACCATATAGAAACACTTCTCTCAGCAACTGCATGAGGGCTTGAGCCTCCAGTGTCATGAGTTAAGCTGCTCAGGGATTAAAGTTTTCCTCATGCGGACAGAAAAGGTTATAGATATGCAGTAAAGCAGGTTCAGATAGAAAAAAAACTGCAAATAGGTTACAGTGTGTTTAAAAATGTGTGTAGGCTTAAGAAAGAAAAGAAAATGGGTATAAATAGTCATAGAAAAAACAGTTGATAAATAATAAGATAAAGTATTTAAAGAAAAAATAATATAATATCAAAAGTATCAGCCACATAAAGGTGGAAAGTACAGAGAGTCTGGATCCTGTGTGGTGTTTTATTGACTTTAAGTTTTTGATTACTGATGAGCAAACAATAGCTGGTAAGAGACACTGGATTATAGAAACTTCTAAATTAAACTAACCTATAGATCTTAAATCTGTCTTAACTTCAACATGGAAGTCAAAAATATGTTGTGTTGGGGAAAAGGTTATGCTTTTGTTTTCACAGAAAATGAAAGGCTGTGAATTCATTTAAGGTTGACAGAGATCAGATTTGATCAGGAAACACCCCCTGAAAGTCCTGGCTACAGAAATAAAGCAATAAACCTAGAAAAGCTACAAGACTGGTGACATATGCTTTCCATGCTCAAACATAGAACAAATTGTCTTGGACTGGATTGTGTACAATGGCAGTCGATGCTTATGTTAATAAAGATATGTATGTTACCTTTGAAAATTTATGTGTTTTCAGAGCAAGGCGACCAGATACCTATAAAAACAGGTGTCCCCAGTGATCCAGCCTCTCAGAGTGCCTCTGTTGCAATTTCCTCAGAATTCTGCATTCAGAACAGCTTCACAGGCTGTTGGCTGAGATGGTTCAACCTCACAGACTATTCTAGTCAGGACTTGATATTATCCTAATTTTCTCAGGGTTCTCCAAAATGCCAACATCCTCCCTCCACAGATAATAGGAATCAGTCTAAAGAATACAACGCCCACACACTGAAGAGATGGGGTGGGTGGTTTTTGGTCATTTAGTGGGTTATGGATATTTGTCATTTTTTTAGGGGGTGTTGGCTAAAAATTGTTATTGGTCTTGGTCAGAAAAAAAATTAATGAAGAATATTAGATTCAGGAATCTTTTTCTGAACAAGAAAGGGGGAATATGGTTTGGAAATGATAGGATAAAAGAGTAGGTTATTACGTCTACTTTTAAACTAAAAAAAACAAATACTAATCTTTAATATTTTATATTGGTATGGGTTTTTATATATTGCTACAAATTTAAGGTAATTTTGTTAGAACATACTATACATAGGTTTCTACTCTCATTTAAGGTGTTGTACCTGTGAAGCTCATTTAACAAGGTAATGTAAATTTCTAGTCCTTGAACGTTATTTTTGCAAACTACTTATGATAAAAAAAGAAATGCAGGTTAATAGTTCACTTTCTATATCAATCAAACTTGTAGTCATGTTAGGTATGTTTTTAAGGTCAAGCAGATATATTTTTGATAGATAGGTAATCTTCAAATACTTCAAAAACCTACGGAATATGACATTTAAAATGTTTGAATAGCATAAGGTTTTTCATGACAATGAGACACGTCTGCTCCTGACAACACCGGTTTTATGATGGACATTGAAGAAACTCTATGCAGAGTTTCTGTTCAGCTTGATGTCTGTGTGAGTGTATGGGCAACACAAATTGGCTTTTTTTCTTTTTCTTCATATTTTTTTGGTGGGGGAGAGGTCTAAAGGGTAGGGGCAGACATGGGAGGACTGGGAAGTGTGTGTGATCAGGGTTGATTATATAAAATTTGAAAACAATCAATGAAAAGTTTTGTAGGAAAAAAGAGTGTCTGTGTGAACTTTGGTGGAGTTACCATGCAACCAAGCAGGGTGTTCAACACCTTGCAAAACCCTGTAGTTATGCTGTGTCCTGTGGCTAGTCTGGGCTGATAGATGAATGTTCTTGTCATAGGCGTCCATGCCATGTGGATGTAGATTGACCTTCTTCCTTTTCTTCCTTTCTACTGTGAGATGATGAAGGAGCAGCAACAGCAAGGCAGATGATTTCTCAGGCTGGTCCTGGGTACAATTGAGAAGGAAAAATCCCTTTGTCGCAGCCTGCAATGGGACACAGTGTGAGTGACTGTGATATTTTCTACCATAGCATCAGAACCTACCTGAGCAATTTGGAAGCTGAAAAGCTCTGATTGCTGTTTTTCTCTTTGATTTTAATCCTCTTTAATTTGGTTTTATTTAGATCAGGGGTGAGACAACATTTTGATGTTGTGATATGATGTTGCCATCTTCAGTGTTGGGTAAGCTATGCTGAGATGCTAATAGAAGTCATGTGCTCGCAACCGGAGCATCAGCGTGTTTATACCAGAGTGTTTGCATGGATACTCTGTGCAGGGATCTTTATTTCTTTAAAGTCATAACATTTGCAGTCAAAATTATATGTTCACTATTTATTTCATTTTCTGAGCAGTTGGTTGAGTGGGAACAATAGTTCCCACTCAGCTTAATTCCCAAGTCACACAGGTTACAGACTCATGTAGTAGACATTCAACAGCACACTTATTGAGCATATAACCTTACCTGCCTGTGCTTTTACTCAGAGAGTAGAACACGCAAGTTTGGAATAGGGATATACTCTGATCATTTGTGTTCAACTCTAACTCCATCACTTTCTGAGTGTGTGGGAGTCTGCAGGTTCCTCAGCCTCCCTGAACTGAGACTGCAATGATACTTGGGAGGTGCTCTCCTCTGGTGTGGCTCGAACTGGTATGTAAAGCATCACTCACAATCAGTGCAAAGCAAAGGCAGGTATTATTACAGATGGAATCATCTCAGCCGCCTCTGCCTTTTAAGGCAAACTGTAGTTCTGTTTCATGTGAAAGTCTTGCTGGAATTAGACCACAATTTCTTGTCTTGAGTAAACACAAAGCACCACTTAGCTCTGCTAAACACAAAGCACCACTTAGCTCTGCTACCACGTTGCAGAATTGACATCTTCATGCCTAGCAGCCAGGAACCTTTTGTCTTTCCATCTCTCTGCATTGAACTCACACAGCATCAGATCTCCTTGGCTAAAAACAAAGTGCTTAATTGTTTCCCCTCTCAACTTGTTATCACTGTGTGTTTTATTGATTTGGTTCATAGGCTGCATAAACCATGTTCATCATACCTAATGTGATGTTTCCCGTCTGTTCAGTTTCACAGAAGACTGCCGTGGCAAACAGTAACTTAGCTGAGTCTGTCTTCCACTTTTTAAACTGAAGCAAACCATCCAAAAGTGTGACTTACAGGCTCTCCGTGATGGGAAATGAGGGGAATCTGTTGTCTCACAGTATCTGTTGCATTCTGGAAAGGCACAGACTCAAATCCCACGTGGCCACACAGCTCTGCACGAGAGTGAGCTGATTGCGTTGTTCCGCTGACTGTGCTTCGTTGCACGCTCAATATCATTTGGCAGTGAAAAGGGATGTATACATTTTTGTTTCACTTCAATTGTGTTATGAATTTCAAGATGGTCAAAAAAGTCAGCAGGAAAAAAGAAAGAAATGATTGCTGATAAATGATGCTGGACCTTGGAAACATTTTGCTAAGTGAAAAAAGTCAGGTAGAAAGGACGTCATGTGACATGGAATATATTGGACATGCAGCCATGCAGAGAAGTAGATTAGTGATTTTCTCTGCCTGGGCAGGGTCTGCTCTCCATGTGTGTGAGTGTGTATGTGTGTGCTTGCACACACGTGTGTGTGTATACACAAACATCTGTGTGATGGTAAAATAGATAAAGATAATAGCTGTGTGGTAGAGGTATTCTTTGAGAGTACTGAAACATTGTTTTCTCCATTATTGATTATTTCACTTTCTCAGCAAACAATGGTGGTTGCTAGGAACCAGGAGTTGGGGTAAAGGAAGATACATTTGGTTAAAGGGTAGGGATATTTTATGGTTGTAATATAAGTAAGTTCTAAGGAGCCCATATATAGCATTGTGATTGTAGTTTTAAAAGAGCCTAGTACGGCTGAAGAGACAGCTCAGCAGTTAAGGGCACTCTGCTCTTGGAGAGGGCCCAGAGTTCTGTCTCTAGCACCCACATGGCAGCTCACAACCACTTGAAGTCTAGTTCCAGGATATCCAATGCCTCTTCTGGTCTCTGCGGGGACTGCACATACATGGTATACATGCATACATGTGGGCAAACAGGCATGTACCTTAAAAATATATAAATCTTAAAAATTTTTAAAGTGTATTAGCATACTTAAAATTCATAATAAAATATTTTAAATTGAAGGCAGTGATGGTTACACAATTCTAGGACATTTTAACGCTGCTGGATATTCAATGTCGGATGAATGAAATGTCTGAAATGTTAGTTGTGCCTCGATAAAACTGCTGTAAAGGACTATTGTGTGTGTGTGCGTGCGCGGGGGGGGTGTATGTGTTTCAGAATACAAGACAGCTATGCAAAAAAAATACAAAGTACTAAATACTCTGCAAAACAGCCCAGTTCTGAGTTCATGGCACTACCTTTGGGCTGGTTGTTAACTCTTAGGGATGATTCCATGCAAGGAGCCCTGTCCTTGGCATCACAGTGGATGGAGTACCTGGTGCCTCGGAGTGGCATGTGCTCTACCCAGTACTGCTGCAAGTCCACTTCTGCATCTTCGCTGTTCCCTGGCCTCCCACAGTGCCTACGGAGGCTGCATCTTTATCGTGTGCTGGCTACCCACAGTGCCTGTGGTTTCTGGATTTTGCCCAGCATGGCTGGCAGCATGGAACCCTCATAGTCAAAGCTCTCATGTCCCCAGGCTCAGCCACCTCAACCCTTGCTGGTCTTTCTAATGTGGGAAGACCAGCATTGGTTTTTCAGCTCTTGCTTTTTTTCAAAATTCACTGTGGTCTTCCAGAAGTCTCTCTCTCTCTCTCTCTTTCTCTCTCTCTCTCTCTCTCTCTCTCTCTCTCTCTCTCTCTCTCTGTAAATCAGGCCACCTTATTTTGGAGACAAGGCCTAGTGCTCTCCAAGGCCCAGCTGGCTGGTCAGAAAGCCCCAGGGAACAATTGTCACTACCTCCTCTACACTAAGATTACATCACAAGACTCCATGCCTTGCATTTCTATGTAGGTTCTGGGGTTAGAACTCGGGTCCTCACACTTGTGTGACAGCTGCTTCAGCAATAGCGCCGTCTTCCCTGCACCCCCTAGCGATGGTCTTGATGGCTCATCAAAACCACAGCCAACCTAAATTGTAAGGCCACAAAGGCTTAAACGGAAAATATTTTTAGGACATGATAAAAATAGTTACATTCCGTCTCTTCTAGCACAGTGAAGGAAAGAACTAACAGATCAGTTGGATTGCCGTTTTAGAACTTGATGCAAGTCGATCTATCTAGACTCAACTAGAGTGGAGCCAGGAGTAGACGAAAGCAATAAGTTAACACTCCACATCACTCTGTCTGTCATCATGTAAGAACTTGACCTCTATCTCCTTAATAGGGGTCATACTCAATAAGGAGATGCTGGTTTGGGCTCCCAGTTCCAAGAGAAATAACAAGCTGAGCCATGAAATAAGCTCCTCTCTACAAACTCTCTGTAATACTCTGCTGAGTGACTTAAGTAAGAAACAAGCGATTTCTGCTCCATAGTTGTCTACACTCATGGAAACAAGCTGATGAGGTTTTAGTTGTTGTTTGTGTTGTGTTTTTTTCCCCAATTGATTTCTTCATCAAGAGAGGGCAATAGTTTGCAACAAAGGAAACCATCTGTAGGGTGGGAGTTCCCTTAGCACAGAGCATCTCACACTTGTGCTGCGAGAGTCCTGGATACAGGATGAACCTGGCTACTTTGAATGATGGGGCTGGGAGGTAGACTCTACATGCAGGTCCTGGTACGTAGAAGAGACACCACACCTTCTGCCCTTACTATGTCTCAACAGAAGGAGAAGCCTCGCCTAGGTTCCTGGGGCTGTGAACCATGACTGCCTGACACATCTGTCTATGCAGTAAATACAGCAGACATGAAGGCAGAACTTAAGGGGTTAGTAAGTTACTGCCACAGGTCTTTCTTTGCCTTTTAACCTGGAAAGAGCAAAGGGCAAAATAGCTCAAACGAGTGCCAAGAATGGTGACCTAGTCCCCAAGTCTCAGTGTTATTTTCCCATGCTCTGTTAATTTTCCATCAGGTCAAAACAAAAACCAAGTGAGTGATAAAATACATGCAAAATGAATACCCAGAGTCAAGGACTGGAAAACAAGATGTGCACAAGGCTTCTTGGTGCCCCCCCCCCCCCCCACAAAGCAGCCATCTGATTTATCAGACTCTGTGCCCCTTGAGATGTGACTGAGCTCTGTGGATATCATGAGAGCTTTCAGGGTGGCTTTACAGGCCAGAGACCAGGAGGCCAGTCAGTTACTGATTCATCATTTACAGTGGGGCAAGACGGTCAGTGCCAGGAGAGAGAGAGAGAGAGAGAGAGAGAGAGAGAGAGAGAGAGAGTCAGAGACAGAGATACAGAAGATCTGTATACAGAGATCTGATACAGAGATCTGATACAGAGAAACAGAGATACACACACAGAAGAGAGTGACAGAGAGACTTAGACAGAGATCATGTCTTCCTGGGGAGCCCCAGACAATCCTGCCTGCATGATGCGCCTGTGAAAACAGGCACTGACATTCTCTGCATTTTTCAGAAGATGGTGATGCATGGAGAAGCCAGATGACTAAGATCACACAGGCAGTAGATGGAGAAGCAGGAGCCAATGCAAACACCGATTTGCTTTATCCCTCCTTTCTCATACATGCTCACCGCCAGCACTTAATCCCCAAAGAGCGAGTCACACAGATATCTAGATACCTGGTGGAAACCTTTACACCCCCACATCTCTAAAGGCTAAGGCAGCCATCACAAATGCTGCTAAAATCTCAAACAAGTCCAAAATTTTATACATACCTTAAAATGGTGCTGCTCCAAAGCAGTGTGATTTTGGTGCAATTTTACCTTCATTTTAAAAATCCATTTTCTTCTGATATTTTCTTCCTCTCCCTGCCATTCCTGGGAAGACCAGCACATAGGAGAGAAGAGATACAGTCAGAAGAATCACCCTCTCCATCCAGCGTGTGATGTTGTCAGGATTTTCCAGTGATTTCACTCGGAAAACAGCTACTGAAGTCCATCAGCATTCCCTTTTCCCACAGGAGAAATCTTCCAACCTCACTAATAAGAGACGGTGCGGGCAGCCCATGTCACAGGATTTGGACACAGTTCCAGCACAATAACTGCCCATCAGCAGCGATCAACTTGGCTGGTGCCCAGGGCTTTAGTTGTGGGGAAAACACATGTCCTTTTCACCTTCCCTAAATTCTTCCAGGAAATCCAGCCTTGTGAATTATATTTTCTCACTAGACTAGTTCCGTTCTCTTCCTGCTTCCTCAATAACCACCTGTTACTTCCAACAACATATGCACACACACATATAGACATATACACATATGCATACATACACATACATTCATACACCCCCCCACACACCACTCCCTCCCTAGGATATTTTAATATTAGCTCACGTCATAAAGATATATGATTAAGTTTCATTCTTTTAAATTGTAGTCAGCAACATAATCCAATGCCCTTTCACACAGGGGATGCTCAAGTGGATGCTGCTGTGCAGAACAAAGCATGGCTGTAACCAGTGAGCTTTCTGCAGCCCTATTTATGCTGCCTCTGCATCTTTTAACCTGGTGAGGCAACGTTTCTTGCCCTTGTCTGTGGCTCTCATACAGAGCCACCTTCCTCTAGACCTTCTTTTCCTTTGCAGAGCGAGGGGCCTTTTTCCTTCTCTTGGGATTTTCTCAAATGGCCCTACAAAATGAATGCCCTTGGCCTGTTGGAAATGTGACACCAGCAGATTTCCCAGATTCCTTTGTAAGTTCAGCATGGCTCAGGAGTGAGTTCTGACCAACGGAGCGCTCACAAAATGATACTGTTCATGCCTTCAAGTCCTGGCATAGAGAAGACGTAGTGTGCCCCACTTGATTTCCTTCCTACATCTGCTCTGGTTATGCTCTGAGGTGGCTAGGGGATGGAGCAGCCCTAAATGGAAGAGGATTGGATCCCTGAATGACCATCAGAGGTGTTCATAGTCCACATGGCAATGTGGCATAACAATAGACTTTTACATGGTTAAGAAACTATATTTTGGGAATTTTAGTAGATTTCTCGTGTATGTTTATGTTACAGCTATGCAACAAAATTTAAATATGTTGCCCTTGGGTAAAATTTAAATTAATGTCAATATCAGAGTTGGAGAGATGGCTCAGCAGTTAAGAGCACTGGCTGCTCTTCAGAGGACCTGAGTGCAGTTCCCAGCACCCACCGTTTGGAGGCTCACAGCTGCCTGTGACTGCAGTTCCAGGGGACCCAATCCCTCTCTGACCTCTGTAGGCACTGCATGCACATGGTGCCCATGCATGCCTGGAGGCAAACACTCATACACATAAAAATTATACATCTTTCTAAAAAGCTAACATCACTTGAAAATTATCCTACCTTGAAGAAAACTAAACTTAAGTACTACCCAATGAACTGAAACCAAATTAATTTATACCAGATTAGTAATTTATCTAGTATGATTTATTGTAACTCGTCTATCCAGGGAGGGAATGTGTTGGAATATCTGAATAAATTTCTCAAGGTTTCCTGTCCTATTTATGAGTCCTCCAGAGTTTTGTGTCAAGCTTGTTCTGTGACGCTGAACTCCTTCAGAAAGCAGTTTTATATTTCATCCAGAATGTTCGGTTGTTGCCAGGCACCCACCAATTAATAACACAAGCCCTAACTTTTTGAAGCCAAAGCCAGGATGGGGTTGAAGAAAAGGACCCTGGAATTCTTGCCCTTAGGACTGAAAAAACAAGAAGGTTTCATGTTTGAAATTCCGTACTAGGTTTTCTCGTCTTTCCCTTTCGGCTTCTGCTCTAGGAAAGAGGAAGGAAGGAATGCATAATTGCAATTCAGTACCTAAAAGCTGGGGATTGATGGATTTTTGTCTGTTGTTCATCGTGGAAGAGATACGCATCTACAGCAGAGAACACAGGCAGGTGTGAGGACGGGTGGACAGCAGGTGGGAGGAAGGATGGACAGCAGTGTGCTGAAGGGGCCACAGCATGAAAGGGAGAGAAGGAAACCCACAAAGTCAAACCAGGTCCTGGAATTGAAAATGGAACTCAGGCCAGTTCTTGAAGGGGGACCCATGTAGGAATAAGGTATGCCATGAAGGAAGGCTGCCTAATCACAATGAGCAATGGGGGAGGCGTATTCATGTATAGAAAATCTATGTGTGTACATGGTGCCAGTCAGGGGAACTCTGAGACTGAACGTGTTGCACCCACACAAATCCCAAGCCCCAAGTTTTCTGAATTGATTGCTTTTCTTGTTGCTGGGGCAAAACATTTGACAGAAAGCAACTTTTGGAAGAAGGGGTTTATTTTGGCTTTTTTTTTTTGGAGAGTACGGTCAGTCCACTTCAGCAGGAAAGGCCGGATAGCAGGAGCAGGAGGCAGTGGCTCCCAGCACAGCTGCAGTCGGGAAAAGAGAAGAGGGTTGTTGGCGTTCTGCAGCTTGCTCTCTCCTTCTGTCTCAGCCAGGATCCCAGCCTCTGTGAGGTGCAGTGTACCTATGGCGTGGGTCCTACTTCAGTTAATTCTCCCTGAAAACACCCTCGCAGGTGTGCCCGGAGGTGCAATGTCTGAGTGGTTCTAAATCCAGCAAAGTTGGCAAGAAGAGAGGCTGGCCATAGCAGCATCCCTTACTGTTTAGCTCTGCCCTGAAAGCAGCCTCGCTGTGGAGGTAGACAACTGTCTGTCAGGCAGTTGCATGACAGCAACAGTGAAGCATGGAGCAGGAAAAATTGTTCACACAAGGGAAACTAAATTGGGCTGGGACAATATGCAGGTTTTCAAATGAAGACCAAACATTATTAAGTGGATAGTATGCTGACTGCTATCAAACATCCCATACTGTGCAGGCAGGCAGGAAGACTAGTCAGGCCCAGGAGGGTAGGTGAGGAGATACAGGATTTGTGAGGTGAAACACATCAAGCCTGAGATTCTCGCTAACGGGCACCATGCTCACACATAGTTTTGCTGCACTGGAATGTGCGCCCCGATTTTGCTCACTGTTTTGTTTAGGCAACACTCTTCATGATAGGTCAGTCAGGAATTTCAAGTCCTTGTCTTCGAGCATGTCCCCTGGCTTTGTCTTTTTAAATTATTGCTTATGTTGTTCTTGACAAACAGATTCTTAATGTGGTGGTTTGAATGAGGATGTCCCCATAGGTTCAGACATTTGACTGCTTGGTTTCCAGTTGGTGGCACTGTTTTGGGAGGCTGAAGAGGCCTGGCCTTGCTGGAGGAAGTCTGTCCACAGGGTGAGGCTTTGAGAGGTCAGAGTCTTGCCCGTCATCTTCTCTTTCTGCTTCACACTTGTATTTGAAGATGTGAGCTCTCAGCTTCCACCTCGCCCCTCCATGCTTGCCCCTGGCTGCTCTGCCTCCCTGCCGTGATGGACTCTTCTTGCTCTGGAGCCAAAACCCAAAATAAACTCTTTCTGCTATAAATTGCCTGAGTGTTTTATCAGCAACAGAAAAGTAACTAATATTCTTGGCAGCATCAATCATCCCGATTTAAATCTAGCTCTGTTTGCTGAAGGAGTTCTGAATCACAAACAAGCTTGAGACAAAACGGAGTCTTGTACACAGACCACACTGCTGCCCCGTTTCTTTCTCTTTCCTGATTTCTCCTCGTCATTTTCCCCCATTTTTTTTTTTTTACCATTTTCTCCTTTCTTTCCTTTTATTGAAGACAGATTTTTTTCCCTTCAATATTGTATTTTGATTATGGCTTCCCCTCCCTCTATTCCTTCAAATTCTTCCCTTCTTTCCCTCCTACCCATATCCACCCGCTTTCTCTCATTAGAAAACAAACAGCCTTCTAAGGGATAATAATAAAATAAAGTATAGTAATTTAAAATAAAAACTAGCATGTCAGAATAGGACAAAGCAAAACCTAGAAAGCAGAGAGTCTAGGAGAAGGTCTAAGAACCAGACCCATTATTTGTATACACAGGAATCCTATTAAAAAAAAAAACACTGAGCTGGAAGTCATAATATATACACAAAAGGCCTGTAGGGTAGAAAGAAAGAAGGAAAAATATAAAAAAATTAAAATAGTAAGATAAAATTAAAAAGAAGACTCCATGGCACTACATTATGAGACAAGGAACCTCCAAAGATGCTTTTGAGTTCTTTTTCTGGTGACTGTCTACTGTTGGCCATGAGACCTACCCTTAAAAGTAGTTTGTTTCTCCAGTTAGACTCCCTTGGAGGAAACTAAAATTTTATTTGCAAATGGTTATCAATTAGAGATATCTCTTAGGTTAGGGGTGGGGATATGTGTCCACTACTCCTTTTGGCTCTAGGGCCCTATCTAGTGTAGACCCTTGCAAGCCCTGTGTGCTGCCTTAGTCTCCATGAGTTCATATGTGCATCGATGCTGTTGATTTAAAGGGCCTTATTTCCTTGGGACCCTCCACCCCTCTGGCGCTTACACTCTTTATGTCTTCTCTTTTGTGGGGTTCCCTGAGCCTTGAGAAGAGGGATTTTATGGAGAGATCCCATTTAGGGCCAAGTGTTCCAAGGTCTCTCACTCTCTGCATAATGTCAGGCTGTGTGTTACTGCAGGAGGAAGCTTCTCTGATGATGGCTAAGCAAGGCATTGATCTATGAATAAAGCAGAATGACATTAGGAGTCATTTTCTTGTTCCCCCTGACAACAGTAGCATTTGGTTTTATCCTAGATCTCTGGGCTTTCTAGTCTCAGGTTCTTGGTCACCCAAATGGTGTCTGGTATGGGTTCCATCTCATGGAGTGGGTCTCAAGCCAAATCAGATATTGATTTGTTACTCCCATAAGCTTTGTGCTACTATTGCAACTAGTATATAGGTACCAAGGTCTTTTTCCCTTCTCCTGGTGATTCGCAGGGCCGTGTGACCTCCGGCTCCCTGGAGATTCTGCACTAGCACTGGCTTGAGGGGTTAGCTTAGGAAGAACCTGGCTCTCTTTGTTATGGTGATTCCACCTGTATTCAAGGTTCTAGCAGTGGGCTCCACACGCCTGGCCTCCCCCAGCTGATTCTGCCTGAGGCACCGGGGCCTTTATTCTCCTTCCTGCTTCTGTTGGGAGGAGGCCTTGCCCTTTTTGATCCCGCTTGCCCACTTCTATAAATACCCGACTTGAGTTTAATAAAGTGGCCATTTACTCTTGGTAAATGAGCAAGGTCTCTTTTTTGTGTGTGTCTCTTTAAACCCTCAGGACAATCGTCCATTCTCGTGGGCCCGAGTTCGGGAAGGCGCGCGCCTGGATCGGGTGTGGGTATCCACAGGAAGGCAGGGTCCTACACTAGTATATCTGGTAGGTAGGACACTATTGTAAATCAGGCATTTTGTGGCTGGGTTGGTGTTTAAATTTCACGTTTGGTAGTCTGCAGAGCACCTTCCTGTATCAAAGACCACAGCACACAGTGGGTACGGACACTATGTAAGCGATGACTTGACTTCTCTGTGTTCAGTGGGTGTGTGTACATGTTATCTTCACCAATGGGTCCTTGCCATCAGTTTGTGGAGAACAGTTTAAAATCTTGGCAGCAGCCTGGGTTGCTGGAGGGTGACTATGGGGCCTTTTTGGCCAATGTCTCAATGTAACACAAGCCCAGCTTTGGAAGCTTCATTTGGTGAAAAGAGATGTCCAGTCGGGGCCTTGTTTCCCCCATTATTTTATCATTTTGTTTAGAGCATCTTCATAAAGGTATATATTTTAGGAAGCTTATACTGTATTAAGTTTCCATACTATCCCTCAAATGGCCCTTAATCTTTGCTGTCTGCCCCTGTATCCTGTTTCTCATCTCCCTCTTTTCTCCTTCTCTTCACTTGATCCTCCCTTTCTCTCTCCTCTTCCTCACTCATCCTTCTTCCTTCTCTTTCTCCACATCCATCTTCTACCCCACCGTGTTTCTTCTACTTCTCTTGCTTTGCATTCAACTCTATTCTTTTCCTTCTTTTTCCCTCAACAATTTTTATTGTCACTTTAATTCTTTAAATTTATTTGACCCAATAAAACATAAAAGAAACTGCCTCTTGTAGTTTATCCAAGAGTGGGCCCAGTTTTTCCAGAAGAGTTCAGCTCTCAATTCTGATCTTTGTCTTCTTAAAAAATTTCTTTTCTTTTTTTTTTTTAAATCTTTTTCCATTTTATATTCCAATCCCAGTTCCCACTCCCTCCCTGAAGGGAACGCACCAGATGAAGGGGAACGTGAATAAAGTAACCCCACACTAGCTCCGAATAGGGTATAATAAGGGGTTCTTTATTTAAGGGGGAACTCATAGATCATAATGGGGAGCAGGGATGGAATCCAACATCCAGGTTTTGGAGAGAGAGGAGAGAGATAGAGAGAACAGGGGTGCACATCTTTTGGTACCCAAAGCTGCACCTAACCTGGTCAAGTCTCTCAAAGGCCATTGGCTGAAGGAGATTCCCTATCATCTCCTCATTTTGTCTAAATAAGAGAGTTTCAAACCCAATACAAAACTATATACAATAAGAACAGATATCAAGTATAAAAATTAGAATTATAACCAATATAAACAATATCAAGCAAGAAGCATGTTAAATGTTTTAATAATTATTTTATCCTAAGGAGTCTAAGACTTATAAATGGCTTGGCTAAGTCATAAGAAGAAAGTAACCATAACTATCTTGTCTTTAACCCCATCGAAGGCTTGAGAAGTGAGATAATATTACTTCAGTAGGCAGGAAGTGCAATCAAGCAGCTTCCAAAGTGTGTAGTAGATGACAGAGACAACTGGCTACCTGGGCAATCACCCAAAGTCTCATTTGTAACATTGGAGCAACCAACTTTGGCTAAGGCCTAGAGTAACTGGCAGACCATTTTTAGAGGCAGGAATAATTTTAAAACTGTCTTACCCTGTCGTGGCAAGGTTTGGCAGTCTTTTTTGTATATTCTGCTTGTCCAGTCTGGACACCATGCATTTTGTCAGTGGTTGAGGCACGGGCAGTTTCTTGCCCAAAGGCCAGTTTTGCCAAGAAGAAAACAAACTTCAAGTGGAGTGACTTCAGTGCTCAACATTTTCTCATGAATAGATGGGTGTTGCCAGGAACAATTGTGTCTCATGTCAACAGAAACTTAAGTAATTTAGATGTCATATTTAAGGATTGTTCTCTATTACCTCACCTCCTCCCATTCTCTCCACCTAACCCCCCACTCTACCCCCCATTCACTCCTCAGAGAGGGTAAGGCATATTGCTTTGGGAAAGTTCAAGGCCCTCCCTACTACTTTTAGGCTCAGAAAGGTAGCCATTCAAAGAGAATAGATTCCCAAAAAGCCAGTACAAGCAGTGGGGATAAATCCTAGTGCCACTGCCAGTGGCCCCTGCAGTCTGCCTAGTCATACAACTGTCACCCACATTCAGAGAGTCTAGTTTGGTCCTATGCTCATTCCTTTTCTACCCAGCTGGAGTTGGTGAGCTCCCGTTAGCTCAGGTAAACTGTTACAATGGGTGTCTCCATCATAGTCTTGACCTCTTTGCTCATATTCTCATTCCTCCCACTCTTCAGCTGGACTTTGGGATTTCAGCCCAATGCTCTGCTGCAGGTCTCTGCCTCGCCTCTGTTTCCATCAGTTGCTGGATACAGATTCTATGGTGATATTTAATATAGAAAGCATCTTTAACAAATGGTGCTGGCATAACTGGATATCAGCATGCAGAAAAATGGAAATAGATCCATATCTATTACCATGCACAAAACTCAAGCCCAGATGGAATAAATACCTCAATATAAATCTGACCACACTGAACTTGATAGAAGAGAAAGTGGGAAGTAGTCTTCAATGCATGGGCACAGGAGACCACTTCCTAAGTATAACCCCAGTAGCACAAACACTGACAACAACAATAAATAAATGGGACCTCCTGAAACTGAGAAGCTTCTGGAAAGCAAAGGACACCTTTGCTTTACAATAAGTCAATAAGACAAAAAGGCAGCCTACAGAATGGGAAAAGATCTTCACCAACCCCACATCAGACAGAGGTTCTGATCTCTTTAACAAAGGGTAACTACCTCTCTTTCTATCAGAGAGTAAAAATGGTATCCAACAGGAATGAGGACTCTTACAGGAGTCTCACAAGGAAGGAGATAGGCTTTTTGGCCTTATTGACTCAGGATAGCACACAAAGCCCCAGCCATGTGTCATCAGTCTGTACCCATATATTGCTTTCAGCATTTTTCTAGGGAGGATGCATTCTTTTCAACACTTCACTGTTTTTAGCAAAAGATCTTTGGTTCAATCAACCACCACTACTTCTTTTTGTTATTGTTTTGTTATCAATAACATGTTTATTCATAGGATGCCATTTTTCTTCAGTTCTTTTCTTTTTTAAAACACAGTTTCTTTATTGATTCTTTGGGAATTTCACATCATGTACCCCAGTTCCACTCGTCTTCCAGTCCCTTCATATCTGCCTCTCACCCTTACAGCATTTTCCCAAAAGAAAATTTTAAAAATTTGATACCAAACCAACCAAGCAACACCTCTCCACTCCTCCATCCTTACCTCCTTCCAACACCTCTTCATTCATCTTGGTGCACTGGGAGTTGAGGTGTGTCCCACAGTAGACCCTTTGGTCCATTTGGCCTTATGCAAATGTTCATCACAACGAGTCATTGGTCTGATTCAACTTCTTGTTTCTGGTACACCATCATCACTAAGCCCTCAGAAAACTCCTCTTGGGCATCCCACAGATGCCCTGAGTCATGGAGATCCCACAGGAATCATTCCACAGGACCAGCCCCTCCACATGCTCCTACAGAATATGGGATAGATATTAGGGTGGGCCAACCCAATACCCTGGATGTGGGCCTAGGTGGCAGCTGAGCTAGTCAGTTGGGGTCACTGGGGCTACCCCCTTCAGGCAAGGGGTGGAGCTAGCTCTTCTACATACTTGCCATTGGGGCCAATTTTCCTAGGCTTATTATGAGTGATGGGGCCAACTCTCTGAGTCTTGGGGTCTTGCTTTCCTGTGAGGGTCAGGGTCAATTCTCTTGCTGCAGTGTCCAGTGAGGGACAGGGTCAGCTGACTCAGGGCCAACAAAAGGTAAGGTCATCTCAGCATGGCCCTCTGATTCATCACATATGGTTTCTATGGCCTGCCCCAAAGCAACAGGGGCCACAGACATCAACAGAGACCTCAGTTTCAGCAGGACCAAGGACCTAGACATGGCCTTTGGCAGTAGCCTGGGCCCAAACAGTACCATGGCACAGGGTATCAGTGCAGGGCACTCAGATTGGCACAGTTCCAAATCACCACTTTTTATGCACACATGCATTGTTCTTAGGGGCATGAATGACTCACAAAGGAAACGTAGAAATACCTTATAGCTAATGCTATATATCTATCTCTATCTCTACATCTATCTATCTATCTATCTATCTATCTATCTATCTATCTATCTATCTATCTATCTTTTTAATCTATCTTTGGATGTAATATATATTAATATACCATATTTCATATATATAAATTGATGACACTTGTTGGGGGCTGCAGACCCCTGGCCCCTTGACTTTCTTTGCCTGCCTCAGACTCTTTGCCTCCTGTAGTGAACTGAGCAAAACAACTTGTTTACCTGTGCCTACAGCTGCTCTGAGCATGAGACTCTTGATGTCAGGGGAGTGGGTTCTGGTCAGGCCTGAAGCTGAAAGATCCTGAGAGCTAGGGCATGGCTATCAGTTAAGGATCCCTATATAAGCTTCCCTGGAGCACAATAAAGTTGGCATTCTTGTTTCAAGGATGACCCATGTCCCTGTGTCTTTGTCTGTCGTCTATCTGTCTGTCTGCCTGTGTTTTTAAGTCTCCAGCCTAGTTCCCAGCTCACATACTGTCCTGTAGTGCAGACACTACAGGTGGAGGCCCCAGCGAGATCAGGAATTGAGGAGACACTGGGAGATGATCCTAGGAAGGCTGGCCAGCAAGTGAGTAAGAGATTAATGGCGAGGGTGGATTGAAGATGGGTATTGACCGGTCAATTGATGGTTCTTTTAGAGAAACAGGGCACAGCTATTAAAACTGAGACAGATCAAGAATTTATTAAGACAGTTTTAGAATTTAGTGCCTGGTTCTCACAGGCAGGAAGTTTCAATATTTCTGATTGGGATCAGGTAAAAAGCTGACCTTCAAAAAACTTCGAAAGAGTGAGGGCCAGGAGAATTTCCCATGGAAATATTTTCACTTTGGCATTTAGTCAGAGACGCACTTCTCAGAGACAATGGGAAGGTGAAGGAACAGTTAGGCAATTTGGCCAAAACTTTTGAGGAAATTCAGGATGAGGAATCTGTGAAATCTATCAAGAACTTTATGGAGGAGGAAGAAGAAGAAAGGAGGCAAGCAATAGAGATGTATCTATAAGACCTGTGTGGCAGAATCAATTCCTGGCCACTTCAAATCCTTTTACTGCTGCCTCCACTCCTATTGACTTAGAAGCAGAAATCTGAGAAAACCTAGATAGACTTAAAGGTCTGAGTGGAGAGAAGCAAATTTATCCTGTTGTTATAAATTTGTTAGTGATCCACAAGGAGGGAGGATCAGGCAACACAATCCTCTGGCCTTTAGAGACATAAAACAGCTAAAAGAAGCAGTCATGACCTATGGGACCCATGCTACTTTCACTGTGGCTTTAATGGAATCTTTTGTGGAACTCAACTTTATGCCCAGTGATTGGATGCAGCTTTGCAGGGCCTGTCTTTCGGGAGGAGATTATTTGTTATGGAGAGGTAAAATGGAGGAAAATTGTGCAGATACTGCATGGTGTAATGCTGCCACAGGCTTCCCCCAGTGTAACCTTGACATGCTAACTGGTGCAGGGCAGTATGTGGGCTTAGCAGCACAGGTTGCTTATGACCTGCTGTTTATGCTCAGATATCTGTCACAGCTGTTAAAGCGTGGAAGGCTCTACCTAATAAAGGAGCAGGGAACAGCTGTCTAAGGTTCTTCAAGGACCTTTGGAACCTTATCCTGAGTTTGTTGACTGCCTATTACAGCTGGTGGGGGAGTCGCGTATTTAGGGATGTGGATACAGCTATGTCTGTTATAAAGCAATTGGCTTACAAAAACACTAATAGATACTGTCAAGAGGCTAAGTTTAAATGTTTATATTTGGTTATGCAAGGACATTGATAGCACTCATGCTATGGGACAAGTAATTGCTTCTGCTCTTAGGGGGAGCTGAAGTGGAGCTAGACCAAAGACTTGTTTTTAATGTGGGCACCAGGGACATTTTAGAAGGAATTGCCCTGTGGGTAGAAGTGTAGGTAGAAGTATAGCCCAGGGAAAGTTCAAGTATTTGCTCAACATGTCAGAAGGGGGCCCATTGAGCTAAGGAGCACCACTTTAGAACTGACATTCAAGGAAATCCCCTTCCCGTATTGGGAAATGGGAGGAGGGGCCTGCCCTTGGCCCCTAATATGCAAGTTTACAGGGCAATGAGTGTACTGGCTGCTCCTATTAGATTCATTCCCCAAAGAAATGCTTCACTGTCCACAACCTTGTTGGAGGCACCCCAGGAGGCTTGGAACTGGGCCTCTGGGTCTCTGCCTGGGCAATATTGATCCCACAAATGAGTGTGCAGGCATTGGGGACTGGAGTATATAGACCTATTCCAGAGGGGTCGATAGGAATAGTCCTGGGAAAAAGTAGTTCAGTGCTTAAAGAGATTAAAATTCTACCAGGAATTATAAACTATGATTATACTGGAGAAATTAAAATTATGATTGAAGCCAGGGTGAGAGTTCTTGTCATCCCTCAAGGAGCAAGAATAATTCAACTAATACATTTGCCTATGTGCCGTTCTACTAATCCATTCCTAAAGCAAGAATGAAGGAATAAGGAACCTGGCACTTTTGGGATTTCTAGTTTAGAGAACTGCCCTACACTTACATTAACAATTAATGAGGAAAAGTTCAAAGATCTTCCAGATACAGGGATTGATTCTTCTGTGATTGCTTGAAAACATTGACCCATAATCCGGACTCTACAACTGACCTCTACAGCATTACAGGGGGTAGGGATGTCCAGTTCTCCAGAGCGCAGTATCCAATATTTAGATTGGAAGGATGAGGAAGGTCATAATGATATTTTTAGACCATTTGTCCTGGAACACCTTCTCCTCAATTTGTGGGGAAGAGATATTTTACAAGTTATGGGGGCAGTTCTGACCACTGAACCTGTGCAGCACATATTAGCTTTAGCTCCGGGCAGGGGCTGGGCAGAGATCCTCAGGAGGATCCACAGGCTGTTGCAGACAAATTGTGGGGAATGGTGGGAACAGAACAAGGTTGGAAAATGTATTGTGAGGACCACTGTTGAGCCACAAGTTGCAATTCGCATCAAATGAAGAGAAACTAGGCCAGTATTGGCGGAAGAGTAGCCCTAAGAGAAGAAAAATTAATGGCTGCTCAGCAGCTTGTGCAGAAAACAGTTAGCTGCTGGGTATACAGTGTCACCCACTTTCCCTTAGAATACCCCCATATTTGCTATCAAAAAGAAATCTGGCAGTTGGTGACTATTGCAGGACCTTAGGCAGATTAACAAATGTATGGAAATTGTGGGATCATTACAGCCAGGATTGCCAAGACCTGTGCTTTCCCTAAGGATTATCACATGGTGGTGATTGACCTCAAGGACTGCTTATTTACTATTCCTTTGGATCCCAAGGACTCCTCCAAATTTGCTTTCGGTGTTCCCTCTATTAATTTCAGTGAGCCACACCAAAGGGATCAATGGGTTGTGTTGCCCCAGGGCATGGCCAATAGCCTAACTTTGTGCCAGTTGTATGCTTCTAGAGCCTTGTGGCCCTTAAGGGAGCAACATCCCCAGCTATATGTCATTCAATATATGAATGATATTCTTATTGCAGCCTGAAAGGAATTTGATTTGCATGCAGGGTTGTAAACACTTTATGAGAGATTGCAAAGGTCTGGTTTATTTGTTGCCCCCAAGAAAATGCAGACTTTAAGACTAAATAAAGACTTTTTAGTATTTGGGCCATCAGCTTCTACAGACTGTAGTTCAGCCACAAAAGATCACTCTTAGAATCAGCTCTATATTCTTAATGACTTTCAACAGCTTTTGGTAGACATTAATTGGATTAGACCATCAGTGGGATTAACAATAGGAGAATTAAAACCCTTATTTGAATTTTTTTTCCCTTATTTATTTATTTTTATTTTTTTCTTATTTGAAATCTTAAGAGGTGACTCAAACCCCATATCTCCTAGGCTATCGACACCTGAAGGTAGTGAATATCTTAGATTAGTTGAACAGTGGTTAGCAAAAGTCCATCTAAATTATATTGATTATCACCAGCCTTTGCTTCTGCTGGTCTTTGGCACAGCCTTGCAGCCCACTGCAGTCTTTTGGCAGAAGGCACCTATTCTCTGGGTGCACGGATGAGCCTCTCCCAAAAAGGTTGTGCAGCCCTATCATTTGGCTGTCCTGGAGGTGGTGCACACTGCCTACCTGGAAAGTCTTAGGATGTTTGATAAAGTCCCTGATAAAGTGATTGTTCGTACAATAAAGAACAGCTTAATTGGCTTCAGTTATTTAGCCCAGAATGGACCATCTTTTTAGCCACTCAGTCTGCTGAGTTTAACAATCATTACCCACCCCTAATAAATTAATACATTTTTTTGAGGAACATCTGATTTACTTTTCTAAAATTGTTTTGCTAACTCCCCTAGATTGTACCTTTAATGTATTTAGAGATGGATCTTCTAATGGCACAGCTGCTATAGTCACAGCCCAAAAGACTGTTAAAATAAAAATACCCTACAAGTCCACACAGATAGTAGAATTGGTTGCCATTCATTTAGGTTTAGTTACTTTTCCAGCTGAACCTATTAATCTTTTTACTGATAACATATATGTTGCCAAGTTTCTTCCCCTTTTGGAAACAGCAGGAAATATAGCCAGTACCTCTGCAGTTCATGAATTATTGACTAACATTCAATTACTTTTATGGAAAAGATCTCATAAAATTTATATTGTTCACCTTTGGGCACATTCTGGCTTACCTGGACTTCTTAGTAAAGGCAGTGCATAGACTGATCAAGTGACCCATGCTGTCTTAATCTCTCTGCCCCAGGATTCCTTGCCCTCTGCCCAGCAGGCTCATGATAAATTCCATCTTAATGTTACTTCTTTGAGGATCACATATAAAATTTCTAAGGAATAAATTCTTATGATTGTAAAAGCAAGTCCTTTGTGTGCAGAACTTGCTCCTGTTCCTCATCTAGGAATTAATCCTCAGGGTCTTTTGCCCAACCATATCTGGCAGATGGACATTACTCAGGTGGCATCTTTTGGCAAATTGGGATTTGTACATGTTTCTGTGGATATTTATTCAGGCATGTTCTTTGCCTCCACCCACTCAGGGGAAAAGGTGAAGGATGTAAAAAGACATTGCCTCTAAGCTTTTGCCTACATGGGGGCCCCAAACTTGATTCAAATGGACAATGGGCCAGCTTACATCATTAAAAGCTTTCAATTATTCTATGACAGTTATGACATCCTTCATAAGACAGGAATACCTTACAGTCACCAGGGACAGGCTATAGTGGAATGGGTTCACTGAACTCTCAAAGACTATATTCATAGAACAGAAAAGAGGGAGTATAGTTCTCCCTGGGATATCCTTTCTAGTGTTCTCTATATATTAAATTTTCTAACAATTGAATCACATGCTCAAACATCAGCTGCTCAGAGGCACTGACAGCCCCGTGGCCCAACCCATACAATGGAAAAATGTGTTGACTGGAGCATGGAAGGGGCCTTATCCAGTCCTCGTTTGGAGGTGTGGACGGATATGTGTGTTTCCACAGGTTACTGGCCCCATTTGGATTCCTGAATAGCTTGGGCATCCTATGAATGGGTCTCCTAGTCATCAGCCATGGCCAACAGATAAGATGGGCCCTGGTCAGGAATCGGCCAGTGATGATGCTGGTAGGCCTGGATAATCCAGTGTGGCTGTACTTCCTTTCCATTGATTGGGCTACAGAACAGCCAGCCATTTCCACTGATTGAAGACATAATGTTATTGGTATGTGGAAACTATCTGGCAGTTTGTGTTTTATATTTGCTGAATTTTCTTTCTCCCTGTGCTGAATGTTGGCCCCGTACTATGATTTATGACCAGAGCACATTATTCATTATGGTGATGGGGACTGTGATCATTTTACAAGAATGTTAGCAAGGGTTCTCAGGAGCTTCGTTTCCAGAATCCAGTGCGGTGTGGTATGATGTCTACCTTCATGGGATGGTATCTCTGTAGACTTCATGCCTGTTTAAATTTTGGACCCTTGGCTGTGCAGGATTCTACCTTGTTTAATGGCACAGCAAGATGGAAAACCAGAGCCAAAATAGGGCTTCTCATGCGGCTGTCTGTGGCTAATTAATGATTCTGCCCTTAACTGTTCTAAAGTTTTGTGTCTTTTGAACAGCTGTTGGGCTAACGAGATGACTGCCACTGTGGCCTGGGTTTCAGGCTTGATGCCTGTTTCAGTGAGTCAACTGGTGCTGAGCTGTCCCGGCCAAGACTTTGGGATCACCTTGGGTGGCTGCTATTGTTACCGCTGCAGGCTCATGACAACCGGAATTGCCACCAGTCAGATAACTACTGTGGCTAGCACTGTTGATTCCCTAGCCAGATGGGTTGCCACTGCCGTAGAGATTCAGAATTTCCTATATAATTTTCACTAGGGCATTTTTCTATTTGACCTATAGACTTTTTATAAGAACAGTCAGAGCTTGCAGTTGACTGCTCCCTTTCCTTTCATTATATTTGTACCACGCCCATGCCAGTCAAGCCACTCCCATATGGCCTAGGCTTGCTGAGCAGCTGGCCTTAGGAACTCCTGTAGCTGGGGGGTTTCTGTTGCTCTGCCTCTACAACAGGCGTCAGCAGCAGCAGTGATGTAATATCGCTATTTGCCCAAGAGAGTGGGCTTCCTCAGAGAGCAGTGTGGGTTAGCAGGCTACAGAAAGACCAGTGAACCAGAGACAAGTAAGACAGGAGCCTGTCACAGTCAACCTAAGACAGAGGCCTTGTGTGTTGAGGTAAGTATTCTTTATGATGGGTAAGATGTGAATATGTGCTTCTGTAACCCAAGACAGGCCTCGTCTAATTATATAGAAAAGGGGGAGCTGTTGGGAGCAGCAGACCCCTGGCCCCTTAACTTTCTTTGCCTGCCTCAGATCCTTTGCTTGCTGAAGTGAACTGAGAAAAACAACTTGTTTACCTGTGCCTGCAGCTGCTCTGAGCATGAGACCTTGATGTCAGGGGAGTGGGTTCTGGTCAGGCCGGTAGTAAAAGATCCCAAGAGCTGGGGTGTGGCTATCAGTTAAGAATCCCTATATAAGCTTCCCTGGATCACAATAAAGTTGGCATTCTTGTTTCAGGATGACCCGTGTCCCAGTGTCTCTGTCTGTATGTGTGTGTTTTTAAGTCTCCAGCCTAGTTCCCAGCTTGTATACCGTCCCATAGTACAGGCACTACAGACATTGTTTTCCTTGAAGGTTGGTTAGTTATAAACAGACTGAGTGCATTGTATGTAAGCAGAATGTGTGCATAAGTTCTAAATAATGTCATGGCACATTGTTAACAATGGTTACAGGTTGAGCGACAGTTCAATTTGTAAAGGCAAATTTCAAATAGCATTTCTCAGAGAAAAAGCATTCCCACATTTAGTCAACTCTCCAAGGCTTTTCTAAAAAAAATGTATCTTCTTAATACTAAAAATACATAACACTTGCATCAACTAGGATTACATTTGGCTGAATACAATGGAAAGAATCCAAAGTGAGAATTCATTGTTGCACATGTAAGAACTTGGGGTTTAGTAGGGAGTATTTCATAGCATCCTAAACCTGGCAGAGACTGAGAGGTCAAGGCATCTGATATGGTTCCATATCAAGTGAGTGGACAGAACCGGGGCTTCTGGGAAAATAAGATAAACGTTGTAGCCTCACCTGTGTAATTCTGAGTGGCTTCTAATTTTAGCTCAGCTGGAACTTGCCTTTTTTTCTCCTTATCTTCTTTTCTCAGGATTCTTTGACTCCGTTGTTGGCTTTATCTCCTCCTTGCAGCTTCCACGTAAAGAAATACCCCACTTAGTCTTCTTCCCGGGGAAGACAGCCGATGTCAGAAATACAGAAGTGTCTGCCTTTGAGGTGGGGCAGGTGCCTGCTTATAGCCTTTGCATAAAGTCATAAGCCATTGTCCTGAGCTTGCAATGGGAGTGCCAATGCAGGTAACCAGAGACGATTACAAGACACAATAAGAGTACCATTTACTTTAATAATTTCTTGGTGTTTCAGGTTTTTTCCTCTATTGTAGTTGGAGGCTGCTCCTTTGCTTCCCAGCCACCCAGACCCGAAATAAGCACACAGAAACTTTATTAATTAAAATACTGCTTGGCCTATTAGCTTATGCATATTTCTAGCTAGCACTTATATCTTAAATTAACCCATTTTATTTATCTGTGTATTGTCACATGGTTGTAGCCTACCAGTAAGGTTTCATCCTGGTGTCTGGCATCTATCTCCTGCAGCGGCTACATTACTTCTCCTTGACTCTGCCTACTTTCTCCTCCTCTATCTGCTTGGAATTCCCACCTTGCCCTATTCTGCACTGCAATAGGCCCAAAGGAGCTTCTTTATTAACCAATGGTATTCACAGCATCCAGAGGAGAATCCCACATCACTCTATTAATAATTGCTCAGTTACACTAATATCACAAGTAGACCATCGGTATGATAGAAAAGGATGTGGGCTTTTATTTCAGATCTACTAGACGTATTTTGAACCAACTCTTGAATTAGTTACTTTTCTGCTGCTGTGATAAGACATCCTGACCTAGGGAACTTGCAGAAGAAGAGTTTATTTTTGCTCATGGTTCCAGAGGGATAAGAGTCCGTCATGGTGGAAAAGCATGACAGCAAGCAACAGGGATGGCAATAGGAAGCAGGAGAACTACGTAGAAGGAGGTTAGGCTATGAACTCCAGAGCCTTCCCCAAGTAACATACTTCTACCAGCAAGGCTGCACCTCCCATAACATCTCAAAATGGACCACCAATGGGACCAAGTGCTCAACTGCATATCTCTTTTGAATTGCTGGTCACTGATCAGCCAATCAGGCCTAATCAGTCAATGGGAAACTGAGTTCCTAAATAAGGTGGACCACACCTGAGTAACAACACTTTAGGTGATCCTCTGGCCTCTACACTTGTTTGCATACACGTGCACAATCACACACACACATGTGCACACAAGTAGAACACTTTAAGTCTGCCCTAAAAAGTCATGCAAAGTCTTGTAATGATGTCTTTCTCTGTCCTGCTAGCTCCCAAATAGGGACATGAAGACTTCTTATTAATTATGAATCTCAGCTTACATCTTAGGCTTGTTCATAACTAGCTATTATAACTTAAATTAGCTCATTTATATTAATCTATATTCTGCCACATGGCTCTTGGCTGTTACCTCTTCTCCTGCATATTCTACTTGCTCTGTGTCTCCTGAAGTCTCCTTTTTTCTTCTTCCCAGAGCCCCCTCTATCCCCGGAAGTTCCTTCTATACGTCCTGCATAGCTATTGACTAATAAGATCTTTACTAAACCCATCACAGTGACATATCTTCACACAGTCTACTAATATCCCACAACAAAGTCTTTTTGAATTTTCAAAAAGTAAAATCCAACAATTCAAGATCAGATGTGCCTATCTGCTGTTGTGTATAGAACTAGAAGGCTTTGGGCATGTAGTTAGCAGTCACTGAACTCACTGGATGAAAAATTCTTTCTATAGCATACACACTTCACACTGTAGCAGCTACTAGAAAGTTAACAAAGGTCCAACTTTCATGAACCTCGGATTCCAAATCTAGACAGGATAGTAAAAGGATTCCAGATAATAAGTGCGGTGGGAAATATTAAATGAGATTTTATGATAGAAATAAACTCCAAGAAAGTAAAAAAGGCAAACAGATAATACAAAAAGTTTTAAGTTGCTTGGTCAGAAAAAGTCCTGAGTAACATGGACGAGAGAGTCATAGAAAAATCTATATTTGCATTTGGATCACTGTCTCTGTGTCGTGAGCCATGTTAATATAAGTCTAGTTAGCGTCTACTTAGGAATGTCTTCTTCAAGTCTTAGTTGGACATAGGTTTACAGTTACAAGTTTGACACCTTTCTCAATCCCTGCCCCTAACTTAGAGAACCCTAAACTTTAAAGTTTATAAGGAATTAATTTGAAATCATTGTTTTGACAGAAATTTCCAAATAAATAAATAAATAAATAAAGTTCCAGTAGACATGAGATAATCATCAAAGCAATTCTAAAGTAATTAAATAAGTCTTGTGGTCAAATACAATTGAGAGTCAATCCATGAAGTTTGATGATGGAGACGTTCTAACACAGGAAAATTCACATCCTGTTTATTCCAAAGTTTCATTTAGTTATTTTATAATGTTTTATTTTGTATTTATTTTTCACATCTGTTTGTACCTAATAATAGTAAAGTGAAGTTTAGGAAATTCTGTTATAGTATAAAAACCCAAGAAGTCTGGGACAAGGGGAGAAGAGAAAGGTAATCCTTTGTGAACAAGGCTTGTCTTTCCTGAGATATGCACACTAACTTTTTCTTTTCAAATGTCTTGCTGTAGAGTCCAAGCCACCCTTAAACTTGGACTCTTCCCATTTTAGCCTCCCAGTTCTATGTTTAGAGGTGGGAGCCACCATACCAGACTGGGATACTTACACCAATTTACCAGGAACCTAAGAAGTTGTGGGCATCACACCCTATGTATCACTTATGCTGACTAAATCCTCTGAGAAAAAAGACTTGCTACAGTTAGTTTTTGACTCCTAAAATCTGCAAAACTGGTCTGGTTTATTAGTAGGATACTTTTGGGTTTTCTCTATTACCTTAATGAGTATGAATACATTTATAATGGGTTTGCTGCAAGTCCCCAGCAGCTTGCTGTGGAAAGCAGGCAGTAGGGACTGTGCACAAGACCACGCAGCAGGAAGGTGGCTGGTCCCCAGCAAGACTTGTGAGCAGCTGGCTGGTCCCCAGCGGCAGACAGTGGGTCCTGGGATGGTGCAAGTCCCTGGCAGTGGGCAGTCCTAGGCAGGGAAGGTGCACGAGACCACGTGGCAGGTCTCCATGTGGCTGTGTGGGTGCATGCAAGAGAGAGATAGGCACACCATACAGAGTGGAGTTGGACATTTATTTAGGGGTTATGGAAGGGAAGGGAGAAGGGCATAAAGGGGAGGGCAAGAGAGAGAGAGACACACACACACACACACACAGAGAGAGAGAGAGAGAGAGAGAGAGAGACAGACAGACAGACAGACAGACAGACAGATAGAGAAAGAGAAGAGAAGAGAAAGGAGAAACCGAAACTGCCTCTCCAAGGGGGGGGGGAGACAGAAGTGGGGAAAAGGGGAGAAGTGGGAAGAGAGGCAGAAGCTGCCTCTCCGAGAATAAGATGGAAAGAGAAAGAGTCAGGCTGGAAGCAGATCAGCCTGCCTCAGAGGATGGGGGAGGGAGGTGGGCGTAGCTTGTCTCTTAAAGAGACAGAACAATTATTACACGCCTGTCTCTTTTTTACAATAAAAAGGCAGGAGGTTAGGCACCACAGGTTGAAGGAATTGGGTCAGCAAATTCTCGAGACTGCTTCTGGCTTATTTGTGGGCACCGTCTTTGGGGGGGAGGTACCTGAGAAGGCTGGGTGCTGGCCACATACTGGCATAGTTGGTCTTTTTGCTCCTGTCCAGTGTTTGCGGCATGGAAATGTCTGGTATCTCTTACACCTGGTTAAGTTACAACATTCAAGCTTACTTTTTTAACTATTAAATTTTGTTGTCTTGATAAAAAAAAAACAAGTAGTAGAATACAGTTGTTACTTCCCGAGCCTTTGACAGGTGAATACCATATTTAGCTCTGTCATTCCATAACTTGGATTAGAGTTGATCTTTGTTCTACACCGAATTACTCAACATTTCCAAATGTTCTGGTATTCGTTAGTGCTTCTGTGATAAAATGTGTGACCAAGAACAACTTAAGAAAGAGCTGATTCTACCTTATGGCTTCAGAAGGCTAGATGTCCATAATGATAGGAAGATCATAGCATGGCAGTAGGAGTTGGGATCTGAGAGATCACACAGGCTCAATTTCACATGAAAAGCAGAGGGCGGGAGGGAGTTGCAATTGGAGTCAGGCGATAAACTGTCAAAGCCTGCTCCTATGACATAGTACCTCTCTCAATGATCCATAATTTAAATGTTCCATAACCTCCCCAAAGAGCACCACCAACTAGAGACTAGTTTTCAAATACATGAGCCTATGGGACATTTCTCATTCCAACCACAATATCTTCTCCTCTCCCAGGCATGCAGTGGAGTGCGGCAACAACTTCATGGGCTTTGAACAGGTAAACCCTTAGCTCTGTGACTCAATGACTTACTAGAAGTAATTTTAGGTAATTTGATTAACCTTTCCAAATATAACCTTTCTGATATGCAGTTAAGATACCATCTCTGCCTTTTGGAAGGGTCAGTCTGATGTCAGAGGCACACAGAAGGGACCATTTCAGCCCATTCTGAAATGTTTCCATGAGGTGTCTGCCTCCTTCCTTTTTTCTTTGCAGTCCCACCTGGAGTCTTGCAGGACATTGAAAGACCCTAAATTCTGGGGCTCAGGGAAGGATTGCCCAGACTCAATAAGCCACACCAATGGATGCAAACAGCAAGAGGATTCTTTGTTATCGAAGGCATCAACGGAAGACTCAGTACTCCAGTGAGGCTGAGCCCCCCCTTGTATTTTTCCAGCCAGTATTTATAGGGTCTCAGGGTTATATAATGGGGAAGCATAGCAACAGCAACATCATTGGTCAACTCAAATTAACATATGGGGTGGAGCAACATCAGGACAAAACAAGTCAACAAAAACAAGTCTACAAAAACAAGTCTAAATTAAGCTAGTTTCAGCCAGTTTCTGCCCCCTCGGGTTTTGATACACAAAGGACTGGGTGTTTTTCTCAAGACTGCTTCTGCTGCCCACAGATATCCTGTTTTTATCCTTTTGGCAGGTGCAGCCGGTCTTAAGACTGCTTCTGACGCCCACAGATATCCTGTTTTGCCCTGGTCTAGTTGATCAAAACATCTTAAGATGGAGACTAGGGTTGGAGTCTTTCAATCTTAAGATGGAGACTAGGGTTGGGGTCTTTCAGACATCACCATTTGCTATTTGTTCCTACAGTGATGGCTCATGAAGTACTGATTTATAGGTTCAATTAGTGAAGAAATAAGATTAGCATCCTGTGTTATCAGTGTGAAATGAGCTATTCAATCATTACTGTGCAAGATTTACAGTGCTCTGAGTCAGAATTGGTCTACAGTGCTTCATTCCTATCTCACCTTAAAGAAGTTACGGGAGTTCCTAGCCTGCTATGGGAGCTCCTTACACTCCTTCAGCCAATAACCTTTAATATACCTGCCCACTTGGGTGTTGTCTCTTTGGCTTGAAAAAGCAGTAGTAGCCATGTATGCTCTCTCTCTCTTGCTTTGGGCTCTGCTTCTGGCTACCAGACTTTTTTTCCTGGTCATGCAGAGGACTGTTGTCTAGGATGGTGATCTGTAAGTTTTTCCTTTAAATAAATAACCCTTTTATTAATCATAATTATAAACTGGTGTGGGATTGTTTTGTGAATTACTCCTTTACCTGGCACCCAACATTTGATAGTGCTACTACAAGACCTGTTTTGGGTACTAGCTGCACAAGATGGTTCCAACTTGGTTACCTGAAATGGTGCACATCTTTTACAACATTCTGGCCAGAACTCCACAAAATACTCAGAAACTATCTGCAATCTTACCAGACATTAATCTTGAAATTTAACTATCATTTTACTTTCACTGGATCCCCTAGAAAGAATGTCATCCCCATGACAGCTGGAAATAATCCTAGAGGACAATGTCCCCTCTCCCAGCAAAGTTTGTCCTCAGGTTTAGGGACATCATTTAGGGGTTAATTATAATTGGTATATGGTTGAGGGTTGGGGGAGGAGTTTTATAAGCTCAGGGATCTTTTTGAAAAAGAAAAAAGAGGGAAAATTGGATGATGGTATAGTAGATTGGTATTTATGAGTTATTGTTTATAGACAATTACATTGACATAGATTCTTGTATATGGATAAAAAGTTAAATTATATTGAATATTGTATGCATGAATGCTTCTACCTCTGTTTAAAACATTTTTATGTATTGGTATATATATTTACTATATTGCTGTGTACATTTCTTCCTCTGATTAAGATACTTATATATTGTTTATATATTGATATATATTTACCATATTGCAGTGTACATTTCTACCTCTGATCAAGATAAATTGTTTATATTTGGATTTGGAGGTCATTGTCCTCATTTATTGCACAGTTGCTTATTGATTTAGTCTTTAAGTTATGTAAGTATTAAGAATTATAGATTAATAGTCATCTATGTTTGTCATATTTATAGTTAGATTAATCATGTTTTTTTAGACACATAGAGATTATATTCTGTATAAATAGATAATCTTCAACCTCTTCAAAGAGCTGTAGAAAATGGCATTTAATTTAACTTAGAATTCTGTAGTAGCGAGACACAATCGCTCCTGACAATACCAATCTATTCCTGAGAGATTGTTGAGCACCAAAGACACTCCACTTGGAGCTTGTCTTCTTCTTGGCAAAACCGGCCCCTGGGCAAGGAACTGCCCATACCTCAACTACTGACAAAATATATAGTATCTGGAAATGGATAAGCAGAACTTCAAATCTTGCCAAGACACGGTAAGACGGTTTTGAAAAATTTCTTGCCTTTAAAAATAATTTGTCAGTTATTCTAGACCTTAACCAAAGTTGGTTGCTTCAACACTGCAAACGTGACTTTGGGTGATTGCCCAGGTAGCCAGTTGTCTCTGTGATTTGTTGCATGTTTTGGAAGTTGTTTGATTGCACTTTCTAATTACTCAGGTAACATTATTTCCCTTCTCAGATCTTCGATGGGGTTGAAGACTAGATAAATGTAGTTACTTTCCTCTCATGACTTGGCCAAGTTATTTATTATACAAGATGTAAGCTAGTTAGAATAGAATATTTGTTCTTATTGTATATAATTTCGTAGTAGGTTTAGAACTCTCTTACTTAAACAAAAGGAGGAGGTGCTGCAGGAACTCCTTCCGCTCCTTCAGCCAATAGTCTTTAAGATACCAGTCCACTTGGGTGTGGTCTCTTTGGCTTGAAAAAGCAGTTCTCTCTCTCTCTCTCTCTCTCTCTCTCTCTCTCTCTCTCTCTCTCTCTTGCTTTGGACTCTGCTTCCGGCTACCAGACTCTTTTCCTGGTCATGCAGAGGGCTGTAGTCTAGGATGGTGATCTGCAAGTTTTTCCTTTAAATAAATAACCTTTTTATTAATCATAATTCCAAACTGGTGTGGGATTGTTTTGTGAATTACTCCTTTACTAGCCAATAGAAGAATCTCTCATTAATTTAGTTCCCTAATATGCTTCAGAAATATAGAAAAAATCTCAATAAGTGTGTTAAAGTCATTATATCAACTGTATAGTAAATATTATGGACCTCCTCCAGCTGCTCACTCTACCACAGCATCCTAGAAGATAGGATAGTCTGGCACAACTATGCTGTGCCCAGTGGTCCACACACTATTAAATGCCGCCACAACTTAACTTTGGTAGTAACTCATTAAGAACATCATTTTCCTCAAACAGTAATAGGTGATGAAGAACAAAACATATTTTCAAACTTTACAGAACATCCATGAAGGCTCTTAAGCCTGCTTGTACATATACAGGAACCACCTCATTAAGTCATCACTAATATTAACCCAAAGTAAAACCATGGTATGCTATCTTGGTTAGAAGGTTTAATTTTCATTGATGTTGATTTTAGGTCCATGGAAGACAACATCACTTTTATAATTTACCTTAAAGGAAGAAAGCAGTGTGTCACAGTCACTGAAGAGATGTGGGGACATTTCATTGATTACCTTTTCTTCTTCCAGATGCCTTACATCCTGGTAGAAATGAATGGGATGAATTGATAAATTCTGTGTCATTAGAAGATTGTAGGACAATAAATGACAACTAGAGATGGAAGTAACCTAGTCATAATAGGCCATGATAATTCTGCAGGCACTGTGTTGTATTTGTAACTTTTCATTAATCAAAAAGTACCTTTTGCCATCTTCCATGACCTGAACAATACACCAGGCACAACTAGAAAGCTGGAAAAACTGAAGGTTCCACTTTTACTATCAAAGTTTCTCTACTTGAGACAAAATAGAAAAGTTGGAGCAAGGAAATAGATACTAATGTAACCAAGAAGATAATACACATGATAAATGATGTGAAACTCTTACAAGGATGTGGTTTGTGGGTGAAATGAAAGTGTAATTTTAGGCAATTTCATGGAGAAAATAAATGTTCAACTTTCAAGTATGGGAAGAATTAGATTGGAAGTTGTGGAACTAATAATTGATGGATGTAATCTTGGCATACAGTGGTTCCAAGAACAAAGTGCATTCCATGGTTGGACATATGAGAGTGAAAGAACATTCCTGAAACAAAAACAGAACTCACATAGGAATGTACAATAATACTGTTTGAAATGGAAACAGTCTAGTCATTCAGCTTTGCAGTGTGGACTTTGCTCTTGTCTGGCTGGGATAGCAAGGATGCTTAGTCCAAGCACTCAGGAAGCAGAGGCAAATAAATTTATCTGAGTTCAAGGCAGTTTGCTTTACATAGTAAGTTCTAGGTTATCCAGTGCTACAGTATGAGACCTTGTCTCAAAGAACAAAACAAACAGAAATTCCACAAAGCAAAAATCCAGTAGTTCATTTGATTTTCCTTGATAACTGCAATAGGTGAATTTACCTCAGGGTTTAAGGAACTTCCTGGTTAAGGTTATGAAAAAAAATCTTGCTGGTTCCCTTATTAAAGTTAAGTCTCTTTGGTAACGATTCTTCTTCTTCTTCTTCTTCTTCTTCTTCTTCTTCTTCTTCTTCTTCTTCTTCTTCTTCTTCTTCTTCTTCTTCTTCTTCCTCTTCCTCTTCCTCTTCTTCTTCTTCTCCTCCTCCTCCTCTTCTCCCCTCTCCTCTCCTCCCCTCCCCTTCCCCTCCCCCTCCCCCCTCTTCTTCTTCTTCTTCTTCTTCTTCTTCTTCTTCTTCTTCTTCTTCTTCTTCTTCTTCTTCTCCTTCGTCTTCTCCCCTCCTCCTCCTTCATTTGCTCCTCTGCTCCTCTTCTTATTCCTTCTCCTCCTCCATCTCCCTCCTTCCTCCTCCTGTTTCTCCCTCTTCCTCCTCTTCTTCTTACTCCTTCTTCTCCTTGTTGGTAAAGACAAGAACATTCTTTGGGTATCTAGATGGAAAGGAGACAAGAGTTCACTATATCTCTTGACTGTCAAGAAAGATACCAGTCATAATACTGTTTTTCAAAATAGAGAGGATGTTTTAACTATCCCTCATCTTCATTTTATTACTTTGGAAAATAAAGAGCAGAAGCTTTAGGTGATAATGACTAATGACTCTTTCTTCAATCAAAAACTATCATTTGGGGCTGGGAAATGTCTCAGAAGGTAAAATACTTTTCACACAGATGTGAGCACCCATATTAGAATCTTCAGAACCCATATAGAACTGAGCATGTGGGAGTACTTCTGTAACACCAGTGGTTCTCCAGAGGCTGGCGGGAGAGCTAGCTTTGACCTCCACATGTACACACACACACACACACACACACACACACACACACACAGAGGCTGGTGGGAGAGCTAGCTTTGACCTCCACATGTACACATCTACAAACACACACACACACACACACACACACACACACAGATGAATACAGTATGAATTAGGGTTCCTAGAAGAATAGAATCAATATGATGAGCACATGTGTGTTCAGATTACATTGAAATATAAGCATCTGTCTCACCCCTAAGAGGCTAAGAATACAGTAGTTATTTAGTCCGTAAAACTCAGTGCCTCAGCAGCCAGAGGTCCACCGTGCTGTCTTCACAGGGGAGATGTTGACAATTCATAGTTGCTCTGTCCACCTGGCTAACTGCCTCAGTAGTCCCAATCTGTCTTCTAAAATCTGGAGGGGCCTTGGAGAGCTGCTGGTTCTTCATTGAGGTTGGCGGCCTGGAAATGCTGGTTCTGTATCAGTGAAGGAACCAGCAGCAGCGGCAGGATAAATTAACCTGGCAGTGAAAGGGTGCGCCACGCAAGCCAAAGAGTTTATGTATTACATCCTCTGGCACCTAAACAATATTCCACAGAGAACAAGAACAGTAAGATAAACTTCGTCCAATACGATCACAAGCATTTATATATAAGAATTATTGTGGTGTGGGAGAATTATCTGTATTCTGTCAATCATATTTTAATAAAATGCTGATTGGCCAGGCAGGCAGTATAGGCAGGAAAGCCAGACAGGAAGTAGGGGTGGAGCAAAAAGACTGGGAGTATTCTAGCAAGCAGGAAGCTTGCTCTGCAGTTCTGCCCAGACCACCAGAGAGGAAAGATGTAAGCTGCCCCACTGGAAAAGGTACTGAGTCATGTGGCTAACGTAGATAAGGATAATGGAGTAATATAAGTTATAAGAGCTAATAAGAAGCCTGACCTAATGGGCCAATCAGTTTATAACCTTATAGAGTCCTGTGTTTGATTTTCTTTGGGACTTGCCGGCTGTGGGGTACCGGGCGGGACAGAAACCCCAACAAGCCAGCCCTCATGTTACATTATTGGGTTATAATTTTGCCATATATTTGGTAAATTACCATATCTGCCTTTTAATACAAATTTATTTTCACCTCTCTGTGTCATAATGATGAAATCTATTTGTTATTCCATGTTAAATGTAACAATTTTTAGGATCCCATGTGTATTCAAATTCTTGAATTTTAAAATATTAGCTTGGCTAAAAATTACATGAGTAATATTTATTTCCTATGGAAACATTGAGAAATACAGATAAGGACCCATTTTCAATTCTGTGTCCAGAGAAAACCATGGAGATATATTCTATGCACCCTTGGTGTGCATTATAGATGTACTTTAATCAAATAATAAAATTTTAATTTTTTCTGGTATGCTACTTTTAATTAACCTTTTAAAGAAAGTCTTGAAATCGTATACCTTATCTCAGTTTTGAGTTTAAGGAAAAGCAGGGTTGAAGTCATCCATGGTGAGTTGTTTAAACCCATTCCACAAAATGCAAAACCTTATCCAAATTGTTTGTCCCAAACTGCAGACCTTGCCTGAAAAAAGTGCATTTGGCTGTAGATATCGAGCAAAGTGAAGCCCTTCCCCTGTTCAATCTGATGGTATTATCTACTCCTATTTTAAGCTTGTTTATGGAACTAGAATAATACTGAACTTAGATATATAAAGGTGATTACAGCAGGAGAAATTTGACCTTTGGAAAAAGATCCTTTCCTGTATAAACAAAAGTCTGGAATGTTTGAAAAACCTATAAGCCAGTCAATTTCTTTTTGATTTATTTTAAACCTGAGTAAACAAGGCAGGTCTATTTTATTTTAGAAGTAGAAAAATGGAAATGCCTCAGTTCTCCAAACATATTTTTAGGAGGTGCCTTTGGATAGTGTGAGCTGTGTCATGGCTCTGCTTTTTGACCATGGTCCTGTTCAACCTCCCTGCAGCCCAACTGCTTCACTGCACTGATGGATTCACTAGCCCCATTCTGACCTAGGTGGTTCACTGCCCTTCATCCCAGTGACCTGAGGATCTCATTCCCACATTCTTATTTTTATATTTGTTTTCTCAGGGACTTCCTATTGTCTCTCATTTTTGTTCCATCATGATTTCCAGTCCCAGCTACCCTGCAACCTCGGTGCACCCTCCTCGGGTATCCATCCCACCTGCTATCTCCATCAGGATGGCACTATCTCTGAAGGAGCCTCTGTGGCAGATCCTCACTGTTGTGCACCTTGGCTTACATCTCTACTAGTCTCATGGCACAGACATGTGAACCTATTACATGTAAGGGCTCAGAGAATACCTGTGGATTTATGAATGACTGGGAGATGGGTTTGAATAATTTTTCATCAAAGAACCATGTATTAAAGATATGGTGCCCCAGGCTGTAGCACTATTGAGAGGCTGTGGCACTATTGAGATGTCAGGGAACATACAAGACATGGAGACTTATGGGAAGTCTTCAGGTCCCCAGAGATGTGCCCATAAAAGGAATAATGAGACTTTTGTATCCTACCTTTTAAGTTCTGACTTCGAGGTAAGCAGATCTGTGCAGCTTCTCACTTCTACTGCAATGGGCAGCCTCGTCACAGGCACACTGGACCTCTAAACCCTTGAGCCAGGCTGTCTTAGCCAGGGTCTTATTGCTGTGAAGAGACACCATGAACATGGCAACTCTTATAAAGGGAAGCATTTCATTGGGGCTGACTTACAGTTTCAGAGGCTTTGTCCATTATCATCATGCAGAAAGCATGGCAACATACAGGCAGAGGTGGTCCTGGAGAGGTAGCTGAGAGTTCTACAGCCAGATGTGCAGACCACAGGAAGAGACTGAAACACTAGGCCTGGCTTGAGCATCCGAGACTTCAGAGCCTACCCTCAGTGACAGGCATCCTTCAATGAAGCCACACCCAGTCCAACAAAGCCACACCTCCTAATAGTCCCACTCCTATTGACCTATGGGAGCCATTTTTATTCAAAGTACCATACAAGCTAAGCTTTTTCTCTGTCTCTCTTTTTCTTCATTGAGAAACTGAAGGCACATGTGTAACCCCAGTGCTTGTGTGTGTTAGGGAGGAGGAAACAGGAAGAGCCCTGGGTCGTACTGGTCAGCAAGCCAAGCAGAGCTACTGGTCTTCAGGTTTGAGAAGCCAAACTTCCACACTCTCATCCAGGATAAGGTAGGATGACCACACAACTTTCAACTATGATGAAAACAGATGTCCAGTTATGTCCCTTCTTTGCTGATTCATTCTCCCTTTCCTTTATTCTTCTCTTTCTTATTTAATACAAGACTAGAGGGAATTATTTTTGTAATGCTTTATTTTAAATTTAGAAGAGTCACAAGATTTGAGGGGTTTTTTGTGTGTACACTTGTGTGTGTGTCTATGTGCTTATGTGTATTGAAGTCAGAAGTCCACATCGGTTGTCTTATATGTTTTTATGTACGTGTGTGTGTGTGTGTATGTATGTATGTATGTATAAAAATGTTGATACATAAAACATTTCAAGGAAGGGATGGGGAAACCTAAACAAAAATTTGCAAACTTTGACTCATGAAGTCATGAGATTTTGAAAAACAATATTTCAGGTGTGTAAAATAATCTAACCTCCAGATTTAGTACATAAAGCAACCATGTGTCTGAGAGAGAGCGCAAGAGAACACGAGAGAGTCCCCAATAGTAAGACAAGACAATAAAAAACAAAACCAGAAAGAAATGATAAGCCAATTATTGAGAAACTCTAAATCATGAACTTCCGTGAAGCCACTAGCTTTTGAGCAACGTGGTGGCAGAAGCCACATAGCTTAGTCAGTAGCGTGCTCACCAAAAATGTAAGAAGCCGTGGGTTCCATCCCCAATACCACGCAAACCAGGTATGGTGGTGCACAATCATAATGCCAGCAGTTGGGATATCAGAAGCTGAAGGTCGTCTTCCACTACAAAGCAGGTTCAGGCAACCTGGATTACATGAGACTTTCTCAACCAAAATTAAAGAAAACAAACGAAGCAAGATTTGTGGGGTGTTAATTTACAGCATAGAAACTCTAGTTTTGGATACTATATTATGCTGAGAGATCAGAGTCCAAAGGTTTTCATCACACACACACACACACGTGTACACACACACATGTGCACACACACATGTGTACACACACATGTGCACACACACACACGTGCACACACACACAGAACATGGGGATGGCTATAGAAGATGATTGATATGACAATTAGCTTTGTTGTGCTAATCATTTCACAGAAATGAGAGACACCCAGAGACAGAGAGCCTTACAGTTTATAAATGAGTTCACTTCTCAGGGAAGCTGAAGGCAAAATATTTGAAGTAGATGAGTGACATCCTGATGAGTGCCAAGTTAGGGCACTTAAGAAAGGGAGCACCAAAGCCTACTCCACTGAGATTTCATAGTGGATATCTTGGAGTAGTAAGATTATGGGGATCTTATGTGTTCAAATCTTGCTGACCTCTTTGGTCAGGAACAGGAATGTGTTACTTACAAATCCAGTTGTATGCAAAACCAGATCCTACTCATAATTTCTGCATCCTAGGCAACTGTGTTTATCTGGGGCCCTGAAAGGTGCTATAGCCCTGCAACTCCGTGTGAGCCTGGCGTAGTTGCTTGTTTTTTTTGTGAGACAAATGGTTCATTCAGTGGGCTGGTATACATCATATAGTCAATACATACATCATATATCCAATAGGCAGATATGCATAGAGAAAACTTCTTCATTGCTTTTTAAGTATAAGTTAACATGGGTGCATTTTTTGTTACTATAAGAAATATCCAAGATAATCAGCTTATAAAGTAAAAAGGATTATTTGGGCTCACAGTCTTGGAGGCTCCAGATCCTGACTGACTGGCCTTTGCTGAGAGATTAAATGGTGGCAGGAGCACGTGGTGCTGGTGTACCATGCCTCCTCCCATCATCAGAGAGCAAAGGGGACTGAGGATGGGGATCCTGTGATCCCCTTCAAGGACAAAACTGATAACTTAAAATCCCCCCATTGGGCCTCACCTGTTCAAGTTCCCAAAATTGATACTCTGGGGACCAACTCTGGAACACACGGGGCGTCTTGAAGGAGGGGAACTTGATGCTGAGGCTGCAGACGAACGAAGCAGTTTAAACAAAGAGCATCCCCCGAGCCATGTGCTGCAGCCGGGCCCTGACCCAGAAGTGTCTGAGCTGGCAGCTCATCAGTCTAGACAGGGACCTGCGCACGCAGCTGCCTGGCTCTAAGAAACCACCTTTTGCCTCAGTTTCCTCACCCGTGATTTGGACATGCTGCTCTGCTGGCCAGAGGGTTGGTGTGGAACTACACTCAATATGACTAGTACCCCTGGAATTGCTACTCCACAGATGCTCGTTCTGCTTTCAAAAGATCGATTTTGTTGTTAATTATGTGTGTGGGGTGGTGTATACACGCGAGCGCAGGAGCCATTGGAGACCAGAAGCAGAGCTCACCCTGGAGCTGGAGTTACAGGTGCGTGGGAGCCGCCAAATGTGGGTCCTGGGTCCTGGACTTGGGACTTCTGAAAGAGCAGTCCATGTTCTTAACTGAGCATCTCTCCACCCTAGGAGATAGTTATTCTTAGGGAAAGGATGATATGCTTTCTCTTCTTTAATGAAAGGAATTCTAAAAAAATATTGAAAATCCCTACAGGGAAAAACAAGAAATAAAAGGTTTCCCATATTGTCACTTTCAGATATAAAGTTATCAGCTATGATGATTGTTTTTAAAGTAATTATCTGATGTGTCAATTTGTCTGTTTATCCCTAGCCTTCTTCCCCTCTGTTTTCTCTGTGTTTATATAAATTTCAATTTTTACATAAAATGCTATGTGTAATGACTTCAGAAAACATCATATCTTGTACTGTCCTCTCATCATATAGTGATTTTCTTAATGTATTCAAGCATTTATGTGCATGCTTCAGAATGTCCAGTGTTATTTGGAAAACAACTAAGCCAATAAGGGCATATTTGGCAATTTGGAGAATCAAATGTCTTTCAAACGCATTCACAAGGAAATAGAAATGTGGGAAAGGTGACTTCCTGCCCCGACTACTCATACAGTAAAAGCAGGTAGTGTCAAGATACTGTGCCGTGAGCTTTTAAAGAGCTGAAGATAGCACTAAGAGCGTCTAGACACCCATGTTCACATTGGAGGAGGAATTTGATTACTCAGTTTTGTAAAATGGAACAATAAATTATTTTCTCCCATTTCTTACTTTGTATGTATTTATATACAAGATATAGAGATTTGGAACTAGAACCTTGACTGTTTCTACAGATTTAGCCATGGCCCTACCAAGGCAAAAGCGAGTCTCCAGCTCTTTGTAAATTGCACCCTGGCCCTAGAACAGCCCTGTTCCTGCCAGAAAGAGAGGAGAGAGAGGGAGAAAGAGTGAGGGGGAGAGCAGTCCGTAGACAAAGGGAACTGCTCCTCAGCGTGCTGGCTAAGGAGGGAGAGGGAGGCACATGGCCTGCCCAGGAGGTGGCTGAAGAACAGGTGGTCTGTGTTGCCATTCTGCAAACCCAAGAGCCAGGGAGGTGGACTCCAGCTGTTTCTGTAGCCCCATGTAAGCTCACATAAGTGTCCCTCTGCAGGGTTCTGCCTAATTGCGTCTCCGTCATCGAGTTCTAGTGAACTCTGTTAGACTGTATGCCAAGTGCTCAGAAGGGGATCTGGGATGCGCACTGAATGAGGGCTAGCCGGACTGCCAGGCTCTGCTTGGGTCTCCTGCATGAGAAGGTCTGCAGGTAGGAAGTTCTGGGCCATCTGGGTGTGGTAAGGAAAAGAACTGAATGGAAGCTGCGTGAACTGTTTACACCCATGCCAGTGTCATCTTTCCCAACCGCAAGGGAATTCCATAGAGATTCAAATTAACATTGAAATTAGAACACGAAAATTAAAGTCAGTTGTGGCGGTGCATGTTGGTGTAATATGCCAACCTGGCAGGGGCGGAGGGCCGTGAGGTCAGCCTGGGCTGCACTTTGGAACGGAAGAAATGGCTCAGCAATTAAGAGTGTGCACTAGAGGGGTGTTGGGTGGGCCTCTCCTATTTGATTTGCTTCCTACCATCTGAGACAGACGTTCCATGGAGATCTTAGACATGGATTCACGAGAGATAAAGGAACACTTGATGGCTGGACTCGGAACATTAGAATGTAAGACCCTAGGCTTTAGGCCTAAACGCGGCACTGAAACAAGAAAATTGATGCGGAAACAGGTGCCTGGTGCCGTCCTCCCTGAGGTCTGTTGTTCAGCTTATAAGCACTGCTGAGAAACTGGAATGCGGTGTCTACCGTTCCCATGCTTCTATGTGGGCACAGTTTACATATCTTGTGCTTCCTCGAGTATTTGGAAAACAGTTTGTGTTCCATCTCATGAAAGAAGATTACTTTGGGAGAAACTGAGGCAGATTAACTATTGGCTGTCATTACAATTATCATCCGGCATGACTTCTGCATAGCAACAGCATTCTATGTGATATTTACATGTGTGCATACACGGTGCACGGTTAGACTCCAGCCTCTCATTTTCCATACGCCATCATGTTCTTCTCAGTCCTTAGATCAACCCTCTCTGTCCAGCTGATACATTTAGTTTCTACAACGAGAGACCATGAAATGCTTACCCCTGTGCCTTAACAAACTGTCCTTCACTTTTCCCCATCCTACTGCAGTTGATAGACTGCCTGTCTTCACAGCCACTGGATAACATCCTGTTGTGTATGTGTCCACATGGAACTTTGAGCATTACCATCACTTGTTCATGGGCTCTGCGGCCAGGTTCCTATCTTGGCTATCTATTGAGAACAGCGTTATGGTTAATGTAGCTAAGAAAGCATCACTTCTATGGCTGACGTCATTCCCTTTGGTTATCTCTCTAGGGTTGGGACATAGGTGTCAAACGGTAGTTCTGTCTTTAGCTTTGGAGAACCGTGCCCCTTACTGTTCTTCCTAACGCTGTACTGACAAGTCCACTCATAGTATGCAGAAGTCCCTTGTGTTTCCATATTGTCGCTAGTGGTTCTTTTAATGACAGCCATTGTAACTGGGGTGATTTCTCACCTGTCATTTTGATTTACATTTCCCGGGTGTCTAAGGATATTGAGCCTCCCCCCACATATTTGCCCCACATTTTTAAAAATAAGAGAGTCATCTACTCATGTCCTTTGCCTATTTTTAAATTGGATTTCGTGATTTCCTGCTAGGTTTTTTTTTTGAGTTCTTAATATTTTCTAGCTATTAGCCCTGTCTGAGAGGAATAGTTGTCAGATGTTTTCTTCCGTTCTGTGAGTCTTCTCTTACCTCTGCTGATGCTTTCACGTCAAAGCATGGGTGCTTCTTAGTTTGATAGGATTCTACTTGTCATCTTTCCCTTTCTGTTTCCTGTGCTTTTCTGGTCCTATCCAGAAAAGTCCTTGTGGGTGCTTTTGGTGCTTTGAAGTGTTTCCTATGTCCTCATCTAATAGTTCTAGAGTTTCAGGCTCTTGCATAGGTTATTGATTCATCTTGACTTGATGATCAGACAGGTGGGTTGGTCATCTCCAATGGCTGGGCTTGGACACTCACTGTTCCCAGACTGGAGGTATGCTACCCAGTGTGTGTTAAAAATCGGTTGACTATAACATCACCGCAGCATGGATGTGGGAGGGACGCGGGAGGTCCCACCCTAGCTGAGGAGCTATTGGCAATTGAAGGCTGCTGGGGAAACGAGAGCCATTTTTCTTAGGACTGTGGCAGGTTACTCTTGCTCATGGAGGCAGCATTAACTGGTCTTAATGGGTATCTTCAGTTTGATTTTGGTTCCTGAGATAAAACACTGACAAAAAGCAACTTGGGAAGGAAAAATTCATTTGCCTTGCACATCCCGATCACAATTCAGCATGGAGGAAATCCAGGGTAGGTGCTCAAGACAGCCAGAAGCAGGAACTGAAGCAGAGACCATGGAGGAAGGCTACTTAGTGGTTTGTTCCCCGTAGCTTGCTCAGCTTGCCATGTATATATATATATACCCCAGGACCACTGCCTAGGTGTGGAAGGGCCTCATAGTGGGTTAGACCCTTCCACATCAATCATTAATCAAGACTAGGCCCCATAGGCTTGCCTTTAGACCTACTTGATAAAGACAATTCTTCGATTAACATCGCCTCCCCCCACCCCAGATGATGGTAGGGGAGCTTGTGTCTAATGGACAAATAGCAATAACAACAACAGCTAGCCAGCACAGTGGGCCGTTAAGGAATAAGCACAAGAGACAGGAGAATGTGAGGAGAGCACTTTGGGGTGCTGTAGGAGAAGTTGGAAGTGGATATAATCAAGACATTGTGCACAGCTACTATATTGTTAAATAATAAATAAAATATATTTTAAGTATCAGTTAGCTATAGACATGGGTTTGTTTCTTAGAACAAACCCTTCTTCTCTCTCTCCCTCTCTCTCTCTCCCTTTCCCTCTCTGTGCCTGCTTTAGGCGAATGCTATAGTTTTGTCATGAGAACAGGTATCGTCACACCTCTAACTTAGCTTTTTTGGCTCAAGATTTCTTTGGGCATTCAGGACTTCATTTCTATGATTTGATAGATTGGTCTATCAAAGATGCTTTTCTTTCTTGTTTCTTTGTTTTCTTTCTTTTTTTTTGTGGGATTTGTGCTTCAATACCCTTTCACCTCTGGATGAAGGATTTCCTGTGGCATCCTTTGTGTGGCTAGTACAGAGAACGTAAACTCCTCCGACTTTGATTACGTGGGCAGGAATTGATTTTCCATTCATTCCTGTGAGCGTTACTCCTAGCCGGCAGTTAATCATGTTTCAGGCCTTAGAACACGCCATAGCAGTCTCTCCTGGCTTCTTGGATTCTCCTGAACAATCTGTTGTTATTCTAATGGCTACCATACCTGTTAGCACAGAATGGCTCAGTTCTTTTGTGGATTTGGGACTCTTTTCACCATATTTACTTTTCTATATTTTAAATGTATTCTTTGAGAATTCCATACGTGTACACAATGGATTTTGATCACATCTAATCTCACTCCAACTCCACCCAGATTACATCCCACATTCCTTCCCAACTTCACGCCCTCTTTGTGTTTTATAACCAACTGAGTTCAGTTAGTGCTTGCCACAGGAAATGGGTCATTCACTGGGCACAAACAACCTACCAGGGACCACAGCTCCATCAACTGTCTGTGACTTTCCAGCTAGGGGTAGGAGCTCATCAGCCCTTGCCCCCTGAAGAGTTTTGTTTAACTTTATGGGCATTTTTTTTTTTTGGAGGCGACTGTTTAACATCATCATTAAAGCAGACTTCGAGGAGACTCAACAGCTGTCTACTCAAAACATTTTCAGGGGCTTAAGTTTTATTCGCTGTGCTTTTACCACACAGCCACTAAATTCACTGGTCATAAAACTTTAAAGCATATTATTTTTCTTTCAAATTTCCAAAATCTGCATACATCAAGTAGAAGGTTCACTTATGTTTATTAGCTTTGGGATAAAAGTCTTCAGCCTACCACGTTGCCTCTCTAACACCTTCTGAATTTGAACAAATCACTGAACATATTTTTTCAAGCTGCTAAGACCTCACCAGGTCTTGGGTGTTTGTGTGACACATTGGCTGTAATAACCTTCCTGTGACTTGTCTACCTGTTAGCCAGGAATACCTTTTCCATGATTATAGCCAGCTTTGCCCGTTATTTCATGGCATACATTTTCTTTGTCATTAACCTTTTCCTTGTTGCCTTTGAGTATTACAGAATCATAGTTTTTTTTCATTTCATTTAGTAGTATTTATAAAGTTGTTAGTATATTTCTTCTTCCTGTCTCTGTGTATCACTGAATATATATTTTAAATCTGTCTTTTAGTTAGGTATATTTTACCTGATGCAATTTGTTTTGGAGGATTTCCATGTATTTTTTTTTATCAGACTTATTGATACCTTCATTACCAAGATTGGTGCTTGGTTCTTTTTTTAAATTTTTTAAACTTTATTTTATGTGAATTGGTATGAAGGTGTCAGATAGATCCCCTGAAACTGGATTTTTAGACAATTGTGAGCTGCCATGTGGTTGCTGGGAATTGAACCTGGGTCCTCTGGAAGAACAGTCAGAGTTCTTAGCTGCTGAGCCATCTCTCCAGCCCTGGGTGCTTGCTTCTTTTACAAAAACCTTCTCTTTCCTGAGATTTTAATTAAAATCCTTCTCATTGAGTTCTTTAAAATAAAATCACCTCTAGCTGGACAGAGGTGGTACACGTCTTTAGTCCCAGCACTTGTGAGGCAGAGGCAGGTGGATCTCTGTGAGTTCGAGGCCAGCCTGGTCTCGAACAGGTTCCAAAGCTGCAGAGAAACCCTATCTCGGAAAAAGAATCACCTCTAGGTATTGTTTAATCTTAATTTTTATTTTTAATTGTATGTGTCCATGCATCTCTGTAAGTTTGTGTGTGATACATTATCACTGTACATTTGTGCATTTGCCACAGAGGCTGAAAGAAGGTGCCAGATCACCTGGAGCTGGACCTAGAAGCAGTTGTGAGCCACTCAGAATGGGTGCTGAAAACTGAATTCAGGTCCCCTTTATGAACAGTAGTTGCTCATAATGACTGGTCCATCTTTCCAGCTCTCCCTTTAGGATTTCATCCATGTTGACATCTTTATTATTACTATTATTATTATTATTATTAAATTTTTTCATTTATTTTATATTCTGACCTTAGTTTTCCCTCCATCTTCTCCTTCCAATTCTCCCCAATCCCCCCAACCTGCAATCTATTCTTCCTCTGTTTATGCTCAGAAAGGGGCAGGCCTTCCGTGGGTGTCAACAAAGCATAGCATATCAAGATGAGGTAGAACTAAGCTCCTTCTTTTAACCTAGAATGAGGAATAGGTTGCTGTAAGTCAGTCAAAGCCCTAGAGTAGCCCTGCTACCACCACTAGGAGTCCCACAGGTAGATCAAGATGCACAACTGTCACACATATGTAGAGGGCCTAGGTAGGTCCCATGCAGGCTCTCTAGCTGTCAGTTCAGAGTCTGTGAGCTCCATGAGCCCAGGCTAGTTGTTTCTGTAGGTTCCCTTGTGATGACCTTGAATCCCCCTGGATTGTACAATCCTTCCTCCATCTCTTCAACAGGATTCCCCAAGCTCAGCCCAGTGTATGGCTGTGGGTCTCTGCATTTGTTTCCATCAGTCACTGAACGAAAGCTCCCTGATGACAATTGGGGTAGTTACCAATCTGATTCCAGGAGATGGCCAGTTAGTTCAGGCTACATATCCACTGTTGCTCGGAGTCTTAACTGGGGTCATGCTTGTAGATTTGTAGGAGTTTTCCTTGTACTAGGTTTCTATCTGACCCCTGAGTCTCTCTGCCTCACTCCCAACCCAATACCTCATGTTTCCATCCCTGCCAGCCTCAGTCTCCCCAGGAGATCCCTTTTATTTCCTCTTCCCAGGGAAATCTATGGGTCTTCATCCCCTTCTGGGCCCTCCTTGTTACCTAGTCTCTCTGGGGCTGTGGACTGGAGCATGGTTATCTTTTATAGCTAATATCCACTTATGAGTGAGCACATACCATGTTTATCTTTCTGAGTCTAGGTTACCTCATTCAGGATGATTTTTTTTCTAGTTCCATCATTTGCCTCCACATTTTCTGATGTCACTGTTTTTAACAGCTGAGTTAAATTGCTTCAATGTACCACATCTTCTTTATCCATTCTTCGGTTGTTCCCAGGTTCAATCTATTATGAATAACACTGCTATGAACATGTTTGAGCAGGTGTCCTTGTGGGATGATTGAGGATCCTTTGGGTGTATGCCCAAGAGTGGTATTGCTGGATCTTGAAGTAGATTGATATCCAATTTTCTGAAAACCCTCCATTTTGATTTCCAAAGTGGCCTTACAAGTTAACCCTTGCCCCAGCAGTAGAGGAGTGTTCCCCTTGCTCCACATCCTCTCCAGCATGAGCTGTCACTTGAATTTTTATCATAACCATTCTAACAGATGTAATATGGAATATCAGAGTTGTTTTGATTTGCATTTCCCTGATGGCTAAGAATGTTGAACAATTCTTTAAGTGTCTCTCTACTATCTGAGATTCTTCTTTTGAGAAGTCTCTAGATCTGTACGCCATTATTAAACTGGAGTATTTTTTTCACTACTTTAGGATCTGTGGCTAAACAGTTGCTCTGTTCTTTCGGAGGTGTCGTTTCCCTAACTTTATTTTCCTACCTTTTTCTGTTCCTACATTATGAGTTTAGCATGTGTGGATTTGTATTTCCTGCATGTATGAGGTGGTTTTATTAGGTAGCTTTCACTTGAAAAGTTGTCTTAGGTGCCAATTTGTCACCTGATGTTGGCACGACAGTTTAATTTCCCAGTAGGTCTTTTGGTTGTGGCTAATGAATCTGGTCATAAAATGTGTCATCGCCGAGCTGAAGAGACCCGCCTACTCTGTATGCTATCAAAAGTGGGGGCATTGCAACAGTTCAAGCAAGTTTGGTGCAGACACCTATGGGCATATGGGAACTCATGGTTGACCATTTCAGTGGCAGGAATGAGTGCTCCTTCAGACTACTAGAACCCCTTTGGACACTGTTGGTACTGGTGATTCTAGGGTACTCCTGGCAACCCCAGCGTCAGTTAGAAGCCTCACACACTTGTCTTCTTGACCAGACAGTGGTACTGGCTCTGATTCTATACCATAAGAGATATAGGTGTCAGGAACTGAAGCACTGCTTTGTGACACATCCAGTCTTAATTGTCATTGTCACGAGTGTTCAAACAGGGTAGAAGCCGGGTGGCCAACAGAGTCATGCACATTGGGTGACAGCAGTGATGGTGACATGGTTTTATTTACAGTGTCAATATATATCCTGGAGTAGGTCTATCACTGGAGCCAGAGTCTTTCTCCTCAAGATTTTTAGGTGTAGTATGTGACCAGGACCAACATAACATCCAGGGAAACATGGTTGATCAGGTCTCGGCAGCAGACTTCTGTGGGTAGAAAAGCTTGCCTCCCCACTCATCAGTTTCAGGCATCTGAGTACAGCGCAAGGGGGTGGCAGGATGCTGGGATGCCTCTTTAAGTCCTGGTAGTGGCGCCAAGGCTTACCATGTCCTTATTATGAAATGGGCACCACTATGATATCCATTTCCCTTTGTGTCATATAACCCATTCCCTACTGTACAGGGAACCCAGCATATTCAGGCCCCATTTGGACAAAGGTAGAATCCTAAGGCAGCGATCATCCAAGTCAGTCAAGTAGAGTGTGCCAACCACAGAACTAGAGGTCTCCGATGCCCAAGGCAGTCTACTCTCACCAGATAGCTGATTTCTCTATGGCTCCTAACTACAGTACTCTTTGTGTTCATAGGAAGGTGGTATGGGATCTTTTTGCCAATGTAGAGTTGCTGTACATATTTCATGCATCCATGTGTCCAGCCAGCCTCTGACAACTGTCAATTCTTTAAGTAGCCAAGCAGAGACACTATTGCACCTCTCTCTTTCTCTCTCTCTGTGTGTGTGTGTGTGCATGCATGTGTGCACACACGCACACATGCACACATGTACAAAAGGCAGAGGTCCATACCAGATATGATCCTCAATTATTTTTCACCTTATTGTTTGAGCAGGATCTGTCACTGAACCAGGAGTTGACTGGTTGCCTAGACCATCTGGCCAGTGAGCCCTGGAGCCCTCCTACTTCTGGCTCCCCAACACCACAATACCTGGGTTTTACATATGTAGGTCCTGGGAACTGAATTCAGATTGTCATCATTGTGCGACAAACACTTCACCAACTGAGTTGCCTCTCCGGCCCTCTTTGTCACTGTTGACCTTGCAAAGAGAAGACTTCTCTGCCCCCAGCTCTGGATCAAAGATGGTAGATGCTGGAGTAATTTCCCTCTGTGTGCTGTTGTCTTGGGTCTCTGAAGCTCACAGAGTTTCAGCTGCGCTGTCTGGGATTTCCTGTGTCCTCTTGCGGCACTCACTTATAATGTAGCCAGATACTTTGGTTCTTATCCATGAAGAAGGAGGCAATGAGTGCTCACTGTCTCCATTCCACCGTGACCTTGGGCCCACCCATTGCTGATGGTCCATCTTATCCTCCTGATGCTTAACTGTGTTGCAAAAGGAGTGGTGGGCTGCGTTCCCGCCGGGATCCTGGCTCCCTGCCTAGTTTACACCCGAAATAATTACACGAAAACTGTATTCTTTTAAACATTGCCTGGCCCATTATATCTAGCCTTTTATTGGCTAATTCTCACATCTTGATTAACCCATTTCTATTAATGTGTGTAGCACCACGAGGTGGTGGCTTACTGGGAAGATTCTAACCTATGTCCGTCTTGGGCTGGAGCTTCATCGTCTGCCTGCCCCTGCTTTCTTTCTCCCACAATTCTGTTCTGTCTTTCCCGCCTACCTATGCTCTTATCAGGCCAAGCAGTTTTCTTTATTAATTAACCAATGAAAGCAACAGATAGATAGAAGACCCTCTTACATAATGACTGGAATTAACTTTTCCTGTCTTTGCTCCAGTCTTGTTACCCAGTAGCCTTAACATTGCTGAACTGAGTCAGGGGCAGAGTTCTGGATCTGGAATGTGGGCTGAGGTTGCCTGGCCCCAGCTCCACTCTGACGTGGGTTGCCATGTGGTTTCTTCTGGAAGATTTCTCATGGAGTTCAGCTTTCCACTGCACAAGGCAACCCAGCATTAGATAAATCAGTATTTTCAAATCCACTTTGATGTTCAAGTGCCTAACACTTCCCTATCACTCAGTAGCACTGTTCCTGCTCTCTGCACCAGATAAGGACATGATGTTGTGACCGCATTTCATCTTTCTGAACTCTATATGATAGTGATTGTGTGACTCTGCCTTTTTTGTTGTTATTTGCTTATTTATTTAGAAACTCAAACTAAGAATATTTGTGTGTATGTGTGAGCGAGTGAGTGTGAGATAGATGGAGAGATAGAGATAGAGATAGATAGATAGATAGATAGATAGATAGATAGATAGATAGATAGATAGATAGAGATTGTTACTCATGAACTAGGCTGCTAGGCTTCTCTGCTTGGATCCTCAGCAGCAAGCACTTTCTAGTTTATTATTTTCTTCAATAACATGTGTTTTGTGTTCCAGATGAGAACATTCAGAGTGCTGGGAGGTCATGGCTTCCAATTATCTGCTAGGGTTTTGTTTTGTTTTGTTTTCTAGCTGCTGTGTCATGAGCTTGGCTCACATCGAGCCTGACTTCAATAAAACCCCTGGATCTTTTCACAGGACTCCTGCCAAGCCACAGCTCCTCCTTCAATATCTGTGGGACTGATAGTTTCAAAAATAGCATTCACATTTTCTTATACAGTAAAAGCAATGCATGACAGTTGCAGGGTTTCAAAGATACAGTCAAGTAAGTATTTCCTTTTACCTAAAAATATTTTCATTAATTCATTAAAAATTTTATACAGTACATTCTGATAGTCACCCCACACACACATCTCCCACCTTCCTATCTACACAACTTCGTGTTATTTATCTCTCTTTTTAAAAAGTCCACCAACTCCAATTTGTGTTGGCCAACTGTTCTTGGGTGTGGGGCTTACCCCAGGGTGACAGAATTCAAAATGATTGACTTCCAGCTCGCTCTTCCCTAGACATTGTAGGCATCACAAGAGCAAGTAATACTCAAATTCCAGCAGAACCCAGACCAATGTGATAAAGGGCTAAAGTGACAGTAGGGGGGTGGGACAACAGGACGGGAGTGATGATTGCTATCTAAGGGTGGCCAGTCAGGATACAGCCCCTGGTTATTTAATAGCTCTAACTGAGCCCTCCCCTTCAAAAGAAACTGTCCTAACTTTTTTTTTCAGAAAAAGAACTGCAATGAAGAATTTTATGAAAAAAACCCCCACCCTCCATTGAAGACTAGCCTCGAGTTTCTCGTGGTCAAAGGACTCACATTTGAAACTTGGTGGGTCCTCCTGGTGACTGTCCTTCTTTTCTTCCTCCTCCTCTATGTCTGTTAGAAAAAGATGTTCAGGGTATCTGAATTATGTAATGCTTGGTTGTGACTTGTGATCCGCTGGCACAAGATGTCATCACACAGCTAACTTTGCCTGCTGGTCCTCCGTCATCCCTCTTCTCCTCTCAACCCCCTTCCTTCCTGCTCGCTTCCAGCATTCTCAATCCCAGCACAGAAGAAGCTGTGCTGGCTGAGATCTCTGCCTGAACCTCACTCCTTTCACATCCCTTCCCTCCAAACCCAGCACTCCCAGCAAGATCTCATCCAAAAATGTCCTCCCTTCGCCTCACTCCCTGCTCAGCTTTTGTATCAGGATGACTCATGATGAAATCCATCCTTACACGTTACCAGTTATGCAAACCCGTGGAAAATTGCTTTGACCCCTGTGACATTTATTTTCCACAGCTATCATGCTGAAAGCCATAATGCTTCCTTGAAAAATGGATTAGATTAAAAAATATGAAGTATCCTAGGAATCTGAAGCAACGTGACGGTGTCATCAGTTGGTGGTTGTACTTGTTCTCTGCGATGTGATGAGAACATGGAAGTCATGTAAATATGTTGGTTGAATGTGGAAAAGTAAAACAGTAAAAAATGGAACAAGTGAAAGGGATAAGTAGATAGGGCATAGGACTCAAGCTCTCCAAAAGATAGAGATGCAGAGAACCAGTCCTACCGGAGACGGGGAGGAAAGAGCTCCCTGAGTAACCCTCCTTTCTCTGCCTTATTCCAGGGCTGTTGGCATCAAAATGAGATGCTCCTCAGAGTGGTATTGGCTTTAGCAATTAATTATTAAAAAGCTTGTGTACTCCAATTTTTCAAATATGTGAGAAACAGAATTCTCAACTCAGCCTCCTTGGAAATGTTTTCTCTCTTGGAAAATTCCCCTTGGGTTTTTTAGCCGCTGACCTATTCCTGAGCAATTAGGGCCAGCCCGGGCCAGCCTTTGGGAAGGTGCTTACCTGGCCCCTCCCACACGAAGTTCTGCCAAGCTCTCCTGCCAGAAGATGCCACGGCATCCACGAGGGTGTTGTATGGAACCAGTGTATATTTTTGAGCAAATGGACTAAAAAAAAATGGTTCAATGGATAGAACTTAAAATGTCTGTTCCTAGGCTGGTCTGATGGCTCAGTGGGTAAAGCACTTCCCTTGCAATTTTAGTGGCTCCTCTTCAATATCTGGTACTCACAGAAAGATGCAAGAAGAGAACTGGCTCCCCAGAGGTGACTAGTGGATAAAGGTACCTGTCACCGAGCCTGGGATCTTGAGTTTGAATCCAACATGGTAGAAGAAGAGAATCAGCTCCCACAAGTTGTCCTCTGATCTTTACATACATGCCATGGCTCCCCTGATTCTGGCCAATTAAAATAATAAGTGTAATTTTTAAAGAATTAAATGTTATCTGGGTGGTGGTGGTACACACCTTTAATCATAGCACTGGGGTAGTGAGTTTGAGGCCAGCCTGATCTTCAGAATGAATTCTAGGATAGCCAGGAAAAACAGAAGAAGAAGAAGAAGAAGAAGAAGAAGAAGAAGAAGAAGAAGAAGAAGAAGAAGAAGAAGAAGAAGAAGAAGACAACAAACAGAAGGAAGAGCTTCCAGTTGACTCCCCTTACATTCTGACACTGAGTACACACTTGAACCTGGGCTGAAGGCAGTAGAAGGATTACTATGTTTTGTTTATACCAATTATGATGATTTGTCTCCTAATGAGAGATGAAAAAGTCTTCCTTTCTTGTACACCCTGTGTCTGAACATGGGGGGCCAAATCTGGGGAAAGAAATATTTGTTGAGCATATCTAATCATGGTTGCTTCATTTCCTGGCAGTGGCTGTGTACCAACCCGTGTCCTAGCCTTTACAAATTTCAAACACGCATCTCTCGCGCACTTGTTCTTCTCTAAAGGGAACACCCCGCTTATCGGGAGCAGGGAGCCTCACAAATGCCAGGGAGTAAATAAGGGTCACAAGAGTCAGAGAGTAAGTGAAAGTCACAAGTCTCAGGGAGTAAATGAATGTCACATGTCTCAGAAACCTTTGGAAACTTCCAAAATTCTCAAGGACCTTCCTTAAGGTTGGCTAACCAGTATCAGATGTTGGAGGGTTCCCTAGGAGTGTGAGGAGAACTGCAGGAAGGACTAAATGCAGCTGCTGTCACTCATTTCCCGTTGGGGAAGGGGTTTTGGTGATACAGAGGCCTTCACGTCACCCATGCTCCTGTGGTTAATACCTCATCAATAGTCCTGTGAGTAACGCCAGTAACTCCATGCTTCTGTGAGTAATGCCTCATCTATAGTCCTGTGAGTAACTCCAGTAACTCCATGCTTCTGTGGGTAATACCTCATCTATAGTCCTATGAGTAACTAACTCCAGTGTCTCCCTGACTCCATCATCCAGGAGGGCTGGGTGGAGAACAGTGAATACGATCAAAGCACATTGCACAAAATCCTCAAAGAATTAATCAAATATTGTATACATTTAAAAACGAATAGTTTAATATTGATTCTTTTGCATGCCTTACTCAAATGCCGTCAACATTTCCACAGTTGACTTCTTTGTTATAGAACCAAATTTAGGCTAGAACAGTGGCCTTACTTAGTATGGGCAGCATTTTATATTCAGATACTTCCTTTCTATTCCAGAGAGAAGCTGAGGGAGTGAAGGCACTCGCTGCCAAGCCCCGGGACCTGAGTTTCATCCTGGGACCCACATGATAGGAAGAAAAAAATTGACTCCCACAAGTTTTCCTCTGACCTTCACATGTAACCTATGACATGTGTATCAACACACATGCACACACATATGAACACACGTGCATACAAATTAAACCATAAAGTAAATGTAATAAAAAATTAGCAAAAAGACCTCACATTACTTTACATGACAAAATGTAGGATGAAGGGTTCTTGTAGGAGTGATCATCCCTAAATAGGTGCCATTAACAGCCTCCTACTATGTGATCCAGGTTACGTTACTAGTAGCTCTTATATATTATCCCGTTTGGCCCTTAAAAAAACTCGGTGACTATTCTGGGTATTTTGTTTTTTCATATGAAATTGATTATTGTTCTTTCAAGGTCTGTGCCTTACCCTCGCTGAGGATTGGATGGGGTTGGGGTGGGAAGGTATGTGGAGGGAATGGGAGGAGGGGAGGGTGTGGGAACTTGGATTGGTATGTATAATGAAAAAAAGATAATTTGTTTTCTTTTTAAAAAAATAAAAATAAAGAAAAAAGAAAGAAAGAAAGAAAGAAAGAAAGAAAGAAAGAAAGAAAGGAAAAAGAAAAGAAAACTCAGTGAGGTAGGTACTGTAGTTCCTAGCCACATTTTATACACAGGAAATTAAGGCAGAGTGTGCTTTGCTGCTCAACTAGTAGGGGCCGTAATCAAAGAGCGAAGGAGGCACATATATTGTATTATTAGATACCATTACTGTGATAAAATACTTGACAGAAGCAAAGGGTTCAGTTCAGGCTACAGTTACAAGAGAACCCTGTCCCTCGTGGCTGAGAAGGAATGAAGGCCTGAGCAAGAGGCCTGTTGGCCATGCTGCATCGACAGTCCAGAAGTAGAGGGAGACGGATGCTGGAGCTCAGCCTACTCTCTCTTTTTAACTCAGTCCAGGGTTCTAGCCCAGGGAGCGGTGCCACCCACGTGTCGTGTGGATTTTCCCACCTCACTTCGTTTAATCATGATAATTCCCCACAGGCACGTGGAGAGCCTTGTCTCTATGGTGACTACAGATTCTGTCAGGTTGGTAATCAGTATTAACCACCCCATGTAGTATATGTAAATATAACATTTTACAAGAAGCTGCAGAAGGACTACTTGGTAGTTTCCTTCTGTGCTTATTTCTGTAGTTGTTTTCAGGAATCCTGGCCTTTCATGTACCCAAGGATGACCTAGAACTGATTTTTCTGCCTCCAGATCCCTAGCGGTGCCATCACAAGTGTGTATCGCCACGCCCAAATCTGGGTGTTTTTTTTTTTTTTCTCCTCTCATGGTGAGAGGAGAGGGTGAGGTTGTGGTTATTCCTTTTAGACATACCTTTGAGGGCTGTGGTCTTTGAAGAATGGTGACTAGCAGGCAGGGGCTGTATGACTTTTACTAGAACATAATTGCAGGTCCTGCTACCTAGACTCAAGACTCAAGCTCCCTTCCTGCCTCATCGACTAGAGTGACATCTCCAAGCCCAGGATATCAATGATAAATGAATGTGATTAACTCCCCCCCCCCATTGGAAACCTCTGCCCAAGGACTCCAACGCCATTAGAGCAGATGAGGTGAGAGTGAGTGAGGGCGAGCTGGCCGAGCACCGTAGAGGCTCAAGTGACAGGCTGGCTTCTCCCCAACACAGGACATTCTAAATGTGTCTCCGACACAGTCATCTAAGCTCCGGCTAATTGACAGTGAGGAAAAATAGCAAAATGTCCACCCAACTAACAAGAAAAGAGGCCCCCCGAATGTTTTGAACTTACTTTTTTTTTTTTTTTCTGTTTCCGTTTGCTATCCAGGACCATAGTCCTTGGAACCACGTCTCTGAGAATTCCTGCTGAGAGCGTCAGTTCACTGTCACAGGTTTAGTCTTATGGTTATTGGGTGCAAACTTTTTGTACAACCAAACACTCATACATTTTTTTAAAGCAATTCTTGCAATGGGGCCAAGTAGTTAAGAGGTAAATGATGACAACTTGAAAGAACAGCTCATGATACTGGTGCATTCTTTTATGATGCACTCGGCAAGCATGCGGAGTCCCTACATGGATCGGAGCTCTGCCCTCTGCATCTCGAAAGGAAGATGCGTATGTAAATGGCAGCTCCTCTGAAGTAAATACCTCCATGCAGCACTTTACACTCATTGTTGGTCATGAGCCATTTCGTAGTCTTATGCTGATTCTATGGAGGGTAGAGGGCAATACATGAAATAGAACGGAACAGTGATTAAAAACGTCCGAATCTATCACACATACTCATTAGATGTATCTTTCATGTAATTTTTCTCTGTATGTGCATGTGTGTGTGCACGTGCATACCTTCCTGCATGTGCATAAGAGGCCAGCTGAGGACATTAGGTGCTGTCCTCTATCTCTCTCCACATTATTCTCTTAAGGCAGGTTCTCTCCCTGAACCTGGGGCTTGCCGTTTCGGATAGACTGGCTGACCAGTGAGTTTCCATGAGATCCGTCTGTCTCCACCGCCTAATGCTAGGGTTATATGTAAGTGCATCCAAGCTGGGGACTAGAACCCAGGCCCCCATAATTGCCCAGCAAGAACTCTGCCCACTGAGCAATCCCCATAGTCACTCACTGGCCTCCTCTCAAACATACTTCTTGCTATGCATTATAGTCAAATAAATTTGAATACTTTTAACCTGTGCTTTAGAAACAGGGCAAGAAGTAAGGGGTTGTTCTCTCTCAAGGAAGGGAATATGGGAATATACAAAGTCTTTATAATAATGGATTTCGGTCTTACACAATGGTTTCTACCAGTGCTATTATAAGATGAATGACACTGTGAACTCAACAGAAGAATGGGAAATTCACCAAGAGGCACAAAATCCTAGCATATTATGACCACTGCAAATTTTGACTTTCTTTTGAGTGCTGAGGGCAAGCCAGTGCCCTGGCATGCCCCCTTAGTGGTGGCCAGAGAGAGTCTCTACCCTGTGTGTGCTTGAGAACAGAACTTCTCTGGTCTTACACACACCCAAATCATCGGGGGTTCTCATAGATGCCCAGCCTGATTGGGGAAGACTTGATGCATCCCAAAAATTCCTAACCAGTTCCCAGCTACATCCCACCAAGTTATCCTCCTTGAGAATCAAATATCTTCTTAGAGAATAAGAATGACATGTCCCTAGCACCCAGAGTCTGTCCTTGCATTATCTATGGGTTCTGGAGTCTACCAGATGCAGGCGGTCTTCTGGTGTGTGTGTGTGTGTGTGTGTGTGTGTGTGTGTGTGTGTGTGTGTGTGCATGTGTGTGTGAGACACAGGGGTTGGCCAAGTCAGATGAAGGTAATAAGCAGCTGTTACATACCACTACTCGACAGGGGCTGATTTGAGTTAGTTATGGCCAGGTTCTCATTGGGCATCTATAACAAACTTGATTGGTAGGCACTATTGTAGGAAAAACAGTAGTGTGTGTGTGTGTGTGTGTGTGTGTGTGCGCGCGCACACACACACACATGCACGCTCCTGCATATGTTGCAGAGGAGCAAGAGCCAAGACACCTATGTCCCGGATGCTGTCACAGCCCAGTCTTCCTGCAAAGTCACCATGCTCCCATAATCCCTGTGTTCTAAGTGAGTGGGTCCCAGATTTCCCATGGCCATCCATGTGGCCCAGCTGAAAGGCTATTTCAGAGTGTTCTAAATCAGGTTTTGTGCTCTGGCAAAGGAACGGAGCCCTCTTTTCTAATATTACTTCTGTGGGAAAGTGATTTCTGAACTCCAAACAACTCCACTTACAAATACATTTTTGGAATATGACCCACTTATATGCCGAGGACTGCTTGTTCTTCAGAGGTGGGGGAAACTACCCATGTACAGCTGTGTTTTGTTTAAAATATATAATGTTCTCGAGATCTAAAGCACTTGCAAGATTTCTTCCAGGAAGAGTTGGCTCTGCAGATTTCAATCCTATGTAGAATTTCAAGACGGAAAGAAAATCTCCGTGGATGCTCTCAAATTGGTCTCACCAACATACTGAAATGGTCAGGACTGATGAAGGCACCGCATGGAGAACCTTGGCACAGTGTTGTCTTAAACCCACGTTATTTTCGCCCTCACTGTGTGTTTATACATGTAGACATGTTTATGTATGTTCATATGTGGGCAGGTGCACAGGTATGTGTGTGAGTGATAATATATATATGCACGTACCCATGAGGAGAGCAGAGGATACTCTTGACTGTTGGTCCTCAGGTGCTGCCCACCTTCATTTATTTTTTTGGAGGCCATATTCCCTATTGGCCTGGAACTCATCAAGTGACTGGGCATCCCCAACACTGGCTTATAAGCATGTGCTATTTACCATATCTAGATTTTTTTTTAATCTGGGTTTGAGGATCCATCTCAAGTTCTCAAGCTTTCACAGAAAGTAATTTACTGACTGAGCCAACTCCACATCCTTGCATTAACTTAAGAAAAGCAGAGTCTGAGACTCCATCTCTGGACTGTTCATGAAGTATGCCAGGAATGCAGTTATATAATTTATGGATGTTTTAAAGCTCTCCAGAAAATTGTAATCGAGACCGTTTTGAGCCAAGGTATTCATTGGTTCTCAGACCAGTTCATTCATTTATTTGTTCTTTTATTATATACCAAAGCTCTTTGTGGCACAGGTGTGGGGAGCTGAGGGCAGGAAGACACAAAATCACATGTGTTGTGTGTTGACACATGGTACACAGAGCTGCGGGTTCTAACTAGTGGGATTTTGGGGGACAGGGGCTACAGAGGCTTCACAGGTGAGTTTCTAGAACCCTGAGCGAGCCACGGAGTGGCAATACAGCCATGTTCTGGAGCCAGAGAGCCTGAATTCAAATGACTTACAACCCCAGGACTTCTACCAAATGGCCTAGCCTTTCTATGTCTTAGTTTCGGCAGTAGGAAAGTTGGAACAAGCTGAGTTACTTCCTTGGAGAGCGATTGGATACAATAGCAGCGCCAATATAGGCAAAGTGCTATACTGAGTCCCTGCCTTGGAGGGCTGTTGTAAAGAAGAGCAGGGCTGACGCGGGTCAAGTGCTTAGCTGAGGGCCTACTTTGGAAGACTGCTATGAAGGTTAGTAGTGCTGACACAGGGAAGTGTTTGGAGGAGTGGCTTCCTTCAGCAGACGATAGGATCTTCTGTTGATCTCATGAACAATAACCAAGTTCCTAAGTCCCACTCCAAAGTTTGACAGCCAGCTGATGAAGAACAAGCCAAAGAATTTCTAACGACTGCATAGGGGATGGAGAAATGGCTCAGGGTTCAGAGTGCCGTTGGCTCTTTCAGAGGACCCCCAGGGTGGTTCCCAGCACCAACATCAGGCAGTTTATAACCAAACACTCATATCTCCTGCTCAGGAAGACTCTGGCACCTCTGACCTCTGTGGGCGTGTGCACTCATGAATACATATTCCACACAAACACACATGCATACACACAATTGAAGGTGGTGAAATGACCCCACCTCTTTTTAAAAAAGAACAAAGGAGGGCTGGAGAGATGGCTCAGCGGTTAAGAGCATTGCCTGCTCTTCCAAAGGTCCTGAGTTCAATTCCCAGCAACCACATGGTGGCTCACAACCATCTGTAATGAGGTCTGGTGCCCTCTTCTGGCCTTCAGGCATATACACAGAATATTGTATACATAATAAATAAATAAATAAATAAATAAATAAATAAATAAATAAATGAATAAATATTTTTTAAAGAAAAGAACAAAGGATGAACTAGGATCATGGAGAAACCAGAGAAGAGTCTCAAGGAATAGTGGCTACCAGCACCATTAAACTTCAGACATTATTTGAAGAAAACCTACCAGGAGGACCTGCTATCACCAGAAACACCTTAGCTCAAAGTTATTGGTCAGGATCATTTATCACTAGCTCCTTCTTATTCATGCCTGACCGGTTTTGATGGTCCACAAAGATTGTCCACCTCCTTTAGAAAGCTGCCTATAGCAATGACTCATAGGAACCTGTGGCTCCTCAGCCATGTTGCCCAGATTCTTATGAGGAACAACCTCACCGCAGGACTTGCAGCTCTCTGAGCACACCTGGAATCTTCCACTGGCATATGCACACTTATACTCCCAACCCCCATTTGCATTAAGTTTTCATTTGCAGATGTTAAGATATACAGTCACATGGTCCAGAGAGATGACTCGGAGGTTGGGATCATTTGCTGCTCTTGCTTTCCCAACACTGACTATAGACAGCTCACAATCACTTTTAATTCCAGCTGTGGAGGATGTGACACCTCAGGCCTCTGCTGGTGCCTGCTTTCATGTGCATATTGCCTCACAGACACAAGCTTACAAGTAATCAAAACTAAAACCAAATCTTAAAAATATACAATGAAAGTGGATGACATAATTGGTAAAGAGTGGTTAAACACAAAACACAATTCACACATCTCTTTGTGTTTTGTGAGTTTTTCCTTTGGGCAAACCAGAAGTTTTACACACTTCAGCTAAAGAAACAGCAGCTGAACTGTGTGTGACTCATTTTGCATCTTGTTTCGTGAAAGAGGCACAGAACAATCAGGCTGCTGATCACTGATTCTGGCTTTGTCATTCTACTGGCATGTTAACTGTACAACTTTAGATGCTCTGGGGTTCACGCTGGAGCCAAGTCAGATCCAGTATGAGCACCAGTGGCTTTCATCCCGGTGTGCTGAGCATGGGGACACGGCGGAGGCTGACGCGACTATTTTGGGCATGGCATGAGGTAGCAAATGGAAAAAGAGAAATCAGAGACAGCCAGTTTTCCTCTGCTGTCTGAACAATGATGTGGGTGCCCTGTGCCCCTGGGATGAGTGAGAGACCTTTGGAGGCAAAGGGTCTTAACTGCCACATCAGGAGGCAGGGGAGAGAGAAAGGAGGAAGAGGAAGAGGGAAAGAAGTAGAAGAGGAAGGAAGGAGGGGAGATGGAGAAGGAAGAGGGGGAGAAGAAGGAAGGAAAGAAAGAGGAAGTCAGAGTGTGGGCAAGTCACAGAAAAGTAGAAAATGCTCTGGCAGGTAGGATTTACAGACAGAGACCCCAACAGCTGTGGCTTTGTAATGAAATAAAAAATGACTTCAGTTTTACATCTGGCCTCTTGCCATGTAGATAAGATTTACTAACGAAGAATGAGTCCTCTGTTCTCCAGGGTTCCATCTGGAGCAGAACAGGGCCTGCAGTGCCAACTCTCTCCCACATCACTTAAGATGAGTTCAAGTTCCTGGAGAAGCCCTTTCTGAAATGTCCTCTTGCTGTGACATCTGGCTGGCTTCTTCCGCTGTTTCCTCTGACTAATCAGTGCGATCTCTCCGATCTTTCTTTGGTTGTTTGTATGTACACAGAATAGATATTTCTTGAGCTGTTAGCAACATACTTGTCCTTCCGATCTTCTACTAATTAATAATTAATTAATGTTTTCTGGGCATATGTGTGTTTTTCTTCATTCGTTGTTTCCAGGAAAGTCACGTGAGCAGTTGAGAGCAATCGAGAGTTTCCACGAAGACCAGCCACCTTGTCCCTGATTCTCTGGCTTCTCCGTGCCTCTGCGCTCCACGCTCAGGACTCAAGAGTGTGTTCCCCTTCATGCTCAGTTCCACGGATTGATCTGAAGTATGATAGCAGGGTGAGTTGTTAGCGTCATCCCTGTGATAGTTTGAGAATAATATGATGTCGTGGACACAATAAAGTCACACCAGGCTGTGTGGTGACAGTGGGGCTGAGGAGACCACCCAAGCAGTAGAGTGTAAACAAGGAGGACCTGAGTTTGACCACCTAGGTGCCGGCAGCCCTCAGGCTCTCATCTCGCTCAAGGTGGCAAGTATTTAGATAATATTTACATAGGATAACAGGTATTCAACACGCTGAATGCCGAATTTGAGATCTGAGTGTTCTCAACATCACGCGATCATTCTCAAAATTTGAATATAAGGATTTTACTGTATGTGGAGATTGTGAAGTGGATTTTTTGCAGTGCTATAGTGTTCAACAGTAAATATCTGAAAAGTACAAAGACTGTTATGAATAGTAAATTCAACAGGCATAGCTTAGTCCTTTGAGAGTGGAACAGTCGACCCTTAAGGAGAGCGCATAGAAGCAGTGATTAGGAAGAAGGTGTAACTGTTCCATTTTATCCTGACAGATGGACATCTGCGTTGCATACTATTATTTCCTTAAAATCTTCATAACTCTCTCCTCTTTTCCTCCTCTTCCCCCTGTCCTTTTCTCCCCTCTTTGTCTACATCCTCCTCTTCTTCTCTCCTCCAAGTTCCCCCTTTCCTACTCTCTGTTTCCCTTCTTTCCCCTCCTTCTTTCTCTCCTTCCCTGAGTTTGGTTGCTGTGGGATAACCTTTCTGTATGCTGTGAACATATGTTGCTCTCATTGCTTAAAAATAAAAGTTGTTGGACCAATAGTCAGGCAGGATAGGGTTAGGCAGAATAATCAGACTGAGAATGGAGGGGTGGAGTTGAGAGAAACACAAGTCCCAGAAACTACATGCCTAAGACCGGTAAAAGACACGACCGGGTAGCAAATACATAGAGTAATAGAAATGAGTTAATTTAAGTGTAAGAGCTAGTTAGTAATAAGCCTGACCTATAAGCCAAATAGTTTGTAATTAATATAAGTTTTTGTGTGGTTATTTGGGATCATGAGGTCAAGAAACAAAAGCTCTGCCTCTGTTTACATTTGGTACCTTCAAAAAGGCCATCTGACTAAAGGATCACAGTGTTGATAGCTCTAAAAATACAGACCCAAATTAGAGTACTGTTGGAGCATGAATATATCAATCAATTCATCATGGACAATGGAACTATGCATTCTCACTGTCAGGGAAAGGGAGAACTCAAGGCTGTGGGATTACAAACCCAGAGTGGCTGGAAGCTCGTGCTCTCACTATATAGTGGCAGATAAAGAAGTAAAAATGCAAAACTGGTACATTTATATGCAATCACAGATTTGTATATACACACACACACACACACACACACACAGTCCTTTTATTGAGAAGGCCTTGGGATTGGCACACCTTAACATCATTAAGGCACAACATCCAACACTCAGGTTTTGCCTTCTAATTGCTATCCTTCACTAAGTCAAAACAATAGCAAAGCACAGCTTCTTGAAGAAATGGCTGACTCCAAGGCTTGAGCAGAGGATTCTTTGCCAGAAAGTAGAGCATACTTACTAGGCATAGAGCCACATGCCTTTAATCCCAGAACTTGGGAGGGGAAAGAGAGAAAAAGTAGAACACATTCAACTATGTGTGTCTATAACCTTTAAGTCAGAGTACCCATGCTTCTGTGTGCACATATGGACACACATAAGAGATGAACAACTCATCCCCAACATGGGGAAGGGCCAAGACAGCTAAAACCAGATACATATCTGAAAGCTTTGCATTAGCCGTGGAGAAACACTGTAGAATAATATTACCATAGAAATGTCGAGACCAAAGTACAAACAACTAAAGAAAAATAGTTGATTTATTTTTTGTGATAACTAAATACTTTTGTACTCAGTAGTCAAGACAGAGTCAAGAAAGACAAAAGAAAATTCTCAGACTGGGAGAAGGTGCTGTATACTGTCTACCAGACAGGCAACTACACTAGACCCCTTAAAGAGTGTAACAACTTCATATAAGCAAATAGCCCAACTAAGCCTGGTCAAAAACCAAAATCCAAAATCCAATAGATATAGGTCTAACATAATATATACAGTGTTTTTATGAGAAAATCTATAAAATTATGATGAAAACAATCTAAGAACGAAGTAATGAAGATTCATGTTCATGGATAGAAGGAAAGACTGTCATCAAGATGCCAGTTTCTTGGGTGCAGTCTGTGGGAATGGCTCAACAGATAACATACCTGTGGTTTAGGTATATGAAGACTGGAGTTTGGATCCCCAGAGTCCATGTAAATTTGCTAGAAATTTAGACCAGCTGAACAGGCCAACTACAGGCTCTAGTGAGAGATCTCCCTCAATATATAAGTCTGTGGCTTCCTGTTTTGTGTGTTCTTGTTTGATTTGAATGCCCAAGATAGTTCTGGCCTCAGAGAATGAGTTTAGAAATCTTTTGCTATTTGAGAATGTTTTGATCTTTTGAAAATAATGGGTATAAGTTCTTTTTTGTTTTGTGGCAGTCAACAGGGAAGCTACCAGGTCCTAGACTTTCTCAGAGAGCAATGGGGTACTGGTAAATGGTATGGTATAAGTAGATCTTGGAAACATTATGTCAAGGGAAAGATGCCAAATATGAGAGGTCACATACTATATAAATTCATATACATGAAATGTTCACACAGGCAAGTCAGAAGAGACAGACGTCAGACAAGTGGTTCACAACACCTTGGTGTAGAGGTAGGGAATTAAAGGTGACTACATAATAGGTATGAGGTTTCATCTTGTGGTCAAAAAAATCCGGAATTAGATAACAATGTTATGTATGTATAAGTACATGTGTGTGTGTACTTAACTCTGTATGTGTATCAAAAACCCACTAAGTTATTCACTTTGAAAAATAGTGAATTTTGTCACACAAATTTGCAAATTTAATTTTAAAAAGTTAAAGATTGGAATCACATAAAGACATGAGAAAAATATTTACCCAAGAAAATAAAGTTATCAAACACTGTTGAGTTTAATCATCCAGATTCGTTAAAACTAATCTCGCTCAATAGGTAATTATAGAAACATTTAACATCAAGCTGCCTTGGGAGCCAAGCCAGTCTCAGCAGCCATGGTGATCTAGTCTCAAAATAACACTAGAATAGGGTCTCTAGTCATATTAGAATTCTTGGGTGTCAGAAGAGGCTTCCATTCATAATGTAATGAGTATCCTGGGACCAGTCTTGTCAAGTGGGGTCTATAGCCAGTGTCTGGATTTGGATTTAGCGATTACGCTTGTTATCTTGGGAGAGTTTCTCATTTACTCTTTCTGTCCTTCCTTCCTTCCTTCCTTTCCTCTCTTTCTTCCCTTTTCTCTTACATTTTTGTTTACATAGCATCTGTTCGGGTATATGTGCGTACACATGTGTATGTCACGGCCCCTGTGTGGAAGCTACAGGACTACTTTCATTGTGTGGGTTCTGGAGCACAAACTCAAATCCTCAGGCTTGGCAGCAAGCACCCTTACCTGCTGAGCCGTCCCACTGCTGTGTTTTCATAATTTCTGTGGGGTAATATTTCGTCGCTACCTACGAGGGTTTAAGGGAAAGTTAAGTAGATGCAGAAAAACAAACCGGTTTTCAGAGAGATTGGCATATCGATCACGCTCAGTAAGTGCTAACACACACAGCATGATCTTGTTGTCACCCTTCGTGTTAGTCACCCATGAGCCTTAGTACTGTTCCCAAAAATGCATTCAAAATCAGTCCCCACAAATTCCTTTTCTCTAATTATTGCCATTTACTTGGCGAGTGATACTGTCTTTCAGGGATAATCTTTCATTTAGATAAAGAGGATGAAGATCAGTTTGGTTTCTTTACTTTTGACCTTCGCGTCAACACGCAGGCTGACCAATGCAGACTTTACCTCTGTAGAAAAAGGAGAAATGTGTGACTGTGGAAACTTAAGGAAAGAATCTAGAAAACTAAAATTACCTATATTCCAGTGGTAGGGAAATGGCCATATTGAGTTTTGTAACAATGAACATACATTTAGCCTAAGAGCTAAATGCTTTTACATGTATGATCTCCTTCAAATCAATCATTAAAATTTTGTCGTTCAGGCCGGGAAGATGGCTTGATGTGTAAAGAACTGAGCAGCATAGGCGAGAAGACCTGGGTTTGAATCCCCAGAGCCCCCTAAAGCCGGGCAGAAGGCACCTGTAGTTGCGCTATTCTTATGGTGAGATGGGGCAGAGGCAAGACAAATCCCAAGACCCTCAGCTAGCCTGGCCCACATGGGAACAGCAGAGACCCTGTCTCAAACAAGGCAGATGGTGAGGGCTAACAGCTGTGAGTCCTCAGCCTTACACACATGTCCTGTGCACATATGAGCCCACATTCACAGACACTGCACGATGAAAAAAAAAGTGCTTTTCTTATTTTCCAAAATTTCTACAAAATATATTCTGTAACCAAAGATTTCACATTAGGTAAATATGTGCTCACAAAATGAACCTTGTTGTGATCAAATCCAGCACACTGGTGATTCTAGTAACTACTTCAGAGAAACTTTGTTGAAAGAGGTCAAGATCTATTACCTGAAACAAGAAAGCTCAGGGTGAATTAGACATGATCTCTACCTCCGTGTGCTTCAAAAACAGTCCATGGGAAGAGGGTTTGAACTTCGTCTCTGTGACCATTCAAAGGTGATCTATAGTCTACGAGGGAAAATTCTAGAGATTTTCTTGCTTGCTGTAAGATTTCAAAAAAGAAATCTCTCCCAAATGGTAATTCATCCAAATTAACAAACACTTGGGATGCATGTGTCCAAAAGATGATGAAGTCAAAGGACATTTTCAGCTCTCAGGTGCTGAGTTAATGCTGAGTTTATATTAATGCAGATTAAGCAGAGAGAAGAGTCAAACCATCTCTCACACATACACACACACATGCGCGCACATGCACACACACACACATGGGGGGCTGCTTTGTGTTATTACTTCGATGCGGTGTTAATACTGTTATTAAAAACCAGTGAAGTGGATTCTAGATGCAAGACAAGACCCACATACATAACGAGACAGGCACATGATGCAGGACTCATTTCTATCTGAGAGTCTCTCCTCTTTCAGATTGGTCTGAGCGATCCTTCTTCAGTTTTCACGGTCTCCATACTCTAAAATTTTGTGTAATTGATGTTATCTTGCCAGGAGGTTCGGTCCTGTCCCCATCTGTGCTACCGTTAGCCACGGGCTTCCTTGTCCTTGAGTTGCTTAATTTTGCGGAATCTTCAAGTGGTTTGTTTTGATGAGAAGTAAATCTTTCCGATTCTGTTTCACTTCCAGCCCTCCTTTACCTTTGGAATACAAGCCTCCCATTTCCTAAAGTTTCAGGCTCCCACACAATAGAAATCCTGGAAAGCTCGAGTCCTCCTCTGTCCCTAAGTCCTGCCTTGGCAAAGCCTTGAAGCCCGCTCAGCTCAGGGCACTTTCATTGATATGGGCAGGGCGCACTCAGGGCCTCAGCCAGAGGGCGCCAGCACCCACCAAGCGCAGAAGCTCTTGAGCATTCAAGAGTGGCTTCCCGACAGTTCCCCAGTTAGCTAGCCAGAGGTCGACCTGTAAGAAAACAAGCCCCCGGTCCTGTCCACCACAATTTCTTCGCTGCCCAATTATTTTTGGTGTTCTTGTATGCAGATGTTTAGCTCCAGGAACGACCCTTCCCCGCTTGACCCTCAAAAAAGGCCCTCACTTGGGCAAGTGACCCGCGAGTCTCTTCTTGGAACAGGCTTCTGTGTCAGATTCCTGCAAAGGGTCGAACTCGCCCCACGATCGCAGAGGAGGGGTGTGCAGCTGAGCGCAGGGTGGGAGCCCAGGAGGTGGAGGTGGGTGGGGGACCCAGAAGGGCTCCTGGTCAGGAGGGAGGCGACCAGAGGAGGCCAGGCAGGGGCTTTGGCTTCCCTGGGGTCTGATTGGAGGTTGGCCCGATGAGTCGGAGCTGGGGGCGCGCCCATCTCCGCTGGCTAGCTAGGGAGAGAGCCGCCGGCTCGGCCCCTCCCCGGAGCCGCTTTGTCCCGGGTGACGGCGGCGGTGGTTGCGGGAGCACCGGCAGGAGGCACAGCTCGGGTGACCCTGCGACCCGTAGAGCGGGAGGCGGCGCGCACTGCGCACCGCCCCACGCCCAGGCCCGCGGGCACCGCACCAGCCCCGCCGTCAGGTGAGCAGGCAAAGCCGCGCCCGCAGCCTTCCGTCCCGAGGACCCCCGAGTCGCCGCCACCGTCGCCGCTGCCTCCGCGGCGCATCGAAGACGCCCTGCAGGTCGGTTACGTAACGGCGCAGGCCCTATCGCCCCTGCACCCTGTCCCACCAGGACTGAACGCCTGGGTGCCAGGGGATCTGGGCAGTGGGAATCGAGCACCACGGGATTTAGGGGCAAGGCTGGAGAAGCTGGAGAGATCTAGTGGCCAGTCCCCAAAGCATCCCGGAGGACAGTTCTCCCATGCCCCCCTCTAGGAGGCGCTCATATCCAAGAGCCCCCTCCCCTTTCTTACTGGCCAAGGGTCCACCCTTCCAGGTGTAGCAGCAGGTGCAGACGGACTTGAGCATTCAGAACAACTCCAGTAACCCCGGGGTTTGGGCTTAGAGAGGAAGTTGGGGGAGACCAACAACGCAGAGAGCAAAGCAGAAAACGAGGAGACCCCTGTCTCCCCAAGCTTTTCCAAATTTGTTAGGGAGGGAGAAAGGGGCTTTTGGGCACAGCGGGCTGAGAATTGTCCTGCCTGGGCTTAGCCGGCTTGGGTCATCTAAAAATAACTTCAAGTTTGAAAACTGACGTGGACAGGAGCGCGGTGTGCCGGGTGCGTCGTGCCTGTCGGGTCCTTCTCCCCAGAAGTCATCAGAGGGGACAGGGCAGTCTCAGCCTGATCCCTCTCGGCTCCCTCTGGATCTCGTTGGTTTCCAGGGTGCCTTGGTTTGACTTTTGGTTAATGATTTATTTCCCCAAGGCCCTGTTGTCTTTTTTTCTTATCCGAGATGGATTTGAGCAGGTTGCATGCTTTTTCTCACGCTGGGGTCGAGGTGGTCAGCGGAGGAGTATTACACCCACGGCCAAAGCTATGTTTGAAAAATCTTGCTTTAGCTAACACACACACAAAGATTGTTTCTTGTTTCTCTTTAATTTTTCAGTCCTATGATTTTCCACGGATGGAGATGAAAAGATGTGAAAGCATTCTTTAGCCAGAATCTGTGTGTAGAAAGACTTTAGAAAGAGGGAGGTATTTTTACAACACAACTTAACTTTTACACCTCCATTGTCCTTAATTACAGAAAGTTCCAAATACAGGACAAGGGAGTTGTGGCCAAAGGGTAGGTCTGGCTGGCCAGGATCTGGGTTCCAGGATATCACGAAGGTGGCCATGGGCAGTTGGTAGGGTGAGTCAAGAAGCAGGCCAGCACGGGCTGTGGGTTGCAGGACTGAACGAACACTCCACTCGGCAGTTTCTCGGTGTCCACACTGATTTTTCCTTTTCCCCTTATGGAGTTATTACACCACATAGGACCAATTAGCCTGAAATGGGAGTAGTGCGTGGCTTTCCGATCCCTTGCAAATCAAATCAGCGTTTACTGGGCACCTGTTATTTACCTGAATCTGGTAAGAGGCTTTGGGGGAGAGAGACGTGTCCACAACAAAAGTGACCAGAGTGTAAGATCTTAGAAAATGCTCAGTGTGTGCATATCCTTCACAAGCCATCTAAATCTGGGAGGATGCAGCTTTCCGCGGTGAGGGACATTTAACACAAGTGGGAACTCGAGAGCGCTCTCATTTGCAAGAGCTCCTCACACTTGCATAACCGTCTGCAGATTGTCAGGTGTATTGCAGAGACTGCCATTCTTTTTATTGAGCCCAACTTCAACAGTGACCGGGGTTGCATTTTCCCACTTCTTTAATTCTCTGTGCCAGTTGATGGAACGGCTTATTTATTAAGCGCCTACTGTGTGCGATGCAGGCTCTGCGCTAGGAGCTTCAAAAAAAAAAAAAAAAAGTGAGGTTCTGTACTTCCCAGAAAAGAATCTAGCAGATAAGTGATAGTGATTCAGCACTGAGCATTTAATGCAAAAAGGAGCGAGGTCAGTGGGAGCCAAGAGATGGGAGAGTGGAAGGAATCCAGAAGAGTCTGCCAGAGAGTACACTTTTGGACTGGCTCCCAATGGGTGGTTGGCATTCTCTGGAGAAGGCACTAGGCATTCTGTGTGGACGGAAAGGTTATGCTTAAGAGCACCTAGTTATGAGATGACAGGGTGGCACAGCCGAGGCGGCGGTGGTGAGCTGGGGGTTGTGAATATCTTCTATTGAAGAGAAGAAATCACACAGCCATTATTAGGAGGGACAATCTGATCTCATTTGGAGTTTGCAAAAACGGCTTGGGAGAAAGAGGAAAGTAGGTCTATAAAGTAGGAACTCGGGCGTTAGTCAACTGGGAGGGTTCCGCCTCCTCCACTTCCCCCCAAATCATGAAATGTTCTTGAAGCAGGTGCCAGGGGCAAGAGAAACACAATCTACAGAGCAGCCTTGGAGGGCAAATGGGTGGCACTTTGTCACCAGGTGAGGACTGGTGAAGAAGGAGGGGCTTCGACGTGTAGAGGCGTGGTCAAGTTTTGAGTGAGGTACAGCACTGATGAAGATGGACAGGTCTGAGAAGGAATGTGGATTTTTCATTTGAATCTCTAAATGAGGCACTTTTGTTACAAAAGTGGCGTCTTCATTCTGACTGTCTGCTACTGTAGCATTCCTTCTTTCCCGAGACTATCAAATGTTGCCGCTGGGGAAGGGAAGAGGGAGGTGAACTCTCTCTGAGGTAGGATATTAACCTCTAACCTAACCCCCGAAGGGAAAATTTAACTCTGTTATTTGGATACTGCTAATGGTAGTAATTAGAATGTGTGGCACTTATTCCATGCCTGCCGTTATTACTGGGTAACCTGCAGCTAACCTTAGGTGGCCCTGTTGTTAGTCTCACGTAATTGTCAAGGAAACCAAAGCTAAGAAATAATAGGTTGTCTAGAGCGCACAATTGGTAAGAGGTGTTGGAGCCCAGGTCCTGGGCAGTGTTGTCAATCATCAGTGTGAACTGGTAGCATTGAAATAAGCCCTTTGCTATGTTTGGATACTTGTGGCTGATGCTACAAAAGAGAACCTGGCTGGTCAGGAGTCTCAGCTTTCCCTGGACTCTGTGCTTGATATGCACATGCAATGAAACATTTGCAGTCTCTCCTGTCCTCTTGGTCTTGAACTATTTCATTTTATTTTAAAATGTATTGTTTTTAGTGTGTGTGTGTGTGTCTGTGTGTTTGTGTGTGTGTGTTTATGTGACTTCAGAGATCAGAAGAAGGGTAGAGATTTTGTTTTAAAATTTATTGTTTTTAGTATGTGTATGTGTGTATGTGGTTGCAGAGGTCAGAATAGGGGTAGGGATTTTATTTTAAAATTTATTGTTTGTGTGTGTGTGTGTGGCTACAGAGGTCAGAGAATGGGTAAGGATTTTATTTTAAAATTTATTGGTTTTTTTGTGTGTTTGCATGGCTGCAGAGGTCAAAAAAGGGGTAGGTATTCATTGGAGCTAGAGTTACAGGCAGTTGTGAGCTGCCTAATGTGGGTCCTAGGAACTGAATATGGGTCCTCTGGAAGAGCAATAATCACTTTTAACTGCTTAGCTATATGCCAGGCTGGGTTATTTTGAATCTGTGTAGTAATGGCAGAAGAAATTGTCTAGACACACTGTAAGCAGTCTCTGTTCTGAAGTCCTGCCATCCTAATCCAGGTTTGCCTTCTAATACTACAGATCTGTGATAAGTTAATGCCTGTATAGGTACCTTGTTTTTAATGGCTTGGTAGGGCATAATTAGAAGTTCAGAGGTAAAGGGAGTGTCTATATTGAGAGAGCTCAGTTAAAGAGGAAAAGTCTACTTGGGTAAATTAGAGGACTCGCCCACAGTCAGTGATCCCATTCTTCACTTCAGACATGTTACTTAGATTATGAAAGTTTCTTCATCATGAAAAAAACCTGGGAAAATTAGTGAGTGTTCAGTAATGTAACTATAGGAATTGAAACATAACAAGAACCAGGTCCTGCATACAAGTTGGTCTCATTGAAAATACACTAGAAATTGGGCCACACTCTTCATCCCCAGGACAGGGAAAGTTAAATGTCTCTGAAGATGCTTTCCTATTCTGTATCCTTTGCTTAAAGATATGTGTGTGTGTTTGTGTATGCACATCCATGAGTGTGCTCGTGTGTGCGCTATCTGAAGGCCAGATGACAACCTTAGGTGTCACCCTCAGGAATGCCAACCACTACTTTGAGACAGGGCCTCTCTCATCAGCCTGGAACTCACCAGTTAGGCTAGGCTGGTGAGCCAGTGGATCACAGGGATCCTTCTGTCTCTGCCTCCAAGTCCTGGGATTACAAGTGCTTGCTGCCACACTGGCATTTCCTCACTTTGCCAGCTAATGCATCTCCCTAGTGCCCCTACTATGATGGCTGCTAAGATCTACTCCTACGCTGAGTGGGATCTGTCATAGGGAGGTTACTGAGACAAGGCACACACAGAAGCATGCGTGTACACACGCACACAGAGACGTTAAATGCCTTCCAACACATGACTCAAAGGGTGCACAGAATGACTTTCTTTCCTGTGGAACCTGTGCCTGCCTTTCATCTTTTCTAATTCATCCTGCCTCTGCGTCTAAAATGCTTATTGTCCTTGTCTTATTTTTTCCCTTACGCTATGGATTTCCAGGTGCTGTGTATTATAGGCTAACTTAATTAACCTAGTTAATGAGTTGAAAAGCCTTTGAAAGGCTTTTAAACTTAGCTGAAGATGTTCTAAAAAATAATAGCAAATTCTGGTACTTTCTAGAAGTTAAAGAAGTGCTCCAAAAAGAGCTCACATTTCCCACGGTCCGTAATGTTCATTTAAACATCTCCTGTAACAGGGAAGGAAAGGGCTGTAATTTCATGTCTGCGCTCCAAGCTCAACTCCCTGTGAAACAATGACTAAAACACAGAGTTCCTACGTTGTAGAGCGATTCATGGAAAGACGTCGAATCCCATTGTTGGAGCAAAGAATAAATTACAAGAGTTGAGAACTAGACCCTAACTTTTTAAAACTATTGCCTGAGTTCTTTGAGGCAAACTCTTTGTTCTGACGGATTTATTCTGCCATACTGTAGATATGCTGAGCCCACGGGCCACACCTCCCTTACAGTGTAGGAATGGGGTCTAAATAGCTTGGACCTGCCAGGAAAGGCCAGTATTTCAGTCCTGGTAGTCACTTCCCAGTTATGTGACCTTGAACTTCCCATTGACCTAGCAGTTGTCAGTACTGGCATTTGTGTATTGCTGCTGCAGTTCCAGCACTTTCTTCAGCGGACTATGTGCATCATCGCCAGAGCTTATAAAACCTGGGGATGGGTTTGAGTATCACTATCTACAGAGAAGCACACTCTGGGGGTTCAGAGGGATAAGCCACCTAGCGCCAGGTCTCCGAGATGCTACTGAAGGAAACAATCTCCCTACTTTATAGAGACTGGAGGGCAGCTGGGCTCCACCCCATCTGTGCATAGAATAATAGAGTGTCCTGTACAGATGTTATTGATAACAGTCACAGCAGAGAACTCTAAGAGTGGGCTCTGGTAGAGTACCACATCTGTGCAGTGAGGAAGGTGCTCTGTGTCTAAAAACCACATATGTTCAGATTGGAGAGATGGTTCAGTGATTAAGAACATTGCTCTTTCAGAGGACTCTGGTTCGATTCCCAGCACCAACATGGCAGCTCGAACCATCTATAACCCCAGTTCCAAGGGATCCAACACCCTTTTCTGACCTACGCAGGCAGTGTATGCCTATGGTACCCAGATATACATGCAGGCAAAATACCCATACTTATGCATAAAATAGAATTTTAAAAAACCCAAAATAACTCAATTGGATCATGCATTGAGGAGACTGCATCTACTTGCTCCGTTCTTTGGTATGAAGAACTTGTTTCCTTCAGGATTGATTTATTTATTGTCAATAACACAAGTGAGCCAACCAAGGTCAAGGCTGGTCAACTATGGAATTGGGTCTGATTGGTGGAGGGGAAGGAGAGCATGGTCTGTAAGGAAGAGGTGACTGACAGAGAGTGTTCCAATAGAAACAGGTGCTGAGAATCAAAGTCAAGGTCAACGATGGGATAGTCACAGAGCAAGAAGAAGGAGAAGTCATTGCCAAGGTTCCCATCATGTTTGAGTGAAAGGCAGGTCCTGAGGTTGACCTAGGGAGGCTGGAAATATATTCCATTGCCTGTTGTGATCTGTCTACTCAGCAAAAGAGACACTCTGTGAAGAGTTTTATTTACATAGTATTTGTTTTTTTGGCATATATGCTTCCTATAAATTTTTTAAAAATTATAGAAAGATTAAAATTGCATATTACTGTGACCAATATGAGCATTTTTGATGTTTTTCCACCCAGCCTTTTTTGTGTGTATATTTTTTATAGAACTAGGGTCATAATATGCAGAGAACTTTGCCTTCTGTGTGTTTCACCAAACATTTCAGATAAGTTATCATCATAGGTCAATGATCTCTTCGAACACTTGTGGGTGTGTGTGCACATCTGTGGATGTGAGCGTGCATGTGCATAAACCCGTGCATACAGAAGGCAAAGGTCAATCAATGTTGAGCATCTTCTTTAGATGCTTTCTATCTTATTATTTTATTCTCCCACTAAGCCTAGAGTTTACCATTTCAACTAGACTGTCCCGGAGTTCCTTCTCCCTCATTTTCCCAAGACCTGGAGTTACAGACTTATACCACCATAGCTGGGCTTCACTTGGGAACTGGGGGTCCAAACTCAGGTCCTCCTACTTGTGCAGTAAGTCCGTTAGCCCACGTACTCACCTCTCTAGCCCCTGAGTGCTAGTGTTGGTCGGTGTCTAACCGTCTCAAGTAAGAGTTTACTAGAGTGCATTTACTCTTCTGCCTTTGATTGGACATTCAAGATGTTTCTAAACATCCAAAAAATCATAAACTAGACTGGGATAAAATTACTTTTAATTTTGTGGAAGTATATGTCTATGTACACGAGTGCAGATGCCCGTGAAGGCCAGAAGAGGGCATCAGATGCCCTGGAGCTGGTGTTGCAGGCTGTTGGGAGCAACCTAAGGTGGATGCTGGTCGTCTTGCACATAACCAAGCTCCAGTCCTCTGCAAGAGCAGCAAGCACTCTTAACTATAGAGCCATCATCTCTCTAGCCTCTTTTCTGAACATCTTTGAGCACATTTGTGTGTGTGCACATGCACACACACTTTGGATTATTGTTCTAGGCCCAGTTCTTAAGGTTCTCCCTAAATAATTGACACTACTTTTATTTTGTTTATTTGTGTGTAGATTATGTACATGTATGATAACATGCATATGTATGTGCAGGAGCCCACATACTTAGGTACATGTCTGTGTGCAAGGGAATATTAAATGACTCCTTCATTTTATGTCCACCTTACTTTTTGAAGCAGGACCTTTCAATAAACCCAGAGCTCACCAATTTTACTAGATTGGTCAGGCAGCAGGCTCCAGGGTTCTGCCTGTGTGCACCGTGGAGATTTTTTATGCAAGCCACTGTACTTTGCTTTGTTAAAAATGTGAACACTGGGGATCACGCTCGGGGCCTTACGCTTGCATGGCAAGCACCTGATGCTTTTCAAGGCGAGTGAAGAAACAAACAGCTTCACAAAACAGGAAATGCAGCTCTCACCTCTGCCCTGCTTGTAGGCTCTCTTCATGAGAAGTTAGGAGCCAGTTGACATCAGTGCTTGGCAGAGACGGTCCCACTCTGGAAATATTTGAGCCTGACAGCACAAGAAAGTTAGATATTCTTGAGGTACTTCAGGATGCTGGACAGAGACCTGATAGAGTTCACATGCCTCAGTGCTTATAATTGCGTTCAACGTACTTCTGGAGGCTGTTATTAACAGCTTGTCATATGGGGGTGCCTTGACACATGGGTGGTGATCTGGCTGGCTGCTGCTCTAACCTGTTGGGCTTCCGAAGCACCTTGTACTGAGCCGAAGACAGCACCCTTGCTTTGCAGAAAACTGCCTCACTGGAATCTTGGTTTAGCAAAACTAGCTTTTGAATCCGGCAACATGAACAACAATAATGGAGGGTTCATTTCCTGTAGTTCTGTTGTGCCCTTTGGTTTGGACTAGCTCCTTCCTTCCTTTTAGGCAAGCTTCGGATACATATACATGCCTTTGTTCACACTCTACTAAACAACACAATGTATTAGCACATATTAGTATACTATTCTAAAATACCCTGTGTTGGACTTACCTATTTATGTTGACTGTTGGAGGTAGGCATGCATGCCACGGAATACAAGTGGATATCAGAGGACAACATGGGGTAGTGAGATGTTCCTTCTACCTTGTATGTTTGGAGGACCGAATGTATGTCGTCAGGCCTATGGCAAGCACTTTTACCCAATGAGTCATCTTACTGGCCTGCATGGTATGCAGGTTTGAATAAGTATGTAGGATAAGTGGGTCAGATCCTTTACAGCAGTACTCAGATGCTCACTATTCAAAAGTTTGAATTTAATAGTTAATGGGGTTGGTGTTTCCAAGGAGAGAGCCTCTGAAAACACCCAGTTTCTGTCGTAAAGATTTTGATGAAATTGGCCGATGATCAAGGTAAACAGTCGCTTTGAATTATTTTTCTCCCATAAAATTACCGGAAAGACACACTTATTAATATAATTTTTATCTGAACCTATGTAACCAATAAAGCTAAAAGCCTAATAAATGTATCTTGCTAGGAAAAAAAATCAGTCTCTGATTTCAACTTTTTAAAAATGAATTTCCTTCAGGTCAGCCTATAAATTATTGGCAAGTTCATATATGTGTCTTCATTGCTTTGTTCTCAAACTGTTCCCCTCCCTTGCCTTTCTTCAACTTATACTCGTCTTTGGAGTTTTGATGAGTTCTCAAGAACAGAGTTTTTTATTTGATCCCGGGTATCATTATGGGAATTTCAAGACAGAGAGTGATAAATTCAATGGGTAGCTTAGACAGAGGCTTATTTGCCCCAAATCTTAGTCCTGAGCAGTAAAAGGAAAGCGGTAATGTGTGAACAAGTTAAGATGTTCCTCCTATGGCCATCGGTGATGCTCAGGGCATCTGTGTGACACACAACAACGTCTGTAAAAATACAGTTAGACTGCGGTCAGGGAAACCTTCAGCCACTCAAACGCCCCAGGTGTATTTATATAAGGTCCTTTCTTTACTGATTTATTTATCTCTTGGTGATTTCGGCTCCACACAGCTGTTGTTTACCAGTAAACTTCTCCATTTGACAAGGTGACATTCAGGGGAGGCATTGAGGGAAATGCTCGCTTGGTCAGAGTTCTCCAAGACGGTCCTCCTGGTCTCTCAGTGACACAGCACAGCAATGAGCTGTGGGAATTCTTAGCTTGGCTCCTGGAAGTCGGTTTCCTTGTAGCACTGTGAGATTATCATGGGTGAGGAGGGGCAATTTCTTTCTCAATTTCGTTTGCATCCACACTGGGAGACCCAATGTCTTTGGTCTGGACTGGTAACAAGGTGTTCTCAGAGCCCCTGTGCACACAGACAGCCTTGGGAAGATCAGCCACAGGAGGAAGTGAGAGGGAGTGGTAACCTGACCAGCCACGTGGTTCTGTTAGATCCATATGACCTTGACTCAAGGCCATACCCAGGGATCTCTTGTTCTGTAAAAAAGCAAAACAAAAACAAACACAAACAAACAAACAAAAAAACTGCTTAGATGATTAACGTGCAAATCTGTGACATTAAATGTGGAATGGTTTTGGGTAAGGCTCCACGTGTACTGATGAGTTAATGACTCTCATGGGACATAGGTCAGTCTACAGAGGCCTGGGAGAAGCCCAGACATGTGGTTTTGCCTGTCTGTCTCTCTCCCTTCATGCTTCTGTTTATTAACATAACCAGCCCTAAGGGATCCCAATGGTAAGAGAAGGATGAAAGTGTACAATTGACGGAATGACCACTAGGAGCTTTGAACTCGGATCTTGCCCAGTGAGTTGGCTCCTCATGGAACCCCCGGTTTTATTCTTTAAAATGTTGTCTCAAATCTCACACTCTAAGCATGACTTCATTTATTCCAAAGGTTTACCTTACCTTAAGTGATAAAGACCAAGCTCACTCCATGCTTTCCAAATTCTTATTACCCTTCACTGAGCCCCTTATTTTAGTTTGATCATCTCAATGTTTCAGCAACAACCCTTGGCATCGTCTTACAACTCAAGATAAAGTTCGAGGCTATGAGGTTATGCTATATATCAAAATTAGAGATAATTAATATATTTTCATGGTAAACAGTGAGTGTTTTTTTAATGACAGTATAATTTTCAAGGGTAAATCTCAAAGGAAGGAAAATCTAAAGAATAATGCAGGTTAGAGACCTTTACCTAACGGAAACCGCACATATTGGAAAGCCTAAAATGCATTTCTGAGATGATCACCTGGGCTCCGGTTCAGGGTTCAGGTTCACTCCTTCCCCTGCCGACTCTGAGCTCCTTTTAGATTATTATCCTCCACCTGGAAGCCAAGGGGCCACATCCCGGCCAAGACCTCATTCTGTCTTTGTTCAATGGCTTTGCTCCTTCCTCTTTATTCTCATAGTCTCCTTCCAAGAGAATGTCATCAGAAAGCTAAAAGAACGTTCTCTTCCCTTCCCCCCAATACAAAAGAAGCTTAATGGTTATTTGGGGCCTGTTAATGAATTTCTACCTAGCCTGAGTTTGAGTTTATTTTCTGTTTGATAAGAGATCATCTTTGAGGTATTAAGTTTTTTAGCCAGATATTTTACCAATTTTTTTTTATAAAATAATCAGGTACAATTACATTGTGTGTGTGTGTGTATGTGTGTGTATGTGTGTGTGTGTATGTGTGTGTGTATGTGTGTGTATGTGTATGTGTGTGTGTGTATGTGTGTGTGTGTATGTGTGTGTGTGTATGTGTGTGTGTTAGTGGGCATTCTTGCAGTGCATGTGGAGAACAGAGTTTACTTTGGGAAACACAACACCTAAGGTAACTTACTCTCTGACTTGTTTTTTGTTTTGTTTGGTTTTGTTTTTGTTCTCTAGAGACAGGGTTTCACTGTGTAACAGTCCTAGGCTGGTCTCGAACTCACAGAGATTCACCTGCCTCTAACTCCTGAGTGCTGGGATTAAAGGTGTGTGCCACCACTGCCCTGGCCTCCAACTTGTTTTCTTAAAGACAGTTTCTCACTGAACCCAGAGCTCACCAATTCTGCTAGATTGGCCAGCCAGCAAGCCCACAGACCTCTTCTTTCCGCTTCCCAGCTCCGAGGTCACAAGACTCACCATCCCTTCTGGTTTTTCTGTGGATGCTAAGGTTTTCTGAATGTCCGTTCTCATGCCTGCCTGGTGAGCACAGTCCCAGCTGAGCTATGGCTCCAACTGTCTTTCATGTTTGTGTGTAGCCTTTGAGCGGTGCTGGAACCCAGGGCCTTGTGCAATCCACGCAGGCACTTATCTTTTTCTCCTCATTCTCAGACGGGTAATATTTTTAACCACAATATGCAAATACTGCCATGAAGTTATTCTTCCTACATCACAAGGTTTCTGTCAGTCATGTCTTTTGTCAATCACAGGAATGTAAATGCTGCCAAATATATACATTCCTTTCCCTGATTACAAATTGACTTTTTTTCCCTTTGGTTTTTCGAGACAGGGTTTCTCTGTAGCTTTGGAGCCTGTCAGGGAACTAGCTCTTGTAGACCAGGCTGGCCTGGAACTCACAAATAATAAATAGCTTTTTATGGCTACTGATTAGAGAACCCCAGGAGGCCAATAGAAATCATTGAGACACAGCTGCTAGAGACCAGATATTACTTCTTCAAGTTCCTATTGTAACAAATAATAAACCACCAAACTGTTTATAAATAAATCAAACGTCCTTGTAATAAATCACAAACAAAGAAGCGTTCGCATCCAATGTGTCACTATGGGGTGTTATGGAAGTGCTAGACCGAAGCATGGTCAGAAGAGGATCATTTTACTGTTGAGAACCATTCTGAGCACTGCGGCTGTGCTCAGATGCCAAGTGGACAGTCTCCCATCCCTAATTCCTGAGAGCTGTAGCCTTCCATCAGCTACATCCCTTCTTCCCTCAACCCGTGAATCCTCAAAGGAATCATCACTGCTTCCTGAACCTGCCCTTACGGTGCATGTGTGCTCGGATACATGGATACCTGATCTGTTCACATGTATATTCATCTGTTTATTCCTACTGTGTGCCAAATATTGTGGTAGTCACTGGGATATGAAAACCAGTAAGACTGAATCACTGTCTACGGTGAAATTAGGGTTCAGGAGACACCACCCCCCGGTTCTCCTGTGCAATTGCCTGTCCCTACCCCTGGACATTAAGAACCTAAAGCTGAAGAAAGTACCTGCTCATTCATCCTTGTGAGGGCTGCAGCCTGTGTCAGAAGAGCTTGCCTCTGCAGGGTTCTCCTGGGTTAGTGGGAAAATGAACTGACTATCCATTATATCCATTTTAAATAATTCAGAAGCTCGGCGCTGGGGCTGTCAACACCTTCAGATGTCTTGAAAACCTTTGTTCTCTCCACATAATTGTTAAGTATAAAAATAAGTTGAGGTTGAGGAGATGGAGCAGTTAAGATCACTTGCTGTCCTAGCAGGGGAGCTGAGTTTGGTTCCCAGAACCCACACAGGGTGGCTCATAACTGCCCATGACTCTGGCTCCAGAACACCCACCACCTTTGGCCTCTGGGGGCACCAACACACACACACATACACACACACACACACACACACACACTCATGCACACACACGTCTGTCTGGTTTTTGTTTGAATCATTAGGCCTGTTCTTTTCAGAATATTCCCTGTACCTCACTGATGGTCAAAACCAAACCCCAAATGTGATTGACAGCAGTGTCAGAGTTTCATGGCGAATGGACCCAGGGATCCTTATGTCTCAAGTTCAGATGGTTTTGAAATGCTCCTGTTCTGATAGGTATGGTGAAGCCTGTTCCGTTTGGTGGAACTTGGTCGGAGAGCAGGAAACATTGTCTGTGTATCTACGGAGAAGGCCCTGAACACCAGGCCCTGGGCTCGGCTCTCCCCTTGTGTTGTGTGCACAGGACTTCAGGAGAGACTTTTTACTTCTGTTCTGAGATTCTTCAGATGAGGAACCTGACCTTCAGGAATACTGGACAACTAAGTTTGCTTTTTCAGGAGGAACATCCTGAACTCCCCAGAGGCGTCTTTGTCCCACTGCCCGTTGGGCTATGCAGTTATCCATGGAGGAGTGGGATAAGACCCCAGTACCATTCATTACTGTCGATGCTGTATTTCATTCCTTTCTGATAATGGGAACTAGGACCAGCATGCTTTGGATCACCTAAATGTCCCTCCTATAGCAAATAATAGAGTCACATGGTTTTGATGCTTGACTTTAAAAGTAATTCCATTGATGACACTGATATTTTAGCACTTGTGAACGGGCAGGAATAAATACTAGTCTTCCTAATTAAAATGCCGTGTGACCACATGGTAGAGTGTCACAGGAGAGGTGCGAGTTTGAACGGGGAGAGCCTTGAGAGGAGAGGAGCATTCTCAAGTCCTGACCCCGCTGTGTTGCGCTGTTCAGTATCCAAGGCAGAAAGAGTATGGAAGGTGATAGCAACATGTCATTAATGTCCAAGCACTAAATCAATGTCAGGGGTTGGAATGGCTTTTAGGATACCACCTGCATTTGGTTAAAGTATTTAGTTGGAGCTGGTGACTTTGAGAAATTATAACATCTTGGTTTATGTCTGTACATATTTAAATATTACTTATAATTTAAAAAGTGAGTAAAACCAGGAGTGGGAGCAGCATACACCTTTCCTAATTGTTAATGTGTTAATTTTTCACATTCAAGCATAGTGAGTTCCTCTGCGTGCACTACCTACTGCAATCCACTAAAAGGAATCAAAGTTCTCCCCTCCCACCAGGGTCCGGCCCACTCACCTTGAGCCTTTCTTAAAGGATGAGGCATTGATGTCTCTTTCCCATCTAAAACTATTCTGTGGGAAGTTTGAGATCTAACCTTGTGTAGACCCTCATTGTGGCAGCTCGCTAATGCAGCTCTCCCCAGCTCCGTCCATCAGGCCTTTAGACCAGGGTTTCTTAGCCTTCCTAACGCTGCAACCCTTTAACATAGTTCCTCATGTTGTGGTGACCCCCAACCGTAAAATTATTTCATTGCTACTTTGTAACTGTAACTTTGCTACTCTTATGAATTGTCATATAAACATCTGATATGGAGGATATCTGATTTGTGACCCCTGTGAAAGAGTCCTTAGAGTCCCCAGAGGGGTCATGATCCATGGGTTGGGAAGCATTGCTTTAGACTCTTCACCCATCATTGTGAGCCAATAACCACACGCACATGCGTGCTGCCCATGGCGTAGAAGGGTTTTCTCTTTAGTGCTGTAAAACCTGAGAGTGTGGGTTAGGACGTGGTGTGGGCCTCTCTTGAGCAGAAAAAGTAATGGCTGTGTCGGAATTTAAATGATTTCTGAAAAAAAATACCAAAATAGATAGATAGATAGATAGAAAGAAGATAGATAGATAGATAGATAGATGATAGATCGATAGATCGATAGACAGATAGATAGATGATTACTGCCTGCTGGTTGCAGAGGTCTCAGAGTCGGCCCCAGGTGGTGTCATTAGTTCCTCTTCTGAGCAAATGAAGGCAAGCTGCTCTGCTGCATAGAAAGCCGGAAGCAGGTGACACCTTGCTGTCTGTCTGCTGCTCTCTGGTGTCACGTGGGTCTTAGTGCTTGTAACTCTGAGCACAAGACAATGAGGACTAGTGAAGGAGACAAGAAGCTGATATTAAAGTAATTGGGCGTGGCACAGGGATCAGGTGCAAGCGCTGTGGAGAGCTGGCAAGCAGACGGTGGGTTAAAAGCAATGCCAGGAAACCGGAGAGATGACTCCATGACTCGCCGTGCTTGCTAAATAAGCCTGAGGGCCTGAGTGTAGATCCTAGCGCGCAGGTATAAACCACACATGGCTGTGCTTGCATTCTCAGCGTTGTGAAGAGGGGTGGATACAGTGTTACGGGGGCACACTCAGAAGTGTGCAACTGTGGGGGAAGGCTATCAAGTCCAAGGTGTAACCACGGGGAAGGTTACCAAGTCCCTTTGGCTAAACTGTCTCTTCTACACTTGGTCTGGTGTGATGACCTGGCTAGAAGGACCGATCCATCTTGCCATCCTTAGAAAGAGAACTGCCCTTGGAGAGGGTCATACATTAAAATAACCGTAGAGACAAAGGCGCTCAGATCCAACTGTGAAAAGGCTAACACGGGCATATGAGAATCTTTGATAAGCATATGCGCCACGCTTTTCCTCAGGGTGTGCTGCGGAGCTGCTGAATAGCTCCATCATTAGAGATGACAAAAGTAAGAATTTCCATAGCTCTTGCCAAAAGCTAGCTCTAGATTTAAAAGTGAACATGAAAGGGGCTGGGAAGATAAGGTGGCATCTATGGGCACACGCTGCTCTTACACAGAACTCACGTCCAGCATTCAGTAGCCACACTGCAAGGCTCACAGTTGCCTATAACTCCAGCTCCAGGGGTCCAACGTTCTCTTCTATTCTACCCTCCATGGATACTGCACCCACATGATACACACACAGAGCTACACATAACTAAAACCGATAATCCTAGCAGTTGGGAGGCAGAGGCAGGTGCATCTCTATGAGTTTGAGGTCAACCTAGTCTACAGAACAAGTTCCAGGACGGCAAGAACCACACAGGAAAACCCTGTCTCTGAAAACTGGAAAAAAAATATTCTAGTCCAACAGATTTTATTAAAATAAGGAAATATCATTAAAATATAAATAAAAGGAGAATAGTGAGTTATAGGTAGAAAAAGTCTTTTTCTATGCATCCTTATGTGGGTGGACACGTATGTATGTGTGCTTGTATGTAGGTGTGATTCATGAACATTTTGTGTGGCTAGGCAAGCCCTTGCACACTTGTGGAGGTCAAAGGAGAACATTAACAGTCTAACACTTTCTACCCTATGTCCTTGAAAGATAGTCTTTCAGTGAACCTGCAGCTGGGCTGGCAGCCAGCAATCCCCAGTCTAACCCTTTTTATTACCGATATGAACAGTATGTCTGTTCGGCCGGTGCCATTTGTGATAAAAATAATACTTAGCTGGCTCAGATATGTGTAAGATGTGATTCATCCCCTCATCTAGTCCTGTGACACTTGGGACCCCAACACTGCTTCTCTTCCATATCTGACAGATGGAGAAACTGAGGCACGAAGGAGTTAAATGATTCCCTCGGGGCCCCTCAGCTGATTAGCAGGGCAGCTGGAAGCTGTGACTTTTCACTTTATCTGATGCTGTTTTTGAAGAATGTTACACAAAAACATTACATGTGGGAATTTATAAAAACTAGAACTTAAGTCTTAAAGAAGTCATGAATTTTCTGCAAAGGGGGCCAGTTCTTGCTTTTGGTTCCCGGTTTTCTAATTTTTACTTTTCATTGTTAGAGGCACCCAACAGAGCCTGTGTAGCTTTAAGGACTAGAGCTAGGGAATAAGGGGAGGGATCCGGAGGTGCTTCTAAGCACACTGATGTAGTCAAGTTATGTGTGATGATGTCACACCTTCAGTAGCATATAGGTCTATAAGGACCTTTAGTCAGCAGAGATGTTCAGAGCACACTGGGCAGGGGATGGGACATGTGCTCAACACGCAGCACAGCACAGGACACTTTGTCAACAGATGTGTGAGTTTTGTTCCTTATGTCAACCAATCCAGCACCAGCCATACGGTTTGCAATTTGAAGGAGTGGTGTCACTGTTGACAAGATGTTAACACAAGGCCCCGTGGCTCTCAGACTCCTAAGACTGCCTCTTCCTTGACATGGACATAACAAGTCTGGCCTCTGGAACTTGGGACTGGTCAGTTAGCAGATGGCGACCCTCATGGTCCTTTCCTTAGGTTTGGTTATTTGTCAGTGGAGTTCCCAGAACGTAGGGAAATAGTTTGCCTACTATTACCATTTAATTACAAAGGAAGGAACAGAATCAGAGCCAGATGAAGAGAAACACAGAGTGACTCTGCATTCTGGGAGTTCCTGTCCTTGTAGAAATGGGATATGACTCCATTTGACTCACAGATGTGTTCAGCAAAATGGTGGGGCTCTTAACCTTCCTCTCTCCCTCCCTCTCTCCCTCCCACCATCTCTCTCTCTCTCTCTCTCTCTCTCTCTCTCTCTCTCTCTCTCTCTCTCTGAGAATTTATCATTCATATGTAAGTTACTACGTCATCAGCCATTTCAGATCAGCTTGATCCTCAGACTCCTTCCCTTCTACCTAGACGGTAAGGCTGGGGCTGAAGATCCATGCCCCTCCCCCACCACAGGCTGGGTCCCCTGGCAACCATCTCTCATTCTGTGATTATTAGGAGCTTTCTCACAATCTTCTTACTACTGAAAACTCGGGGTCGGGGGGAGGGACTTGTGAATACTAGAGGCTGCTTCCACTCTTCTGGCCAGCTCAGGCTGGTTTAAGAACCCAGGATGGAAGAGCAAATCTTTAAGCAAAGACACTCCAATTCTTTACTTGTTTGAAGTGAAAAAGAAAAAGAAAAAAAAATTCCCAAGAGTTTCAGGCTCTGAGAACCAAAGGTGCTGAACAAGACCAAAGTATGTTTCTTATTGCACCCGGATACCCAGACGCCCCAGTCAGTGAGGGCTGGCGCCATGTTTGTGGCTCACCACCATGTCTTCCATGACCGAGCCTCTTGCAGGTAAACATTCATTCATGGAGTGGTGTGTGGCTTTTTAGATAATGTCAATGACTGTGTGTAGCGTTGCTTGTATTTTTGCTCATCCTCACTGGGTTTATTACTATTAATTAATTATTTATTATTAATTTTTTTTTCACTTCATTGATACCAATGTGCCCAAAATAGCCATTGATGCTTTTCTCATTGTTTTGAATTGGTTTGATGGAAAAACAAAACACCAGCATCTCCGTTCTAGCCTTGGGGCTGCCAGACTATCTCTGGCACCTTGAACAGCTGAGCCCACTTTTATGAATTGTAATAATGGTGCTGGGTGCACACAAGGATGGATGGAGAGTCCGAGGGCCACAATAGCAATAATATGCAAAAGATATTCCTGTTTTCACCACCACCCACCAAGCACAACCCCATCCTGAAGAAGTATGGTTTGCATAGTGTCAGCAGTGCTTCAACAGAAGCATTGGCAGAGGCTCTAGAAGGTTGTTAGTGGGTAAACAAGAAACACGTTTTAGGAATCAGAGAGATGGCACAGTGGTTAAGAACCTGACTGCTCTTTCAGAGGACTGACTCCCATTCCCAGCACCCACAAGGCAGCTCACAGACAGGTATAGCTCCACCTCCAGGGCGTCTAACACCCTTTTCTGGCCTCTGTGGCCACTGCATGTACCTGACGCACAGACATACAAGCAAACTAATTGCCCATACATTAAAAAGTTAATATTAGCTGGGTGGTGGTGGCGCACGCCTTTAATCCCAGCACTCAGGAGGCAGAGGCAGGTGGATCTCTGTGAGTTTGAGGCCAGCCTGGTCTACAAGAGCTAGTTACAGGACAGGCACCAAAAACTAGAGAGAAACCCTGTCTCAAAAATCAAAAAAAGTTAATATTAAAAGAAACACATTTCAATGTATATTTGTAAGAATTGTACCATTTTCCCAAAGGGCTCAAGAAATCCTCAAAAAACGTCCAACACTCTCTGAAGAACTTCCTGATTTAGAAGGGGATGAAAAGGGAGAGCTGAAGGAAGACAGGCCATGTTTGCCTAGGGAAAATACCTGTGATGTTCCCCCACTGTGAACGCAATTGGGTGTTCCACTTGTCTTGCCAGTACTGTTGGATCGGAAGCTTTGCAGGGTGCCAGCCGAGACAGGGGGAAAGAGAATGCTCTGCATATGGGACGAGATGCAAACGCGTCAACAAAAGGGTTCCCTTGGCCAAGAGTTGTAAATAACAACACATGTGCAGATGGGATGCAGGAAGGAGGAGCCAGGTAGCCATTCTGGAAGATGCTTCACCAGGTGGTGGTACCCATGGTGGGCAGGTGTCCTGGAGCTGCTTATAAAGCCTTGGCTGTACTTTTCTCTAGTGTGAAAAACTGGAACTTTGAGGCAATAGAGCAGCAAAGGAAACAGGGAGCCCTGTTGGAAAGATAATTACTTTAGGGTGGTCTGGTTTAAGATGGACAGACAAAATATAGCCCTTAAGAGCTGGTTCTTCTTTATCCAGTAACTAATGGAAGCAGATGCAGAGATCCACAGCTAAGCACTGGGCTGAACTCCTGGAGTCCAGTCATAGAGAGGGAGGAGCAATATTATGAGCAAAGGGACCAAGACCATGATGGGAATACCCACAGAAACAGTAGAATTGAGCTAGTGGGAGGTCACTGACCCTGGACTGACAGCTGGGGAGCCAGCACAAGTACAAACTAAACTCTCTGAATGTGGGTGACAGTTGTATGGCATTGGCAGTTTGCGGGGCCACTAGCAGTACAACCAGTATTTATCTCTAGAGCGTGATTTGGCTCTTTGGAGCCCATTCCCTAAGCAGGAATATCTTGCTCAGCCTAGATGCTCAAGTCATGTGACAGACTTTGTTAACTCCCCATGGGAGGCCTTACCTTCTCTGAGGAGTGCATGGGGGTGGGATGGGGAAAAGGTGGAGTGGGAAGAAGGTGGGAGAATGGGAGGGAGAGAGAACTGGGATTGGTATGTAAAATAATATTGTTTTAAAAAGAAAAATAAAGAAAAACTTTTCTTTTAAAAAAAACTCGGTTTTTAATCTTGAGCAGCTATTTAAGAACAGGTAAGTCATTGAAGATATAGGCAGCTATTGGATAAACAGACATAAGTAAGTTGTCGTAATTGGATCTTACATGTCTCCTGGTGGCTCTATGTTGGCACTAGACTTTGGTGTTGTTGGGAGATGAAGAAATACTTTGTAGGTGAGGCCTGCTAGATGTCACTGGGGTGTGCCTTCCACTCTGCTGTCGGGGTTCCATGAAATAGGCAGCTTTGTTCTGTGATGTTTGACTTCCCGACAGGTCCGAAGGAGTGCCCTGTGTGAGGGCTGAAACTTGGATCAATGATAAACCTTCCTTTCTTTTAAGTCATTTGGGTCAGGTGTTTTACCACCCTGACTGGCACTGAACATAGACTATTGAATGTGTGATGAGGATCTGCCAGGCTTTGGACTAAATTCTCCATCGTGTTTGTCTCTCCTGAATCTCTCAGCGGTCCTCCTTTTAGGGGTGGGAACTGAGTCGGTGAATGGAACTGACTTGCCTAAAGGATAAAGTGAAATCGCAGCAAGAGGATTCAGCTAGTGCCACTGCAGTTCAGTCAATCTCCTGATGGACAGGCAATGGAGGATGGAACCAGGGTCATTGAGTGTTGCTCTGCCTGATTTCAAACCTATTTAGTTTCTTCTAAAGAGCTCATAAAGAAGTATTCTTTTTAGATGTTTGGGGGGGGGTATTAAATGAAATGAAATGAAATTTCATTAAATCCATGAAACATCCCTTCTAAGACAGACCCATTGTGGTCCAACATGAAAACCAGTGTACGGATCACGCCTACAGTATGGTTGCAGAGCTGGGAGACGGAGTCTGCTGCATTCTGAGCACACAGTTCACCTCACAGACATAGTCTCCCTCTGTACAACTCTAGTGACAAGGAGGAAGAACCATTGTGTCGTTGGGGAGAGAACTTAAATGGTCAGGATGAGTGACAGCTCATATTTATTGAGCAAGTGATCAGAGTGTGCCTCAGTCATTTCCTCTACTGTCCTTCTGGTATAAGCTAATAAATCCCCAAAGAAGCATCATAAATGGAGTTTCCCTTTATCCATCTTGACAGGTGAAGGAACCGGACCCTGAGATTAAAGCCACACAGCCGGGAAGGTTGAGACTGGAAAGTCAGTATCAGAATTCCTTCAGTGCCATTCCTTAAGTGACACATAAGGAGTGTCCGGGTGCTCTTCTGTTTGGGAGGTCTTGATTCATCACTACAGAGGCTCTGTACGTGGGGAAGATAAAGTGTTGCCCCCAACATCGAGCAGACAGTAACAAGACAAGAAGGACACCAAAGAACACCAAGTTAGTGTCCAGAGAGGGACAAAGAAAGTGGCTATTAGTGAGAGCTCTCCTTGAGCGTGGGCCAGACTTGGGATAGAGGATAAAGACAGTGTCTATAGATATGGTCCATTGAGAGAGGAGGTTGGGGAGGGCAAGTTAGAGCCTTGGGGGAGGCTTGTGGAGGATGTTTGCTCTAGTTGGCTTTCTGTTACTGTAAAATGAAAACATTCTGAGCAAAGGCAACTTAGAGGATCAAACGATTTATTTGGCATTGACTTTCAGGTCGTAGTCAAACACTGAAGGAAGTCAGGGCAGGAACTCAAGCAGGAGTCACATGGAAATGCCTCTTGTTGGCTTCCTCTCTGGCTTGAGCTTTGGCATGTGTAACAGTATTTCTTTGATGTGGAATTCCCCTCTGAATGCTGTGAATACCATTGGTTAATAAAGAAAACTGCCTTGGCCTGTTAATAGGGCAGAACTTAGGTAGGCAGGGAAAACTAAACTGAATGCTGGGAGAAAGGAGGCAGAGTCAGAGAGGAGCCATGTAGCCCTGCCAGAGACAGACACCGGAATTTTAGCCTGTAAGCCACTGCCATGTGGCAATACACAGATTAATGGAGATGGGTTGGGTTAATATGTAAGAGTTAGCCAATAAGAAGCTATAGTTAATGGGCCAAGCAGTGATTTACATAATATAGTTTCTGTCTGGTTATTTCGGGTGGCCAGGAAACAAACAAGCAGCCTCCTAACAACATTTCTTACATAGCCCAGGACCCCCTGCCTAGGGATGATGACACCCACAGTGGACTGGGTCCTCTCACATCAATTAGAAATCAAGACAGTGTCTCATGGACATGCTCAAGGGACACCCGCATGAGGCAATTCTTCAAAGGAGTTTGTGACAAGTTGAATAAGAATTAACTAGGACAGTGTTCAAGGCTGCACGGGTGGCTGTAAGTTTGATGCAGATAAAACCCTCAGCGACTGTTACTTCTGTCACCGCTGTTCTTTCTATTGATGGGGTTGGGGCTGAGACCCAGGGTTCTTCCTCAACTCCGGTGAGGCAGTGATTGTGTCTAGACAGGAAGATCATCATCTTGGGCTGTCCGGTTTGCTGGACTGAACAATAGTTTCCATTTAATTTGATAGCTCCTCAGAAATTATGAAAGATTTTGAATATGGCGAGGATAGGAACATTTACTTGTCTCGAAGAGGAAAATTATCCTGCCAGAGAGATATTTTCCTCTTTCCCCTTCCTCCTTCCTGTCAAGCTTTTGGCTTCCTAGTAGCTTTGTCAGAGGGAGAGCAACATGGGAGAGCAACATGCCTCCTCAGTTCCCTAATCAGTTCCGGATCCCTTTCCACCCCATAGGCAGCAATTTAGTCTGGGGTTCCTTTTTTAAAAGACTTCCTTATTTTTACTTTATGTGCATGTGTGGCCTAAGTGTTCGTACATGTACCAAGTGCATACGTGTACATAGATGCTTATGGAGGCCAGAAGAGGTCATTGGATCTCCTGGTTGGAGTTACAGGCGATTGTGAGCTGCCCGACATGGGTCCTGGGAATGGAACTCAGGTCCTCTGCAAAAGCATGCAGTAAGTCCTCTTAACCATTGAGCTATCTTTCCGGTCCCCCCCCATAATTCTCTTTTGACTGAAATGCCTGGCCTCTGCTTTCTTTCTTCCTTCCTTCCTTCCTTCCTTCCTTCCTTCCTTCCTTCCTTCCTTCCTTCCTTCCTTCCTTCCTTTGGCGGCTTTTTCTTTCCACTCCCTGTCTCCCTCCCCAGACCTACCCTGTGTGAAGGTAGAAGGTGAAAGCTGACAGGATCAATTTTGTTCCAGTTACCATGGCAACACTCGCAGACTCAGCTGCTCACTTTTGAAGCATCTTCCTCCTGTGAGAAGTTACCCCACATGTAATTACTTGCCTTGTCCCCCAGGCTCCAGGCTCTAGGCTCCAGGCTCCAAGTTTCCTCCACAGAATGACAGGATCCCTAGCTACTCCAAGTGTCTTTCACACCGGCACAGATATTCACTACCTCAGAGCCACCCACCCCTTCTTATGTTTGGTTCCTAGGAAAAACTGTGGTCAGAGATAGTGAATCTTCAGCTATATTAACAAGCCCTGGTTGAAACTGCTCACTTATAAATGAGAGCTTCTTTAAGTTTTTTATATATATATATATAAGTTTCACTGAATTTAACCTATGGAATTTTCTACACTCTTACATGTTTATAAAGATTGGTTTGGGCATCTTTTGCCTTTCCCATAGAACTGCGATAGTTAACCTACCTCCCCACCCACCTGTTCTACATCAACATCCTCCTTACCCTCTGATTTCCAGTTAGGTTTGTTTACTGGAAAGAACTAGTAGGTGGGCAGAGTAAGAGAGCGAGGTGGGGCAGATTCCCCAGGGCCCTCACCATGTCACTACTGAGAAATGACTGGATTCCTCAGCAGAGGAACCGCCAGGAGCAAGCCCCATGACCCAGATAGAATTTCTCTAGGCCCCGCGGGTCCTCACCCCTTCAGCTCTAGGGGTAGCAGCAACCCAGGCTTTTGCACTATCTGTTATGGCTTCTTTCTGCCCAGCCCATACTTGGGTTCTTGTGAAGAGTTCCTTTATAGTTCTTTACAAAGTACCCAGCTATAACAAGTTAGCCATATTCTCAACCAACACAGTCCCTTCTGTTTGGGATGAGCGCTTCCATACTGCTTGTTTCTGTGTGACACGTCTACGGTCTCTGTAGAAACAGGTTCATCTGGCCTTGAAGAACACCAACCAGTGAAGTGTACTGGTATCAGTAAGACTGGCACTTAGGACGCTGAGGCAGGAGGATGAAGCTTTAAAGCTAGCCTGGAAAACATATACCTTGTGTCAAAATGATAATAATGAGAAAGACAAACATATCTCCGCCCTCTCATGCTTCATCAAAGATGAATTTTCTCTAAGGGATGCTGAGAGTAGAGAAACAGTCTTCCCCCAGGGCAGAGTACAGCAACCAGTATCCAATACCAAATGGTCAGCCCTGAAAACATATATACAGCAACATTAGACAAGCCAGGCAGGTTATATATGTATATGCATATACACTTGTGCATGTAACAACAATTAATTTTAAAAGGCCATGAATTTGGAAGGGAGCAAGGAAAGGTATACGGGAGGGTTTGTAGGTGGAAAAGGGAATGGAGAAATGATGTGTTTATATTATAATCTCAAAACAAGAACAAAAAAAGATCCTTTATAACCAAAGTCATCATTATGTGTACGTAGCATCATGAAATAATGATACCAGAACTAATGTAATTAATGTAATGTGACGATGTAAATAACATGAGCCTGTGACACTTATCAGATTGGTCTGAATAATCCTAAAAATATTGACAACATTTTAAAGAAATATGGAAATCATGGTTCGGATGTTTTTGTGCATACACATAACATTATACAAATTGAGCAAATTGTATTTCTATATTTAGGAATGAAAACACACACATATACACACATACATATCTCACAACAATTGATGAAAACAAGGTCTTGGACCATAACTTTAAGAGAGCAAGGGAATCAGCACATAGGAGACTTGAGGGGATGAAAAGAAAAGGAGACAATGATATAATTATAAGTTAATTTCAAAAGATATGGGGGGAAAAGGAGCATGAGGTTGTAAGGAGGAATGAGAGGGACCCTGGAGGGCTTGGGAGACAGAGAGTAGATATGATAGAAATAAACTGTATTAATTACAATCCAAAGAATAAATAGAAACATCATTTAAAATGATCATTTTCCTCCTTAAAGATGCATTTTCCCATTTAACTCTACTATAGTGATCTTATCTTAAATACAATTTCTTAACGATAGGATTCAGGTAGGCTTGTGAAAATGGGGTGCAAACCCCCTTTCTGCTTGTTCCAGGAGGCCCTGCTCCTTCCCTTTTCATGATGTCCACTGAGAAGATCATACAGATGTGCTAGTCTCCTGGGAGGCTATGTACCAAGACCTTGTTGTAAGCAAGAAGGCAAATCCCATCATTGTCCTAGTGCACAGGAAGATGAAAGAGCCAACTTGCTTGGCTTAAATGCTTCATAAACATTCCTAAGATGCTGTGCTATTGGGGGGATTGAATTATGTTATGGTCCATTATAAGCTGGAGGGAGAACAGGGGTTCGAGGAGGCATCCAGTAGAGAGACATAGATAATAAAGGCCTTTGAAAACCATGAGTTAAAAACTTTATGTTCCCGACTCTTTCAGGACTGATCCCAACTGGTATCAAGAATAGCATGAGGTTCACACAGCTCAGTAGGTGTAAAAATTCTGCAGCTGAATTAAATAGGCTCCATTATATCTCAGAAGACTCTCTAATGGGTTTCTATGGAGGGCTGCCTAAGAACATCGCGTCTCCCCTCTGTGTCTCAGGATCCCAGCACAGCTTGTGCTTACTAATATTATACCTCAATCTCTCTATAAGATGAGAAAAATGAACAAAGGTCTTATCTTACCATCCCAGACTATCTAGATATTAAAATATCAAAAGGGCAATTAAAAGGATTCCCCCTAGGAGGCTGGTCCAAAAGTGAATCCTGAGGGTAGAGAGCTTACCTGAGGCTGGTCCAAAAGTGAATCCTGAGGGTAGAGAGCTTACCTGTAAACCGTTACTGTGCATGTAAGTGTGCCCATCCAGTGAACTGACTTCCCACGCATCGCTACAGACTTTAAATATTTCATTTAAACTTGATTCTAGAACTGAAGGGGTTATTTTAAGGCATACCAACATTTTGTAGAAGTTTCTATGCTTTAAAATTTTTAAGTGGACTCGCTTAACCTTATCAAGTTAAAAGGAGCTATCAGAATTTCTTTTCTATTGCCCATTAGAGCAACATTACATTTTTAAAGTTTTCATTAATATTCAAATAGAAATTGTCATCATTTAGTTCCTGTAAACTGACAAATCTCCCGCAACCTAATTATCTGATTTTAAATCAAAATTGGACTTGAAGTCGGAGTGAATTATTCATCAATTGCTTCCAAATATCCCATTCCTTATTTACCCTCGTTAGCCGTTCACAGCGGAGGATTGAGGCCTAGTTTCTCTTATCTATTGCAAGTGGCTTTATATTACTATTCTCCCGCGTTTTTATCTAATAAAAATACATTGAGACTAAATTGTTGACCACACTCCGGTACATAATCCCCATCCATGCACCTGCAGACAGCCCTAATGGATCCTAAATAAAACAAAATGCTAATAAATATGTAATAGCGGGGGTGGGTGGGAAAACAGCTTCAGCAGAACAAAGTAATGGTATGAAAATTATCAAAATCCATTACATGCATGCATGGAAAGGTGAAAGGGTTTTTAAAACTTAAAACAAGGCTTAGGTTGTTTTCATCTTCCTTGTTCATGTTTTTCCTTTTGTAGAACCTTATTTTAGTACCAAAAATTCTTGCTTTTCTAGTTGGAATAGGGCAGAAATATGGACAGGCTGTATTATAAGCATATAGACTAAAGGTTTTGTTTGTTGTTTCATTTGTTTTGCTTTGCTTTTGAGGCAGTCCCTTATAACCAGGAGCTGGCCTCAGCCTCACAACACAGCCTGCTTGGGAGGACTTTGAAATCCAGATCCTTCTGCCTTCACCTTCCATGTGCTGGAGAGTCCGTCCCACCATTCCTGCCCAAATGACTTTCCCAGATTTTTGCTTTTGTTTTGTGAGCTTAGCTGTCTGCTGTGCTAAGAGGGCAACCTTTTGTTTGTTTTGTTTTTGTTTTATTTGTCTTGGTTTAGAGATAGCACCTTACATTGCAACTCAGACTGGCCTGGCACTCACTATATAGCTAAAGTTAGACTCAAAATCATGGCATTGCTTCTACATCAGCCTCTCGAGTACCAGGATTACAGGTGTGAGCCACCACACCCAGATCCAATATAGGGTTCAGGATTACAAGAGTGAACCATCACATCTAGATCAAATGTAAGGTTTAAACCCTGCAAAAAAACTTCTGTTAAATGCTATAAGGTCCCCATCTTTTTTCATGTTTAACTTTTCATTTATCTTTGTTTTTTTTTCAGATTAAAACAAATTATATCATTTTATTCCTCTTTTTCCTCCCTTTCCACTTTTCCACATACCCACCTTGTTCTCCTTCAAATTAGTATCTTCTTTTTGCTTTAATTATTGGTGGTGGTGTTTTGTGTGTGCGTGTGTGTATGTGTCTAAATACATAAATACAACCTTAACAGTCTGTATTATATACATATATACCAGTAACATTGTATATATGTTACTTTTCGTGACTGACCATTTGTTTTTGTGGTGGCCTGAAAGAAAATGACCCCCAAGGGAGTGGCACTGTTAGGAGGTGTGACTTTGTTAGGGTAGGTGTGGTCTTGTTGGAGAAAGTATGCCAACGTGGGGGCAGGCTTTGAGGTCTCTTTTGCCTACTTCCTGTTGCCTTCTGATCAAGATGTAGCCAGGGCCATGTCTGCCTGCATACTATCATGCTCCCCACTGTGATGATAATGAACTGAAGGCCCCCTTCTTAAGAGATTTCTAACTCAAGGATAAAATATTCTGTTTTCTTGTATATTTTCTTCCTAAAAAGAGAAAATTACAAGGTGAAAAGGTAACATATTTACAATAAGTGCAGAGTTATTTCTTGGGAGTTCCCCCCTTGACATCTATTAGATAGATTATACCTGCTAAAGGGGCTGGCTACCTAAACACCACCATGACCAAGGCCTAAAGCCACAAGTAGGGTCCCCCGCTTTAACCACAGTTGTTCAAAGCGTCTTGTGTCCCTGTAGTTATTTAAACCTTTTCTGCTTTGTGCTTTACACTATTGGTGCTGTAGACAGGAATGGCTCATTCATTTCCTGGCTGCTCAGACCCAAATAATCACACAGAAACTATATTAATTACAACACTGTTCAGCCTATTAGCTCAGGCTTCTTATTAGTTAGCTCTTATATCTTAAATTAACCCATTTCTATTATTTTATATTTTACCATGAGGCTCCTGGTTTGTTATCTCTTGCTTCTTGGGAAGCTACATGTCATCTGCTGCCTCTGGCAGCTATATAGCGTCTTCTTGATTCTGCCTACTCTCTCTCTATATCTCTGTTCAGGTTTCCTGCCTGGCTTCACTCTGCTAAGCCATTGGCTGACCAACTTTATTCATCAACCAATAAAATCAATACATATACAGAAGGACATCCAAAATCATCTCCTCTTTTCTGTCTAAATAAAAAAGGTTTTAACTTTAACTTTATCAAACAAGAATTATAGTTACAATATAATAATGGCAAATTAAGGAAAATATCATCTATCCTATCTTTGTGAGTCTAAAGTTTTTATCTAATTTATCTTTTATCATAACTAGAGAAAATTATGACTATCTGTTTTCAACTCTTCAAAGACCTCATAAGGGTATAATATTACCTAAGTAAACAGGAAGTATATAGTCCGCAACTTCTAAAACTCCAAAATTGGCAGAGTTGCCTCTTTGTCTGAACATTTATCCAAAGTTCTTATGTAACATTGGGGCATCCATCTACAGTGTACAGGCCCATAGTATCTGGCAGACTTTTCCATGAAGCAGGAAATTTGAAGATCTTTTCTGCCTTGTAATGGCAAAGTTTATCAGTTTCTTTCTTCTATGTCCTGCAGAATGTTTGGCAATTTCTTCTGTGAAGCAGAAATCCTGAAGAACCATCCTGCCTTTTGAAAAGTTTAGCAATCACTTTTCTGTGGGTCCTGTATGTCCAGTTTATAAAGCATGTGATAAAGCAGTCCAGAAAAGAGCAGTTTCTTGCCCAAATGGCTAGCCTTGTTATATTGAAGGCAAATTCCATAACAAGTTTCTTCAATGCCCATCAACCTCTCTGAAGTAATTGGTGCTGCCAGAAGCAGACATGTCTCACTGTCAAGAACAGTCTAAGTTCTTAAAACATTTTAAATGTCATATTCTATATGTCTTTGAAATGTTTGAAGATTATCTAGCTAATCGAAATATTTCTCTGTGTATCTAGAAAATCTAACTAACATGACTACAAGTTTGACTATTACAAATGACTATGTATTAATCTGTAATTTTAAATTATATATTGCATTTTTAAATGAACTGCACAAACATAATATCTTAAATAAAAGAAATGTATATACACAGTATAAGAAAATCAAATTTAAATTTGTATGAATAGAACAAGATTGACACCAATGCAAAGTATTCATTTCTATATCACATGTTCCTTTAAATATTAACATTTATAAATAAATCATTTTGTGAATTGGGGTGTTATTTTCTCCAAACTGCTTTCTAGTGTTTGTTGGGTGAAGTATTTATAGGATTCATGGAAACATTTCTGGGGGCTCTTGTTCCATCAAACCACACTAGCCTGGAAGGAATTCACATGTTCTCATCTTCTGTGGAAACAAAAGCAGAACCTGTTTTCCAATGTAGCATATCCTTAGACCCAAATTTTGAAGTCAAGATACCTTTATGTTGGTTTAACTTAGCAGAACCCAGAATCAAATGTCTCTTTGTAGTAAAAAATATTTAAAGAAAACAAAATAATATGCATAATCCAGACTGTATATATTCCATCTTTATGTGGCTTATTTTTCTTTACTTTTTTAATCTATAACTGTCTGTACTCTTTTATATTACTTCTACTGTCTCTTTAAAGGTATTTATTTTTTAAAACTATTTCCTTTTTTTATAATTGTATATATTCATTTTTCTCTCTCTCCTGAGCCTACGTACATTTTTTTAAACCCATTGTGTCTCATTTAGGTATTTTTAATGTCTGAATCTGTCTTATTGTGTATCTGAAATTCTGTTCTAACAAGGAGCATTTTAAAATGGTAAGCAGTGTGGTCATGACAGCCATGGATACTGGCTCCCCCTCTCTCAGCCTTTTAACATGGCAGAGGTAGTTCACTGCCAGCTCTGGGACTGCCGGGTAGGAGTTGTCCTTACCACCTCAACTCTGGGAAGTAGTTGGCCCATGTTACTACCAAGTAACTTGCAGTACTCTGCCACAAACATCATTGAAGTGCTTGGTCTCCTGAAAGAACCAGAGCGGTTTATGCCACTAGCATAAACCAGGAAGCCTTCTTAAAGGAGGCCCACAGTTTTTGTGGCTACAAATGTGTCAGGAAGCCTTCTCTTAAAGGAATCGTACCTCTGTTTGCTAGAAGCAAATGCTTCTACCTAGAAGTCAGGCTTCTTATTGGCTAGCTCTTACGTCTTGAATTTACCCATTTCTATTAATTTATTGTTTAGCATGAGGCTCGTGGTTTGTTACCTTTTGCTTCTTGGGCAGTTACATGTCATCTGCCTCTTTGGGCAGCTACATGGCGTCTCCTTGATGGTGCCATACCCTGAATTCTGTCACTACTTTTAGAATCTAAAGGCAGTCAGACTCTCACAACCTAGTCCCCGTGTTTCCATTTGCCATCTCTTCTCCTACCACTCTCTCAGATAACTTGACTTTATTCCTTTCTAGTTGGTACTTCCTAATTATCTTAGCATTTACTCCTGGCCATAGTGTTCTTTCCATACTAAAGGGACTCAGATGAGATGCAAATTGTGTGTGTGTGTGTGTGTGTGTGTGTGTGTGTGAACTCAGTTGCCTATGGGGACCAGAACATCTCAATTGCATCCTCTGGAGTGGGACTAAAAGTTGATAGTTAGCTACCACAAACCAGGGCTGGGAACTGAACTCAGGTCCCCTCCAAGAGTAGTGCATACTCTTACCTACATCTTTCTAGTCCTTTAGATGTACTTAAGTCTTAAAAAAATAGATTGCATATGAAACTAATAAGTGATTTTTATTGATGCTAAATCTAGTTTAAGCATCTCTATGTTTACAGTTTTATTCTTCATTCTGTGGCTCCTCAACCGTTCCCAAGGATTTTCAGTTAGCTCCGCCATTCTATACCCAGCACAAGGCTGTACAGAGCTGAAGTCCCAAGGAACAATGCACACACTCCATTCTCATGGCATGGACAACCCATTATTAGGAAGTTGGAATCTCATGAAAGCAGTAAGTGCATGACAGTAACACCATCCAACAGAACCAGATGCTCTTCTTCCCCCTGGATTTCATTGTATCATAGAAACGTTTGTGCGGAATGAAGTCAGAGCACTGGAAAGCAATTCCTTGTGAAGAGATTGAGTAATGGTTCTGCCTGAAGTTTGTAAAAGGGAGGAAGGACTTATTCAAGTATGCATGCAGCAGGCATGTGTCCGGAAGCTACTGCTTTTTTCTAGCTCCCTGTAAGGCTGGTATCTCTGTCAAGTGACTTATTTAGAGTAAGGAGAATACTGTCTTTATCGCCAGTCTTTTCATGTTTAATTAATAAATGCAATTAAGTTGTTTGAAAAATCCAGCATGAATATTACTTTCACACGTCAGCAAAGAAATTAAATGATGCTTGATCCTCTGCATCCCAGCTTATTTCCCCTGAATAAGCAGGGAGTCCCTTTCAACCATTATACACTCATGGTCACTCACTTTGTAATAGTTAAATAAGCTTCATTTGACTCTTATCGATGCCACGGGAGAGAGGCTTATTTTTTATTTTAATTACTTTTTCCTTCTCAACATCTTTCCCTTCTAAGAGGGCCTGACAGGACTCACACCAAATATTCAAAAAGTGTTGGTTCTCATTTTTTCTTATGATGATTGATGTAGACGTAACCTTCAGGGGCCGATGCTGGACTGTGAAATATGTTGACATATTTAACAGTTGTACATGAAAAGCTGCCTCTCCCCCGCCGCTGGCATGCTGTTGATGAGCCTCAAAGTAATAATAAATACCTGTTATTTGCCTATTATTTGGGAAGCTTCAAGACACCCTCCCATAGACTCCTTGTAAGATACACAAAGTGTCTCTGAATTTTTGTTGACGAAGAGAACTCAGCTCCCATTTGTAGCAAAGGATTGCCCCAAGGGATTCCTGTTTTTTCTTTTTTTAATTGATTCTTGAAAATGTGTGTTTTCTGCTTCTAAGAAAATTTTGAGCTTCTCCACTTCTCCCATGGGAGGCTTTATAGTTTAATGGTGTCTCTTTTCCAGATCCACTGGTGGAAATGTCAAACAACAGAAGAATGCCTAAATAAATTATGAAGACCTAGACACCACAAGGCGGTGTGGCTATTAAAATTAATGCTATTTTCCTAGCATGATGGTGCACACCGACAATTCTAGCACTTTGGAAATGAGGCAGGAGGATTATTATTTCAAGGACATCCTAAGCTATATAATGAGTTGGAGTTTGACCCGAGCTACAATCTAAGACCCTGTCTCAGAAAACCAAAGACTTAAAAAAACCAAACCAAACCTGATGAGTCGTTCAACTGGCTTTGTTAGTGTAGTGCCCATACTACTACATGTACTACAGTCCTGTAGCGCTTGTACTATGTATACTATGGTACTACACCTGTAGCGCACCACCTGCATTAACAGGTCCGGCAACGGGCTGGAGCTTGAAACACACACACACACACACACACACACACACACACACACACACAGATGGAGACATGGGCCATCCTTGAAACAAGGATGCCCCAAGAATGCCAACTTTATTGTGTCCCAGGGCAACTTATAGAGAGCCTTCCCTAACCAATGGCCACACCCTAGCTCTCAGGACCCTTCAGCTGCAAGCCACCAGACACCGCTCCTCTGCCATCAGGAACTGATGAGGGCCTTGTGCTCAGAGCAACTGCAAGCTCACTCCAGCAGGCAAAGGGTCATAAAAAATTCAGGGTCTGATGGTTTGCAGTCCCCAGCATGTTAGTATAGTCCTCTAGTCCCAGAATATCATCCTAACTTTTAGAGAAATTTTCACATATACAAAAAAGTACTGAGGTGGATTGCAAGATAGCTCAGTGCATAAAGTGCTTGTCCCACAAATGTGAGACGCTCTCGGCTGCATTCTCAGTGTGCACATAAAAAGCCTGGTGCAGCAGGATACACTCACAATCCAAGAACCGAGGAGGAGAGACAAGAGGAACTCTGTAGTTCATTGGTTAGCAGTGAGGGCGAGACCCTGTTTCACAAGGTCAACAGCATCTGAATGAGGAACACACCCGAGGTTGACCTCTGGCCTTCCTGTGAGCACGTGTGCACGTGCCCCCGCATGTACATGGACATGGTACACATACACAAAAGTATTGTAGCACCCCCCCACACACCAACACACACACACACGCACCAACACACCACACACCCCACACCCCCACACACCAACACACACACACACACACACACACACACACACACACACACCAACACACCACACACAGACCCAGGCACCAGAATGAAAACACCAAACTGTCAGAATTTCTTCAGACAGCAGGCTTATGAACTCCATTTATTCCCTTCTTAGTGTAGTTGTGAATTCCCTAGTGTTTCTTTAGTGACCTCACGGAATAAAAAACCATGCACATTGCTTTGTTGTACTCCGTGGATGTTTTTATTTTCACCACATGGATTCTTTGAGCAGTTCGTTATTTCTCTTTTAGAAAAGAGCATCTTCCAAACCAAACATTAAAGGAAAGGATTACTTTTGTTCTTAGTGTAAATACTCCAATAAGTATATTACTAGTGAATTTTAAGTTGATTACTGTGTTCTCTGCTTGTTCCTTCCAGAAAGGGGTTCACTGCCATATAATACAAATACTACTTTGAGGACTTTGAGAGGTGTCTGTGCTGGCTCCATCCTTCTGTCTCTAGGCTCTGCTCTCAGGAATTAGTAGCCTTGGCTGAGACACAGAGTGAGGAAGCACAGGTCCCAGCAGAGGGTAGTCCCTGGGCCGGTCTGGGAAAGTGCTTGAAGAAGCTGTAAGATGGGGCGCCAATGTGGGCAGTGGGCAGGTGAGTGTCTGCACAGGGGCCCTGTAGAACAGTCAGCCTCATGCTTCAGGACCAGAGTGACATACTTGTACACCTTCTTAGCTGATGCTGTGTAGACAATGGTTGCCCGAAATATTTTAATTACAAACAAAAAAATAGAAATGTACAAAGGTGAACCAGTTCAGCTGTGCTGTGGGGTTCACCTTTCATTACCAGCATGCTCTCTGCATCCGCACAGCCTTCTGTTCTCGTGTTCAGTTGTGCTTACAAAAGGTTAGCAAGCCTCTACAAAGTCTGTTTTCTTTGTTTTAAGGTTATCATCATATGGCATTCAAAAATACGTTTCCCTATTGTATGGAGACTACACTAATCTTGACTATTCCTTTCTATCCCGTTTGAGTTCCTAGCCTCTCCTATTTTTCTTTCTTCTCTTTCTTTTCTCGTGTAGTAGCCAACTTTATTCAGAGCTCCAGACAGTGTCTACTCTGAGGGTTAAGAAGAATCCCCAGAGTGAAGTTCTCCCGAGTCCAAGCTGCATGCAATCACAAGGCCGCGCTGCTTGTGGCCAAAACACATTTCCCCATTGAGGCACATGAATATCGAATTGAACAACAGCAGCAAGCCGTCATGATTCATCTGAAGTAAACTCAGTCCTATCGGCTACACCTGGGAGGAGCACAACTCACATTTCAGAGTAATTCCATGTTCTCTAGAAGCCGAGGTCACAAGATTCTTGTCTTGTTTCCTTGAGGTTTTCTCACATACCCTCACAATGGTCACTGGACCCCATTTCTGGACTGGGTTCTGACATCATGGCGCTCACTGGAAGACTTTGCTCTTTCAGGCAGCTCCCTGCTGATGACTGAGGCAGTGGGAGGGAGAAAGTCTGGGATATTTCTGCCCTGGGTGAGGTTCTGGGAGCCGTCATCTTCCCTCTGGAGAGATGGCTTTCTCTAGGTTCCGGGAGCTGACATCTTCCCTCTAGAGAGATGGCTTTCTCTAGGCTGCCCTACACTCTGGGGTTCTTTTCACCACATCGTCCTACACCTGTTCTGATTGCCCAACTTTGATATGGTGGTTTTTGCTTTATCTTACTATATTTTATTTTCTTGTGTTTGATTGTTAAAGGAGAAACCATATTTTTATTTAAATTTCAATTTTAAATTTCAAAAGAGTTACTATACATGAATGTTTACAAAAGTATAATGAGGATCAGGCAATAATGAAGTTAAAAGACAGAGGAATAGGTTAACTCAGAAAACACTTTTATCTTAAAATAAGGACATACAAAGCAAAAATGCTGTCTAGAAACTTCTGGGTATTTAGAAATAAACTTTCTGCTAAAAAATTTACAACTAGCTAAGGCAGCCTTTTCATTTCCATGGTTGCTTTCCCATCTTATTAATTTAGCCAGTTTTCTGGCAGCAAGGGCATCAGGCCCAAAGTAAGGGGGCGTTCCTATCAGTAAATGTTTTCAGTTCTTAAGTGTGTATGTGTGTGTGGTGCATGCATGCATGTGCACACACGTGTTCATGCATGTCACACTGCTCTTGTGGATGTCAGAGATCAACTTTGTACTGTCCTCCATTCTCTCTGTTCACCTTTCCTTAGGTTCTGGAATTGAAGTCTCACTGTCAGGCTTGCATAGCAAGCACTTTTTCCTACCAAGCTTTCTTGCTGGTCTAGCACAAATGATTTCATAGAGATTTTACATAAAGAACACGTTTGTATGGGGAAAACACCCATTTGGGTAATATGATTTGGTCAGCTTGAAGTCGTAAGATACTAGCAGGTTCCAGGAGGAATATGCAGAGAGGTGGATGGACACATCAACAGTGGAGGGACAGTTCGTGGAAAACTTAGTCCCAGTTAGGCATCATAGCTGTGTGAGGCAAAATCGACACGAGACGATGATCAAAGATCTAGTCAAAGGAAATCAGGCTTTCTTGCAAACCCCATCTTAGCTCTTATTGCTTCCTTGGGAGGATTTATCTGTTGGGTGAGGAGGATGAGCAAAGTCTCCCCACCTTCCAGATGAAGCGCCATCGCCCACTGTGCAGAGTAGAACAAGGGCTCTTAACTGCTCATAACGCAGGCTTGCACTGAATGGAAAAGGAGAAAACAGTGCTGCTGGGCTGGGATGCAGGCCTAGGACACCTGGGCAGGACCTAGAGCCAAGTGGCAAGAACGGGAGGCAATCGGGAAAAGCTGAGCTTGCAGCCCACGTTCTCCAGCAAGGGAACACTAGATGGAAGTGGGAGTGGTTAGCTGTTTATCATTTAATAAAGGACAAAGGAGACAAGAGAGGACAAGACTCTCCTAATTTTCTGGAGAGTGGCAGAGAGAAGAGGTTTTCGCTCTTGAGTCACAAGAATAAGTAGACTCACTGAAGGCAAAATCATTTGCCTTCTCCAGCCTATGAAGCGAGGCAGTGGTGAGACAGAAGGCGAAATCAGGGCAATTAGGGTACTTTGTTGGAAGCCCTGCCTTCTGAAGCCATTCTCCATTCAAGTAGCATTGGCCGTTCATCAAAAATGCATAGACTCTTTAAGTCTTTATTCAGAATAAGGCAGTGAAAATAAAGTTGCATGCTGATAATCACACACAGCTTAGACAGAAGCACAAGCTGTTAGAGTAGATGGAAGGGAGTTCTGAGTGAGGATTAATATTGGCTTTATTTAACAAATTTTACAAATTGTGTTAATTTGTTCGACTATGGATTTTTACTTCTGTTTGAAAAAAGAATAATTGAGCCAGTCTCGGAACTCATCCGACAGCATTTTGGGACCAGTTTTGAGTCAGCTGCAGTGTTTCAGATAAGATGAACTGGCAGTGTGTTTCAGGCTGCCGGAGCCTTACGACTTTCAGCCTTCTTATATATTTTTGATAAACACAACACTGCTTTGATGCTCTTAGCAATTATTTTTGCTATTAAGATAGTACTCTGATGGGATTAAATAATAACTATTACATATATTATGCTAAACCATCTGGAATAACAATACAATAAATACAAATCATTAAGCTGGAAAGTTTCCTTCATATTAATGTTTAGACATTTTCCTTTGAATTAAAAATATTCATTTTTGTTTTTAGACTGTAGAACAACATTTAGGTTATTTATAGCCTTAAAAGTATGTTATATTTTATTTAAAATAAATATTTTGTTTTTTTAACTACAGAAACTGAGACATTCATTGCACAGCTAAAAGCTTTATAATACAAAATCAAGTTTTGTACTATTTTGTATTTTGTATGGTACTTTCATTTACCACAGTGTTAGTGACTAATCATGAGGGTTATTTAATTTTACAAGTTGTATTATACTTTATTAATTCATTTTACTTGTGTAAGGATGATGGCAAGTGGGCTTGCATCTGTGCCATAGCACACAAGGGGAGGTTAGACGCTCACTTGAGGGAGCTGGCTTTCCCCCTCCATCATTTGGGTCTCAGGGATCAAACCCAGGCCACCAGGCTCGGCTGAAAGTGCCTTTACTTGCTGAGCCATCTTGCTGGCCCCAGTTACTGATTTTTTTTTTTTTACTTCTGTCTCAGATTTCATATATAATGCGGTGTTACCATCAAATGATGCTTACCAAATTGCCATCAGTGTGTGTCTAGGAAAAATGACCATTACAAATGCTCCCTCATCCAATAGTGTGTTTCAGATTCAAAGGAAGTAGATGCACACAACTTGTATCTCACTAAACCTCATGGAGGCGGAGTGAGCCTGCAGTAGTTCCTTTCTCTCCTTTCCTCCAAGAGGATGTGCTGTCAGTTTGGGAGAGAAGGACACTTACCATAGGGGATTCAGTAGCCAACTGTCAGTCAAACTGACAGTGGGCCAATGCTTCTTCCTTCCGGGCTGCTGTTCACTGAACTTTGAGTGGAAGGGATTATGGGTATAAACATACAAAAGAAAAAAAAAGCAGATGGCATCCCTGACATGTGGGAACACTGATCAAATCCATGGAACCGCATGCCAGTGTTAACACAGGGTAACACTTTGCAGTTATGGAAATGATGACGCTAAGGGATCAGGAAGCAGTGTTGAGATGAACTTTCTTGTGGTTGCTGGGAGGAACATTTGTGTTTTATACAATGGTTCGGATAATACTGATTTTTCAAGATCTGGGTCTGGTTCACAGCATCTTCCGGTCTTATAATGGGATGCATGTGGTATGTGTATATGTTTCTCTACATGGGCTCACACATGTGTGCATGTTGCCATTGTGCATGAACTTTTAGGTGGTGGAGTTAATGTAATGAAGACTCAGGGTATGAAGAAGAAAATAGTATTTCCTTGAATAGACACCTACCCGTTTTGATCTGCTCCATCCTTCCGGCATAGGAAAGGGAACTCTGGTGTCAGACTTCCTGGTTTTCAGTCTTAGCCTGGAAAATTACTATTAGCCTTATATAAGTTACTTAACTGATAAGATGGGAACAATATTGATACCAGTCTCATAGGCCATTGTGGGAATTTAAAAAAATATGTGTTAATGTGGGGACTGGTGAGAGAGCTTGCTCTGTAAGCACAGTGACCTGAGTTTAGGTTTCCAGCACTCACGGAAAAAGGCAAGAGTGGAGGTAAGCATCTGTAGCCCCGGTTAGGGGAGAGGGATTGAGTAGCAAGTGGATCCCTAGTGCTCATTGGCTAGCCAGTTTTCCTGAATCAACAGCCTCCAGGGCAAGTAAAAGATCCTGTCTCCAAAAAAAAAAATATGGAGAGCAACTAAAGGAGACATCCAGTATGACGTCTGGCCTGAACACGAAAGTGTGCACACATGCTCCAAGCAAATTCTTTACAACTCCTGGGACCCAGTAGGTGACAGCGATAGTGCCTGTGGTCACAGGGAGTGTCCCTTTGAACTAATTTAAAACCAGGCTCCACTGGGGCTCTCAAATAAGAATTTTAAGGCTTTTGTTTCACTCCAACTCACATCTATTTTTGCCCCTTCAGGGATGAGGGGAGAATCCTACTTCATCGGAATGAGGAGCCTGGGGCAGCAGGCATCCATCCCTGAAGATGGGGGACTTTTCTTCCTCTGCTGCATAGACAGAGACTGGGCTGTCACTCAGTGCTTTGCGGAAGAGGCCTTTCAAGCAATCACCGACTTCAATGATCTCCCCAACTCACTATTTGCCTGCAATGTTCACCAGTCCGTGTTTGAAGAAGAAGAGAGCAAGGTAAGAGACGCTCTCCCAAGCACGAGGAGGTTTGACGACAGCCTCCTTTCTCCTTCGGCGTCGGTCTTTGGAAGTTAATCTGTTTTCTTGGCTCTGCTTTGGGCATTGGTCACCAGGATCAGAAAAGACTGACTGGTGTAAGGTAACTACGGAGGTGGAGTTTATCTGACTAAGTTGTGGCTGAGGTTGTGTGGGACGGAATCCGGTCCTCGCTGGTTTGTAGGTCGAGCTACCGGAAGTGCTATCCGGACTCTTGTAAGAGGGACTCTCTAAGCTAGGAAGCAGATGGTTAAGGCTCCTAAGAGTTTTCTTTCCTCCCAGTCTGCCAAAATGTAACTAGGCTTTCTCAGAACAGTGCAAGATCGTTTTAACCCTTCACCTTCTGCAAGGTGAGGACTATTCTAGGATGGCCAGAGAAGGAGCGCCAGCTGGCCTTCTGAGGGTTTTTTTTTTCCCCTGCTCGTGTGTACATTGGTAGTTGTTGCTACCACCCGTGTTTTCCTGCACACCAACAATGGTAGCTTCGTGGACCAAGCATGGACAAGCATTGGACAAGCATGACTTTTATAAACATTTTCTTAAGTTTCTCATTTTAAGACGCCAACTTGAGTTAGTGAAATTGTTCCTGGAAGTCATGGGAAATATTCCACTTGGGGACTTTCTGAAGTTCATTTCAGGTTGTAGGCCCTTTAAATGGGGTAGATGAATGGGCCAACCTTCCTGCAGAGATGTGGACCCTGAGTTATGAATATTTACTGTTATACCATGTTATAAGCCACTGGTATGTTCTAAGGGAAAATGACCTTTTTTGTAAACTGAAATGTGTGTCATTGTGTGAGACGTGAACACTTTCTAACTGCCATTTTGTAAACGCTAGCAGCTTCTATTTCTAATGTCCAGACACCGTTAAGTGAGTGCAGCTAATTGGAAGTTTAGTTTCTGAGTTTTATTGATTTTTGTGATTGTTCTTAATGAGCCACAGAGAAAATCAGTGTGTGTGTGTGTGTGTGTGTGTGTGTGTTGGGGGGTGCATTTCAACCCACTTAAAGACACTGTGTAGCAATATTGTTTTGGCCTTGAACAATTGAAACTGTGGGCTGAAAATAGCTTGAAATGCAATGAATTATCTGTGATTAGAAGCTTCAGGGCCATGATTACCAGGCTATTTAAAGCAAGAAAGTAGCACATGCCACGAAGACATTGGGATTTTGTTCCTGGATTGGGAAGCAGACTACAAAGCAGATTATCATGTATTCAGGGTCAGTTATTTGCTCTGAAATGTACTTGCCGTGAACTACGAAATAAGGCTCTCTATTTTCTTCTTGTACCTTCCATGTATCCAAGTGTCATGGCGAAGAGGATTTTTTTTTTTTGGAGATTTAGCGGAGGTTTTTATTCTTTCATGATTGAATACTATGAGTCTGTGGAAACAATAGGTACCGAGGAAGGCACTGGTTTTTAAGAAGTGCTGTGGTGTCCTGGAGAGATGTGAACAAATCCACCCCGGACAGGGAACTGATGTCGTCTCAGAGTTACAGGTGCATCTTGGTGAACTGTGTGTGTAGGAGACTTAAAGGAGTGTGGATAAGGGCAGAAAGAACTCAAAGGCAAGAGCGCTAACAGCCACCTCAGCATGGGTGCAGCTTAGGAAACCCAGAGCCCGGGAGTCTCTCATGACTGCGGGTAACTTGATAGATTCTCACTGTGGACTATAACCTGGGGAAGGGAGGAACTTTCTGCAACCAGTAAGTTTAAAGGATTTCCTGGCAAATCTGTGTTTGGTTGTTTCCTGAGTTTCTATCACCTCCCCTTAGAACTTCGTGAGTCTTAAGGACCTTCCCTCCAGGCTGGGATGTTTTAACCTAGAGCGAAGAGGTGCACAAGTACCATTCAAGACCAGCTGATTGGCTGAATTTAATTTTGAACCCCAAAGGATCAAGGCACGGGGTTGGGCATTTATGGGAGAACTGTGGCCATGTCCGTGTGGATCTTCCCAACTGTGACTAGAAAATGGGTCACAAAGTATTTTCAATTGGTTTACCTCAGAGTTGTCGTGTACCAGTGCAAGACAGTATTTAGTTTTAAAATAATTTGATGATATATTGATAAGTATGATACAATAAGATGGAACCAATGTCATATAATTGAGAAACTGATTTGTCAAGAGGCTGAATTTTTAATAATACATGCATCAAATCCATACATGCATTTAGTAAATGCATTATTTATTTCGTGTGTATATGTGTTTGTGTATGTGGAGGTCAGAGGACTACTTACAGAAGTTGGCTCTCTCCTTCCAGGATGTGGGTCTCAGTATTTGAACTCGGGTTGCCAGGCTTGGCTGCAAGTGCTTTACCTGTTGAGCCATCTCTCTGGCCTAAGATGAATTTCACAGTTGGCCAGTAGCTACATCATTAACCTTATCAACTAGACAGGAAGTCTTCTATCTTGGTGCCATCTTACAGCCACCAATGGTGGGACGTTTCTCCAGTATTCAATAATCTGATACAGAATCAGCTTTGCTTTAGTCAAATATGCATATATGTGTACATGTCATATATAATGTGCATATTTATATACAATACATACTATAGATGTGTGTACTCAGTTTTATGATATAGTCAGTCTTCCCTGTGACTTAGTTAGTGTTTGGATACCAACTGTTCCTCAGAAGCCCATGTATTAAAAGCTTCCTCCCCAGAGTGGTGATGCAGAGGGTGTGGATCTTTAGGTTGTTGGAGGATTTCCCTTCAGGTGCATGTGGCACCCAGGTCTGTTGTATCCCAACCATGAGGTGACCGATTCTGTTCTACCATGATGTGCTGCCTCAACATAGACCCAAAGCATCTGGCCAATGGGTTGTGGGCTCAAACCTCCCAGCCCCTTTCTCCTTGTAAGTTGATCACTGACATTTACTGCACACTAATAGGAAACAAACATGGACTTCCAGTGTTTCATTAACCCTTTTTATTTCAAATGTTTGTTTTTATGTATGTATATGTGCCTGCTTGTCTACATATGTACCACATACATGTAGGTGCTTGAGGAAGTTGAAAGAGTATTAAGTCTCTTGGAGCTAGAGTTACAGGCAATTGTGAGCCCCTGGGCGACCCACCATGCTGAGAACTAAGCTCAAATCTGCTGGAAGGGCAGTACATACTTTTAATCATCTTAAGTCACCTCTCCAACTTCCAATTTTTCCACAATCTCAATATAGATACCTTATCCCACAATATATTATTTCCACAGAGTCCAGACTTCATGGCCCTGAGGCACAAGGACGCCTTTTCTAAAGGATGGACAATTTAGGCATTCTGCTAGGGTGGGAGGTAATTTTAGACTGAGAAAAAAGAAGCAGAAAGCATCAGTGGTTCCTGTGTTCGCCTGTGAGCAAGGCCTGGTGGTGGCAATTTTTTTTTTTATTGTGTTGGAGAAGATGTTTTGTAGCCTGGAATTTTATCAGGGAGATGGTGCTTAGCACTCTTGCCTGTCGTCCATGTGGGTAGGGGGAACACACGTGACCACATACGGCCTGGTGCTTTCATTTTTCCATAATCTCTTTTTGAATCATGGTGTTTGGATATTGGTGTCTTTGATTTTAGCCTGTTTTTTTAAGTTACTGTAAAGGATTCATTTTAAGTTTCTTAGCTATAGAAAACCTAAAACTTCTGCTTCCTTTCATGAATGAGTCTTTCCAACAGACTCTTCTCATTCTCCCCTGTGTCTGAGATGCCTTTCCTGGGGCTCGGCCCTTTTCAAGCTAAGTCAGGAGATGCTGAACTGAATCGCTCCTACATAGGTAACGCTATCAGGCATGATCTGGTCATGTTGGTTTCTGCTTAAGTATTCTCCTGTCTGTGCACATTTCTGCCTCCCTTTTAAAAAATCTCTGTTCTAACACTTGATGCACATTTTTTTTGAACAGCTTTGTGAGGGCTTTGACGTTCACCCAATTTTCAGTCAGGCAGAATTCTGAAAGATCGTATTTTGATTTGATGTTTTGGCGATGAGTGGGTGCAGACTTCGGCGTGGCTTGTTGGGGTCCAGATGGTTGCGTTCTGTTTATATAACACAAAGGATGGCCCGAGCTGGAGGAAATTGGCACCTGAAACCAACAAATGCAGATTGCTGTTTGCATAATACAGCGCGGAGTATAAATATTTTTTTGTGTGTGAAACCCACTTAGACCTGAACCTTTCAAAGCATCAACACCTGAAAGTTGCCAGAGTCCATTTCCTTCTAGTGTGGTCCACCCTTGTTGGTTTTTCTGGATCACAATGGGCTGTGGAGCCTTGAGATGGGTAAGTGTGAAAGGAGGGACCTCCTTGCTGCCCTGGGCCTGCTGGATAGGACCTTGGACTCCAAAGGAAAACCAGTGCTATGAAATGGCTACCCACACTCGGCTGAGTAAGGAAAAGCCCGCAAGGTCACTTCATAATGGCCCTCAAAATATATACATTTAGTTAATAATAATAACACTCTCTTCCGCAACCATCCTAGAGTATGTTTTCAGGTGGCAGGTGATTTTACAAGGGCTTTGTAAACACCGCGCCTTTCTGTGGTCATGCCCACCCTAGGAGGCTGGGTTCTTTCTGTCTTGCTATCGTTGGGGAATATTACTTTAACTGTGTAAAGTTGTGTTACATTTGTTTATGTTGTGGGATATTACTTTAACTATGTAAAGGTGTCTTACCTTTGTTTATGCTGCATCTATTTAATCATGTAAAAACATGTTACTATTTTGCCTTGCCTGTCTAAGGCACCTGATAGAATTAACAAAAAGCTAAATGGCCAATAGCTAGGCAGTAGAGGGATAGATGGGGCTGGCGGGCAGAGAGAATAAGTAGGAGGAATCTAGGTTCCGGAGAAGAGGGAAAGCGGAGAGAGAATGAGGGGAAAAAAGAGGGAGACACTTGGGGTCCGCCAGGCAGCCATGAGCCAGCACAGACGCCGAGTAGGGACATACAGAATGAAAGAAAGGGAAACAGACCTGAGGCAAAATATAGATGGAGAGAAACAGATTAAAGTAAGTTATAAAAGCTAGTGGGACTAACATAAGACAAGGCTGAGCATTTATAATTAATAAGAAGTCTCCGTGTCTTGATTTGGGAGCTGGTTGGTGGCCTAAAGAAAGCCTGCTACACTCTACCTCCTGGGCATGTGGCAGGATTCCATAGCTTTGAACTTTCTCGGCTACTTTGCCTGGTGTGTAAGTAGAATTGATGTGTCATTTCTACACTGAACGTTTAATTACTGATGTGGGCCTCTGAGGAATGCTCTCCCCAGCAGGCTGGGGAAACTGGCATTGTGTTCTCCGGTGCCTGTTCAGGCAGTCTGGGTGTGAGAGTGAGGACAATGACAGCAGAGAGAAAGGTTGTAGCCAACTTATAATGAACATAAAATGCAGCAAGGCTAAACAAACACAGGAAGGTTCCATCGAGAGGCTGCTAGGACTTGGGGTCTTTGTAGAATACGTGAGTCTACCTAGGTTGATAGCATCATTATTCTCATTAGCAGACAAAGACATGGGGACACAGTTTGCCATGATGTCCCAGCTCGCAGTGACTGAGTCTGGATGAAGACCCAGGCTGCCACCAGCCAGAGTGCACACACTATGTTTACTAAGTTATACTGCCAGCCAGTGCGGTGTGGTGGTTGTCGCTGGTGATACAAAGAGGAACAGTATACACACAAACTGCTTTAATTTATGTTCTGTTTGGAAAGATCAATTCAAGATAAGCCAACAAGCAGTAGCCAGTAATAACTGCGATGGTGTCAGATTCAAAGGGCATTTAATAGACTTTCAACTGTATTTATTATCTCGTGTATTTTTTTAATAAAAAGCATATTTTTTTCTACCAATTATTGTTTCAAATGAATTCAAGCTCCACAGGCATGATCTTGAAGGCATATTTCTACATCTTTTCATTTTAATTAAACATTTTTAATATTATGTATGCAAGTGTGTTTGGGGCATGATGTGCACATGTGTGCAGTACTCTTAAAGATCAGAAGAGGGAGCCAGATTCCCTGGAGCTGGAATTATAGGCTGCTGTGAGCCACCTGATCAGGATGGGGTCATGCTTGAGCAACGTGAACTCCTAACTACTGAGCTGTCTCTTCAGTCTCATGTGTCTTTTTTTTTTATGGCTTCTCCTAAACAGACTGTCTCAAAGCACTCTGGGAATCCAGATCCTGATATTGAGAGTCACGTCATGTCCGTTCCACTTCACTGCTAGGAGCCATTGCCTTCTCTGAGTAAACAGTGGTCTAGTCTGACATTGCAGACATGAGGAAGACAGCCACAAGAACCTCCCAAGACTCAGCCTTGTTTAGCGCAGTCCTCACTCCTACAGGGGAGAGCAGCGTGCACTCTAGTTTGCAGGGCAGCATGAGATGCATTATTTCGTGTAGAGATGTCGTCTATCATGCCCTTTCTGCAGCTCTAGACTGTGAGAAATCTCTAAAACCCGAGGCTTTTTTTGTAACTCATTTTGAAACCAAGCTTCATTTGACCTAATTCGTTTAAAGCTGAGCAGAGCTGAGGTGAATCTCTTTCACTGTGAATATTTGTGTTTTTCTCTGCAGCGGCTGTCTTGTTTTCCATTTCAAGGGGCTGCCATTACATAATAGGTAGCCCTGTATTAAAAGTCTACATTCCTGGATTTGAATTCTAAACACACCAAAGCCCAAGGATTCCAGACAGTAGACTGTAGAGCTGTAAGGTAGAAAAATTGACTTATCAGACCTATCAGGCTGGGGAGGTGGCTTGGTGGCCGAGAGCACTTGCTGCTCTTCCAGAGGACAGGAGTTCATTTCCCAGCACCCACATGGGGTGCCTCACAACCTGTTGGAAGCACAAAGGTTCTTGCTTTCACAGATAGCTTTAGGGAAAGCAGGAATGTTAAACACATAGGGCTGTCTTTTCAAGGAAGAAGATGCATGATTTGTTTTCCAACCAGAAGACTGGGACTAGAGGTCATTGCTTGCATGACCCCTGGGCTATCTGTAGGGCCTGGCCATATCTGTTTCCTCTCGAGCTCCACAGCCAGAACTGGAGGTGGCTAATGGCCTAGATGATCTCTGTGGCATCCGTATGACCAAGACCACACCAGATTCTCCCTGAGGCCCTTAAGATAACACATGCAGTCTGTCTCTAGGACCCATCTTCTTGAAAGAGGTGACATGTACTTTTGAGAACAGTTTCAGTGTAATTATGCCTCACTGTGAGTATGGGAATGTGTTACACCAGGAATCCTTTCCCCAAATTGTACTGTACATAAACGTGCCTAAAACAAACTTCTCAGCAGCAGACTCCAGAAGTTTGATCTAGCACCAGAGACTGAGGTGTGCTGAACTGGATTTCCTTCTTTCCTCATGAAGATTGTAGCTCAGTAGGCCCTGGTGTTTGCAGAGACACACACAACAACCATCTGTAACTCTAGCTTCAAGGAATCTGACACCCTTTCCTGGCCTTTGCCTGCACCTGCACACATGTGGCACACACACACACACACATATTCATAAAAAATATTTTTAAAGATGGATTTACTTCCCACACTCAAGAGCACAGATGAGCTCATCGTGGGACTCCTAGCTGACATCACACTGAGAAAGCCAATGCATTTTTCCCATAAGATGTTCATGTCTATTTTTCGTTTTGCTTTCAGAAGATATATTTTAAATGGCAAATAAAAATTAAATACTTACCCTGTATAATGTAATATTTTGAAATATTTCTGCATTGTGAACTTGATAAATCAAGCTGATTGACATATGCTTGTGTATTTATTTTTTACCTTTAGAAATATGTCTTCTGGAAGCTAGAGAGATGACTCAACACCTTAGAGCATCTGTTGCTCTTCCAGAAGACCTGAGTTTGATTTCCAGCAGTTGGTGGCTCACAACCACCTATAACTAGTTCCAGGGGATCCAATTCCTCTCGTCTTTGTGGGTCCCCAGACACCTGTCATATACTTACACAGATACAGACACACAGAATTACAAGTAGATCTTAAATATCTACCTTCTTAGTTATTTTCAAAATGTAGTGCCTTGTTATTAACTAGAGTTACTGCCGCGCCAGCACGGCAACTGTCGTTCTTCTGAGCGAGGGATGTCGGGATTAACATGCAACACAACTTCAAGTTCTGCAGACAAACCTTTATTCCACTTTCTCACACATTATATATAGCCCTCAGCAGGGGAGGCTAAGACAGCAAAAGCAGGAAGCTCATCACCGTAACTCAATGGCTTAGTGGTAAATATCCTTAGAAACATTGCTGAAAGCAACAGATTGTTCCTGTTTTTGTTCCTGTTTTCAACCAACTGCAAGAGTGCAAAACAGATCAAATAGGGGTGCGAAGGCCTGTCCTCTAGGGACCCAACAAGTTACCACAGGCCATGATGGATCTCTAAGATTTATTACGTCTTTTGAAGTGAAATTTTATTCTCTTTAATTAACATTTCCTTTCCTTCCTCCAGTCTATGGAACCCACCATTCCATTCTCTTCCTCCGAGCTCAGCTTTGCACATTCTACATGTGTCTGTCTTCCTTCCTTCCTTCCTTCTTTTCTTCCTTCCTTCCTTCCTTCCTTCCTTCTTTACTTCCTTCTTTTTTTTTGAGACAGGGATTTGCTGTAGCTTTGGAGCTTATCCTGGAATTAACTCCAGTAGACCAGGCTGGCCTCGAACTCACAGAGATCCACCTGCCTCTGCTTCCCAAGTGCTGGGATTAAAGGCGTGCGCCACCATCACCCAGCCTACTTGTCTTTCTTATTTTACTTAACATGATCTTCAGGTTCATATTGTTGCAAATGACTGGACTTCCTTCATTTTAAGGCTGAACAGTACTGATTGTGTATGTATCCAATATACCACAGTTTCCTTTTGCATTCATCAGCTGATGGATACAGACTAGTATCATAATGTGGCTGTTACAAATGTTACAATAACATGAGTGTCTGTGTAGCTCTTTGACATATTACTATCACATAGTTTGGATATATGCTCAGTAGGAGAATTTCTGGATCGTCCAATAGTCCCATTATTTTTTTTTTCATGAATATGTGTGTATGAATGTTCATGTGTGTGTGTGTGCACATGTACATGTGTGCACATTTGTGTGTGAAGACTACAGGTTGATGTCAATTGTCTTCATCAGTTTCTCTAGACCTTATTTATCGAGGCAGGGTCTCTTGCTGAAGCCTGGGCTCAAACACTTGGGTGGTCCTGATAGCCAGCTCGCCTCAGGTGATCTTACTCCTGCGCCCTGATTCAGGCAGGCTGCTACATCCATCTAGCTTTTATGTGAATGTTGGAGACCCACACTCTGGCTCTCATGCTTGTAGGACAAGCTCTTTATCTCCTGAGTCATTTTCCCAGCCCCACCTCCTCCCATTTTGCATAACCTCCATACTGTTTTCCAGAATGATGTTATGGTTTTAATATGAAATGTTCATGCCAAAGAGTTCATTTGTTGAAGTCCTGGTCTTCTGCTGAATCGAATCATTGAGTGTTGATTGGCCCATCATGCTGTGACCTTATCAGTGGATAAAGGCATGGAGGCAGGGCTTAGGCAGAGGAAGTAGGTGACTAGAGAGAAGCATGTCCTTGGATTTATTTCTTGTCCTCTGTTTTCCTTTCTCCCTAAAGGTCTTTATTTTCTTTTTTTTTCTCATTCAATCCTTTTAATTCTTTCTGTTCTCACTGTCAGTTTTTTTTTCCCATTAGACTTGTTTATTCAAGTATCCGAAAACACTCTTTCCACTTCCTCCCCTCCTCCCAATACCCTCCTGCTCCCCCCACTCCCTCCACTCCCTCTCCTCCTCCCTCACCATTCCCCAGAGCAGTCAGGGTTTCCTGCCCTGTGGGAAATCCAAGTTCCTTCCCCCTCCCTCCAGGTCCAGGAAGGTGAGCATCCAGACAGGCCAGGATCCCAAAAAGCCAGTCCATGCAGACGAAACAAGACCCAGTGCCATTGTCAATGGCTTCTCAGTCTTCATTTGGACCTTGGGGGCTCAGTCAGCCCCCATGTCAGCCACATTCAGAGAGTCCGGTTTGATCTCATGCTCGTTCAGTCCCAGTCCAGCTGGCCAAGGTCTTTATTTTGTTAAGTTGATTTTTCTCAGCTATTTGTCACAGCAATAAGAGGTCGGATAAAATGGGGGCTGTATAAAAACAATGACTGTACAAACTTACCTTTCTGTCAGTCATGTGCAAAAGTTCCTTCTTATAGTCTCTCCAACAATGGCCATGATCTGGCTTTTTTCTTTCGAGACAAAGCCTCACTATGTAGCTCAGGCTGGTCTTGAACTCACAATCCTTTGGTCACAGGCCTCCAGAGTGTAGGGATTATATCAACATGCCACCATGCCTGGCTGTTTTCTGTTTTTGATAGTAGCCATCCTAAGAGACCTGGAGTGTTATTTCCTTGTGGTTTTCATTTTCATTTTCCCGAGATGTCACAATTTATCTCCCTTCAGATTTGTACATGTTCCCTTCATATGATTGGTGCTACAATAAGGTACATAGATAGTTATTCACTCTGGCTTGATTGACCCACTTTTCAGTACCTACTGGCCTTTTATAGTATTTTCTTTAAATCTATTTGTTGAGTTGTTTTCCTGAAGTCTTTTGAATTTCCTTGAACTTCCTTTAAAAAAATACTTACTCTGAATTCTTTGTCAGACAGTTCATATATCTTCATTTCTTTTGGTTCAGTTACTAATGCTTTACTTTGTTCCTGGGATGATGTCATGTTTACTTGATTTTTCTTGGTCCTGTGGTCATCTGCTGGTATCTGTGCATTTGAAGAAGTTGAGACTTAACTCCAGTCTTTTATCTGAGGAAGTTGTTCACTAGGCAGCTCACTCAGAGATTCTAAACAGCCCTCCTGCCCTGATCAGTCAGCTAGTAAGTGACCTTGGTAATTGGTGTATGGCCTAGAACCAGGATCTCCAGGGATAGGTTATTGATTGAGGCTCTAGAAAGGCCTCAATCTGGCTCTTCAGGTCACAGCCAACTGATGGGATGGAATTGGTGCCTAGGCTAAGGGAGACATAACTAAAGTAAGAACTCACAGAAGGATCTGGCCTGGACTGGGGTGTGTTTGGGTTTGTATCAGTGGATGTTCCTGAAGCTTTGGGCAACAGGGCTGTCCTGACTGCAGTCTACTGGACTCTGCTTGGACCTATGTCTGTTGGAGACTGAGGACACTGAAACTCGCCTGACTCTAAGGAACCCCAGTGTTAAGACAGGTTTGAAGCAAGCACGTGAGGGAATATTTCTTAAATCTATGATTACAAGAATTTCTCTGGAATCTGGATCTTAAGAGATGGCTTGGTTCATAGGCCCAGAGGTGTGGTGGTAGAGCCTTGGTCTGGAGAGTCCAGCTCAACAATGGAGTCTACTGTAGCAGGCCTAGACCCTGAATATATGGAGTTAGGCGAAGGTTTTGAGTCTTATGGAGCTTGGAGCGACAGGAGCAAACCTAGAACCTGGGGCTAACTCAGATGATAGGTTAGAAGGTACCAGCTGATGACAGGGCTGTGGGGGTTATGTTTGTTGGGAAGGAAGGGTATGTTGGAGCCAATATTAACCCCTATCCATGGACAGTACCTATGTGGATGACCTGCAGCCGGAGTCTAACCTGTATGAGTCTCTTTCTGTGAGTAACTATTGGTTACTTTGACTCTGACCTTGACCTAATCTTCTTCCTCATGCTATTCCCAGACCTTCTTTGTAAAGAGCTCCTGGCTGATGGTGTAGTACAGACCCGTAAGAGAGTCTTTCAGTCTAGCATATACATAGTTACTGTCACATGCCATTCACTCAGGAAGATTGTATTATAGAACACTTGAGTAAGTCACCCACATAGGGTTCTCATTTTCATCTTCATAATGGAGTCTTGGGAAGCAGATGAAATCTGAATTATTCTTTATATTTCCATCTGCTCCCCTTGTGCTGATATACTCAGGTATTTACTCAATATTGACTGGACATGTAGTTAAAATGGTGACCAAAGACACAGCTAAACTCCCCAGCATTTGCTGGTTATTTCGCGGTACTGGGAAGACTTGAAGGGATCTTTCATTTGAAGTTCAGTTCAGGGCCCTGCATGCCATCCTGCCTCTAAATTTTACTCTGGAAAATAGACTCTAGAAACAAAATTGGCTATGTCAGCATAGACTCTCCAGTTAAAGGAAGTAAGACAGAACTCAGGCCATTCAACAACAAGATTCAAGCCAAATGCAACCAAGATAACGCCTGAGTCGCAAGTGAGGGTCCCACAGGGCACTCTCAGATAACCGGTGTACGTAAATGTGTATTCATAAAGGGTTTGAAATTTCTAGATGAGACTGACTCATGAAGGCCACCATCTGAGTAAAATCTAGGAGTGTCTTGAACACAAAAATTCCTTCAGAAAAAGAACAGTGTGTGCACAGGCAGCAATGGAAGCTAAAGATTGTGGTTTAGAAGGTTCTAGAAAACATGGAATAGAGGTGACTTAAGGCTGGGAGAAAAACTCATGGTGAGCATGTGTAGCAAAGGGTTACTTAAGATAATTTACTAGGACTTGAGCATGCCTGGAAAATAGCATGTGAACCACAGAGGCTGGAGTGGGGCATAACAGCCAAGCGTCATCTTCACAGACTGAAGCAATGGATAGCGAAACTTCTCATGGTGTAACAAGGGATACTTAAGGACTTTCATTCTTTTGCCTTGTATTTGTTTTTTTAGTGGATAAGAGTGACATCTGTTTACAGTGGTTTGTTATTTTTGAGACCATTTAAACTGTGACAGGACAGTGGGTGTCATTGTCTTCAGCGTGAAGTCCTATTTTCTTTCACCTCTGGACGGCGCTTGGGAATCATAACGAGTCAATGCTAATCACTCAGGGGCACCTGCCTGGTGAGAGGCCCAGTGTGGGGCAGATTCGAAAGCTGCTGCAGGACCCTCCCTACAGTCTTAACCTTTCTGGAAGTGACTAGAATATTCCAGAGCCATATTTAGTATTTTGCTTCTCTGTGGTACTGAGTGACCCCCCCCCCCCCCCAGGAGCTCAGAAGGCTGGCAATCTACTTAAAATGTCCCACTTATAATGGTGGGAGTGGAAAGAACTAAACTCGGTGACAACAGAGTCAGGACAGAAAGGGCACACTGGAAAATGGCCACCGTGTTCCATTTAGCTTGTGATGATGTTACAGGACCTGGAGCACTTACCCCTTTTACTATTGTGGTCTTTTGTTTGTTTCTTAAAATGCGATCCTCTTCTTATGGTTTCTATAAGATCTACTTTGGAACTTCTCTAATGTCTCCTTCAAAGGCACCCATATGAACTGAAGTAACTGAGGAGAAACGTCCTGGGATGGGAATGGTGACTGGTAAAGGTGGACCCTGTCCTCCTTTGTGTGTGTCTGCTCTCCTGAGTCAAGGACAGGATGAGTTAGCAAGAGGAGGACACACTTGATTTCATCTTCTACTTTTCTGTGGCCAAGATATTCTGAGAAGTACGCAAGAGATGCAGAATGGGTGAATTGTTCAACATTCAGGTTTTGGAAGACCGCTGGTGTGAGAAATGGAGCCCAGGGGAAAGTTGAGCTTTGCTGTTCCTATTTTCCTTGGTCTCAGTAGTAGGTGGTGTGGATCCTCCTACCTTTCTTGGGTTCCTTCTTTCTGGTCTCCGTTTTGTAGTACTGGAAGACCTAAGCCCATCCAGAGATTATCAAAGAAAGGAAGAAAGTCAGGATCTTTAGCTAAGGTATATAACACTCTGCTGAGCAGGTTGAAGCAGGAGAATTACCATGAGTTCAAGACCATCCTAGCATACATGTGAGACCCTGTCTCAACATACCCCCCCTCAACAAATAAACAGAAAGAACAATGCCCCACCAAGGTAGCCATCCTGCAAGCCTGACAGCTCAGTGGATAGAATGGTTCTGTATGAATGGACTGAGTGCCAAGCCTCTTGCTGTCACGTGAACTGTGCACGGAAAGACTAGTGTGCAGGTGAGCTTGTGAGTGCGCACGTCACAGTGTGCATGTGGAGGTCCAAGGACAATTTGTGGGAGCTGACTTTCTCCTTCTCCCCTGTGGATTCCTAGGCACCAAATTCAGGTTTGGCATTGTTAGGCTTGGCAGCAAGCACCATCACCTGTTGAGCCACCCTGAAGGTCCCTGAAAGATGATATATCCATAAGAATGTCCTATCTTACAGGATGCTCTAGTTCTTTGGTCCATTGGGAAGGTCCAGTGACAGAGCACTGTAGGAAAGCCAATCACTGTTTTGTGTCTTGGTTTTCTGGATAGGATGTGGGCCTCATGTGAGACAGAGGAGACAAGATAGGGCTTTGGATCCAGAAGCATGTCTGCCCTTCATGCTAGCTTTGCCATCACGGTCAACTCATTGTCTCTGAATCCTTAGTTCTCCTTCACAGAAATGGGTTAAAACACTTCTCTGTAGTGGGATCGGCAGATGACGCAGTGGGGTCAGGAGCTTTCTGTGCAAATATGAGAACCTGAGCTCAGATTCACAGCATCCACATAAAGCTGGTTATGGCAACTCATGCCTGGAACCCCAGGGGTATGGGACCCAGGGTGAGAGGGGTGAGAGCAAGGGATAGGGGATGGGAAGGCACCAAGGTAAGGAATCCCAGCCTCGCTGAATCTGAGCTCCATGTTCAGTGAGAGATCCTGCCTCAAATAAGAAGATGGAGAGGGATTGGCCTTTGGTCTCCAGTGCAACCTCTCCACCTCTCCGTGGCCCTGCAGTGTGACTGAGGTGAGGTGGATGGAGCAGAGAGCACAGGGATGGACTTGGTGATAAGCATTAGTCTCCTTGACCCATCTTCATTCTCCCAAGCACCCGAATCTCTGTGGCCCTCTGTTTTTGGTTTAAACAAGGAAGGAATTTTCTAAAAGCATAGGTGCTTTTCCAGAAACCTGCAAAACCAGGCAGCTCACGTGCCATGGACTCTAGAAGACTACCAGGCCCTTAGCGGCATGACCATAAAGTTGTGCATTCATATGAGAGCCATGGGCTCTAAGGACATCGGCTCTCAGCCATTGCCACAGGCAAACTGTTTCCATATTTACAGAGGGCGCACCTGTCCACTCTGCGCCATATAGAGGTCATGTGGTGTTTTGGTTCGATTACTTATTTAACTTTATATGCGTGAATGTTTTGCCTACATACATGTATGTATACCATGTGCCCGCATATTGTATCCCGCAGAACTGAGGTCACGATTGTGAGCCATCATGTAAGTGCTGGAAAGGCAAGTGCTCTGAACTCCTGAGTCATCTATCTCCAGCAAAAATGTGATGTTTCCTTACAAAAGCTAGTGCCGAGAAATTGCCGTTCACTTCAAAGAACTGGTATTTTTCTCTCTGGAAGGATTATGTAACTTACATGTTTCTTTTTATCCACCAGCTTCCAGGAAGTTCAAATTAGGAACTAATAGTCACAGCCATGCTATTTATTATGACTGGTTCTGGTGTTTTATTTCTCTTGGTTAGCCTAATTACATACACCTCTAATGTAAAATAGTTAAAGAGTAGATTTGTCACACCTTTATCATATTTGTTGAATGAGTATTTCCAAACTCATCTTGCAACATGCAGAACAGCTGACAAATATCATTGGAGTGGATTTTTAAGGTGGTTTAAATGTCACTGTTGAATAGAGAAAAAATAACCCGAGTTAAAAGGTAACATCAATCACTAATCAAGAAAATGCCCACAAACTTGCCTACAGGTCAGTCTGAAGAAGACGTTTTATCAGTCGAGGTCCCCTCATTCCAGACGACCCTAGGTTGTGTCAAGTTGACAAACTAACCGCCCTGCTTTCCCATGATCCCTTTCAAAGAATGTATTTTCTTTGGCGTCTCCAGGAGCAAGCACATATTGTTTGCAGTGCTTTGAGTGGTCTTGAGCGTTTGTGTAGAGGACAGAAATTTGAATTTGTAGGAATCAGCGAATTATTTGGAGTTAAATTTGGTGACTTGAGTAGGTGGCCAGCCTAAGAAAAATCACTTTTCTTAAAAAAAAAAAATTTAAGAAAAAGTTTGTGGATCCCCTGTAATGAACATCGGTTATGGAAAAATGGAAATAATTTTCCTTTGAAGTCTGGGGACCAACTTTGGGGAATTCCAGAAATGCACAAGGGAAGCGATGCTGAGACAAGGTCACCTTTCTGAAGAAGAAACAGCTGTGCATGTCACCTCAGACATAGAGGGGTCATTAAAATAATGCTTGTTACACATTCCTGATGAGGCCTGCACCCAGTCTGGGCTTCCTGACCACTTTCTTGCTGGACAGAGGAGCAAGCCGCCAGAGCAAATATGTGGCCTCCATGGTCTCAGGGTGTTCCCGAGACGGAGTACCTTCTACCGTGGTCTAGAGTCCTTTAACAATTCAAGGGTCTCTGCTAATTAAGACCCTGCTTTTTAACCAACTGACATTTCTTGAAGAGATGAGAACAAATGTCTGCTCATACCAGATAGGGTGCTGGGCAACAGATCAGAGAAATGATGCCAACCGAGTCTGCCATGGTAAAATAATGAATTTATTAAGGTTACCTACAGGAACATGGCTGACCCAAAGGCAGCTAAAGACCCACTTTTGCGTGAGTGACGGCTCATCAAAGCGTCACTCAGCAGCTCCTGCCTGACTTTGCTCACACACCTTGCCCTCTCAGGTTCACAGGAAGCTCTTCTCTCACCCAGAAGGCATTTATTGCTTGTATCAGCTTCGGGAGGGCTCTGATGAGTTTTGTAGCTTAGTGAGCTTCCTGTGCCTGGTGGGTTTCCTTGAGCTTGGAGTGGGGGACTCTAATGGGTCAACGTTTCAACTCAGAGAAAGTAGATATGCACCAGCATCTACACTTATGCTATACTAGTTCCTGAACTGTACCTAGGAAGCACCCCAAGGCACCCTAACATATTCAGGGTAAGTGCCCAGGGAAGGGTAGAGATTGCCATACACTACTGGGCTGGCTAGTTTTAATGTCAACTTGACACAACCTCGAGTCACCTGGGAAGAACATCAGAATAAGGGATTATCTAGGTCAGACTGACCTGTGGGTCTGTCTGGCGGGGAGGGGCTGTCTTGATTGCTAGTTAATGTTGGAAGCCAGTCCACTGTGGGTGGCACCATTCCCTGTTTTGAGGCCCTGGGCTGTATAAGAGGGGAGAAAGCTAGCTGAGCGCACCCCTCGCAAGCAAGCAATGATGCTCACATTCTCTCTTTGCTTTTGACTGTGGATGTGGTGCAACCAGATGCCTGCGTTCCTGACTTGATTTCCCCATGTCGTGTCATTTCGTGGTCCTTACTGTCTCGCTGCAGTGGAGCACCCCAAAATCATGGCCCCAAAACCATGGCTGCTGCTCTTGCTACTATGCTGGAAACATTGGCTATGTTTTTGTTCCTTGTTGTTTAGGGCTGTCTTCAGGGCAGAACAGCCATTTTCTTCCTATGTCCACCTATCTGCTTGCAAAAAGCTCATCATAGATCACAGCTGGGCTTGTTGATTGGTGTCCTCCTAGAAGGAGGGGTGTTCAGACTCATTGGGCATTCACTAGATATTCCAGTCACATTTCCCAGGTATTTGTAGGCAATTCTGCCGTAATTGCATGTGATCTTCGGTGATGGGGGGAGTGTTAGATTATCTAGGCTAGGAAGGTTCGGGAAGAGAACTCTGTGTGGCTATGAGGATACCTTAATCCATGCCTGCTAAAGACTTCCTAGTATGGCTTTTTTGGGGTCCGCCAGTGATCCCTCACCCATACTCCATAAGGAAGTCAAATAAACTCTTTGGTTCCCAAGGCAAACCTTACGGAATCCTACTTTGGTTTGTCATTAGATCATTAGGAAATGCAGGGTAAGCATTGCCTGGCGTCTCCCCTGGGAGAAAATTCTGGCAACATTCATCTTACGCAGTACCATGCACGTGGATCATAGTCTCCAAACGGGCCTCTCTGATGAGTGGACTGTGCTAGCTGCGGTGGGGTCGGAAGAGACCTCGCAGGGCCTCGTTTGTAATCGACACTGTTTTCTTTCTTCCTGGGCCTGTTCTGAGGAGGATGTCTGATGAGCAAGGGTGTCAGAGGGATACAACTGCCTTTAACTTTGAGTATCTCTGAGTTCCCAGCAACTGGACCAAAGTACAGAGACAGGGTGGCATATTGTGTAAGTGACCCACACTCCCTCGCTCTCTCCCTCAGCTGTGAGGTTTTGCTCTCCTCGGAAGGTGAGCTGTGAGCTTGCTTATTTTAAACCTGCAACCTGTGAGGAGAAAAGGGTGTTCTTTGACAACATTACGTCACCGAAGCCTCTAGGGGTTGAGTCATCAGTATTTTTAGGCAGCACCATGCTTTTTTTGGTTGTTCTAAGAATAGCCTCTATGCCTGGACTCTACCGAAAGTCACCTCAGTGAGGATACCGTCACCACTCTGCAGTCGGAACATTTTGCCTTCTCCTGCCCCAGTGCCCGCCCTCTGAACAGTTTCTCCTTTCTCCGTGGTCAAGAGGATGCCTTTAGCAGGGGCTGCCTTTTAACGCTGATCAGTCCTTCGCCGCGCGTACTGATCGCTGTGAACAGCACAAATGACAACTGCTCACCAGAGCAGAGGTCCTGATTTTGGTTCCCAGCACCCACATCAGGTAGCCTATAACTACCTGGATCCAAAAATCCAAATCCAAAACTGCCTGTCATGCAAACTCCTGAGGGATCCAGTGCCTTTGTCCTCCACAGGCACCTGTACTCATGTACACAGACTCACACATCTAGACATAATTGAAATTAAAATAAACTTTAAAAAAGAACAAGGTAAAGATCCCTTCCTTCTAAGTGCTCCTGACTGTCTGCTTTCCAAGACCTCTTGGCGTTAGGAGCTTTAATTAGTGACTTTAATCAATTTACAAATTTGTCGAGGCATGGCTCCATGCTGGATGTCTTGTGGTTTAAATGACTCTAGATCCTCTTGATAGGACAGTGACGTAGAGGGTGATGCTGTTGGATTTTATGCCAGAAAAGTAACAAATGGCTCATAACAATGACGTCATAAGCTGTTAAACTAAGTAAGCATATACACTATAACCTGAACCCTGCTGGAACTTGGACGACAGAGCAACAAAACTGAAGATCCATCCAGCCAAGAATGGGAACTCTGTGGCTCAGGGGGAGGGCGGCTTTGCTATTGTCTATTCAGTGCATGCCCTAAATATGATCAATGTATTTTGTGTGATACTTGAGAGCTCTGAGGAACCCTAATGATTTGCGAAGACAGCCAAGCGCTTATCCAGCCACGGCAGCTGCTTGGAACCAAATGAAGCAGTTGTTTGATATTACATTAGGGCGTCCCTTTCATGTCTTGAAGTGACAGAAGACCATCATATGACCTCATCAGAGTGGCTAGAAAGATGAGAACATTCCAGCAAGACAGAGTAGCATCCTGAGTCACCTCCGCCCCGGAATGTTTGATTCTATTTCTAATTATTGATTTGTTTTTTTAAAGATTTTATTTCTCTTTTTCCTAATTGCATGTGTGTGCATGTCTGTGGGTGGGTGTGTGCACGTAAGTGTAGGTGCCTGCGGAGGTCCTTAAAGGACCATCGGATCCCCTGTGACTGGAGCTACAGGCCTTAAGCTGCCAGACCTGGTTGCAGGGAACTGAAGTTGGGTCCTCTGCAAAGGTAGCGCCCAGTCTTCACTGCTGAGCAGCCTCTCCAGCCCTTGCATCAATAAGAATTCACTCCTTCCCGCAGGGGCCATTCTGTCTCTAGGGAAATGCTGTACAGTCATTAAGGGAGGGGGCTCTAGTACATATGAGTTCAGGTTCAGAACTCAATTCTATTTCTCATTCACTGTGTGACCATAGGCAGTTCCTTCAACTTCTCCACATCTTAGGTGCTGTTCATGTAAAATAACTTTGAACGTTAACTTCCTGTGAACTGAAAAGAAATGCCCCCCATTTTAAAGATTCTAGAAGGTTGATTGACTAGTGTGTGTGTGTGTGTGTGGTGTGTGTGTGTGTGTGTGTGTGAGAGAGAGAGAGAGAGAGAGAGGCAGAAGCAGAGACAGAGATTGTACAGTTGGAATCTTACAGGTCCAGAATAAAATGATCTTAGACTATCTCAGTCTCCCTAATAGGCCCTTGTTACCACCTCTGTGTTTGACCTAATGTCTCCATGACTCTCAGGTAAATTCCTTTGGGCTGTACTAACAGACTGCCAGCTTCTACCAATCAAAAGCCTAAAAACTTGTAACCCAGACTTCTCTGCTTTGCTCTAACCTATCTACTTTATATTTCCCACCAATGAATAGGAAACATGTCTTGATTTGGGAGTCTTTTTTCTCTGTAGCTATACAATCTTTATGAACTGTTATGCTATAACGGAGTGTTTTTATGTGTGTGTACTGTGCATGCATGTATTTGGGAGGAACACACATGTGTAATCCTGCATACAGGCAGGTCGGTGGTTGGCATACATCCTCCACCTTATATAATGATGCAGGATTTTATGCCAGATAACTAAAATAAAAATAAAAACAGCTAAAACAAATGGCATTATGGGCTGCTAAACTAAATAAGCACGCAAACTGTAAATTAAACCATATTAGAACCTGATGACAGAGCAATACAATTGAAGATCCAGCCTGCCCCAAAATGGAACTCTATGGCTTGGGGTGAGGTTGATTTTCCAATTGTCTTTTTAATGCACGGCCCAAATGTGATTGGGGTATTTTACAGGACTCTGAAATTTTTGAGGAGTCCTGATGGTTTGTCAGGAACCCAGAGCTCACGGATGCCTTGATTCAACTAGTCTAGCTACTCAGCTTGCTCTAGGGATCCTCTTTCTGCCTTCTGAGAACTGGAATTACAAGCGGTCGGCCATACTCATCCTACACGTCCATGGGTGGTGGATCTCTAAGCCAGTCCTCATGCTTATCCTGCAAGCAGGTGTCCCCTGCCCCAGTAGCCCAACTCCCCAGCCCTACCCTGATCACTCATATTTAGCCCCATAATCTACCTTATTCTCTTTGAGGTGAGAGATTAGTATTTGTAATAGGGTTACACGTCATAGGGTTGCCATCAGATATACTAATACAAACCCAACATCTTGATCATAGTGGTCATGTGTTGGCTAGCAGTGATGCTAACTCTTCCCAGTAGTCTGACCTTTGCACCTTGCAACATGGGACACCCGTGGATCCTTTGCTTTCCTCATAACTTACTGCAATGTGCTGTTCTGGTAGACTCCCATTGTGCGTCCCCCGGCCTTCAGAAGGGAACCACCTGAACTGAGATGAGGGAGGTGGTAAACCAGATAGATGTCTGTCTTTGAAATCTGAATGTTCTACAAGGGGCAGGCCAGAGGAAGCCCATTTGCTCTACCTTGTCAGCATTTGCCTCTCTCAGCAGATAGAGATTTAGGAAACTTAACTGGGGCCAAACCAGGATTCCTGGCTCGCTTCCACATCTGAACTCGCAGGACTAGCAGGTACAGTGAGGCAAGAGCTGAACGTTTTCTAAAGATGCTTTCATATGCGCTTATGCATGAGGATTAGGAGACAAAGAGGTGCTCTGAAGAAAATAAGGCACACCCAAGGGTGGGTCTGGCTCCTCTAGGAGCCAGTTGTCCTTTTCACAGTGGACATATGTTTGGTTGGAGAATTGCTTTCTTATTGGTTCACATGGTAGGATTACCAAGGACCAGGTGAAGAATATCTTGCCCACATGATAGAGGAGGGTAAGTCATCTTTACTGTAAGCGGCTTTGTTTGAGAGTCTCAGGTAATATCCAGGGAAGGGAGCATTGCCCTGCCCAAGGTCATATATGTTCAGTTCTTAAGCCTGGGTTACGTTGATTTTAACATAAAATATCTATGGGAGTATTAACTCTCAGATGGCAGCCTTGACAGGAAATGTTGTTAATTGTGCTAGAGTTTATGCTTTGCAGCTGACAAGGGGCTTCAGTGAGACTTGGGATGACGAGCTCTCATCTTGAAGATCTCTATGAACTTCTTTTGCCTCTTTATTCTGCCTTCTCCCCAGAGAATGTCTCAAACAGCCCCATATTTCCTCACGGCAAAACATCAACAGCCCTGCGTCCTCCTTTCCCAGCTCTCCTCAGAAGTCATTTTCCTTTATGGCCAATGCACAGTTTAAAAGGTGAACTCCCAGGGCCAGGGAGGGCTCAACGGTTAAGAGTGTGAGAGACAAAGGAAGAATAGTCTTGGTTTTGCAGAAAGGAACATGCTTGCAAGACAGGAGTTGGTGGGCAAGGCAACTTCTTTCTTGTAAAAACGAGTGTACCAACCCAAACTGGGCCAGCAAGCACACTGCGGCAGCAAAGTCTTTGGATTTTGACTCTAACACAGGTGGTATCTGTGTCTTTGCCCCATGGGATGAGAGAGGCCCTCGTAGTCTTTTGCAACTGGCTAATGTTAAAAGCAGCAGCGTGGCACAAAGCGATGAAGAGAAAGAAGGGAACCAGGAAGGAATTAGCCTCCCAGACTATGACATTCTGGGATTGCAGTGGGGCCTTTGCATATACAAAAGCTCCACAGGGAAGGAAGGATTTTAAAAATTAACATAATAATTTTATAGGTTGGGCAGATTTATAGAACATTGGCCCTTGAAAAACTAGCTATCTTTGATATAAAACAAACAAACAAGCATTTTTTTACAATTGCTGCTCTTGCAGAAAACCTGGATTTGGTTCCCAGCACCCACATCTGCTCAGAGTACAACTGCCAGGAACTCATCTGCAGGGGATCCAGAACCCTCTTTCTCTCTCGGTGGGGATGGCATGGGTGTGGTGCGTGTGTCACACACACACACACACACACACACACACACACACACATCTTCAGAGGATCCAGACCCCTCTTTCAGTCTCTGTGGGGACTGCATGGGTGTGGTGCGTGCGTCACACACACACATACACACACACACACACATCTTCAGGGGATCCAGAACCCTCTTTCAGTCTCTGTGGGGACTGCATGGGTGTGGTGCGTGCATCACACACACACACACACACACACACACACACATCTTCAGGGGATCCAGAACCCTCTTTCAGTCTCTGTGGGGACTGCATGGGTGTGGTGCGTGCGTCTCACACATACACACACACACACACACACACACACACACACACACATCTTCAGCGGATCCAGAACCCTCTTTCTGTCTCTGTGGGGACGGCATGGGTGTGGTGTGTGCGTCACACACACACACACACACACACACACGCGCGCTTTTTTAGAAGACGAGCTTCAGTCATTTGGCGCTCTATACATCTTCTTCACTCAGTATTTTATTTTTCCTGTTTGCTTCTGCCACAGTTGAAACAGCTTCCTTTGAAGTCTTCTGAACAAACATGTGAGCCTTGCCTTCCTGTCTCATTCTACTTGCCTTTACATCAATTTCTAGGAGAAAACTGGATAGGTTAACCAAACCTTCACCGTGGGTAATTCAAGACAGTTTAGATTTTAATTTCAGAAAACAAAAATCAAAATTCAGAAGATTCTTCTTTGCTGGTGTCTCATCCTTGTTAAAAGCAAACTGTCAGTATGCGTTCTTTGTGACTGGTCCTTTAAACAGGCCCATTGATGGCAAAAATGTTATTATTTACATTAGAAACAGAGGGCAGATGAAGGCCAAGCCGTGGGGAAACCCGATGATAGTTTTTCATGTGTATTAAGTACTTAAGAGTTCTACATAGAGGCTCCTTTACTGGACCCAAACCCTTGCCACCACCTACCCCCTGAGGAAAATGGTGGTATAAGCACCTCCGCCAAACAGGGGTGTGTAAAGTGACTTTTCTCTGGAAGAAAAACATTGTAAAGAGGATTTGTGTGTGAACCATAATTCCAACACTCCTGTTGTTTTGTATGAGTAAAGATGCGACTTTAGAAATTATTCTTGTTAGGGGGAGAGTGGAGGGAGAAAGAGAGAGAGAAAGAGAGAGAACGGGTGCTACAGATCTCTGGGGATCAGAGAATGATTTGTGGGTGTCCATTCTCCTTATCTACAACGTGGATCCCAGGGATTGAACTCGGGACACAGGGCTTGGTGACAAGCACCGTCCCCCACCGAACTCAATCTCTCATCTGTAAAGTTGCCATCCCGAGAATCCTAGGTAGTCAGTGTGGACATAATGCCAGCGCATCCGGGGCATGGTAACATTTCCAAACCTCTTTTGGCACAGGTTCTTATCTGTGCTTTACTAATTATCATTGAGCACAAAGTGTAAGCATATTTTGATCTATTAATGTATAAAAGTGTCCTCATTAATAAATAATGCTCTGGGACACTGCTGCCAGGAACAGACCTAATATGGGGCGCCTGGAACCTCTCGCAGCTCCAGCTCTTGCTCTGGAACTCCTGAAATTTAGATCTGATGCTCGTGGGTGTGGAGCCCTCCGCATTCTCTGTATGATGCTTCGCCTGTATGGGCCCTCCCTCTGTCTATAGGATGGTTAGTACCAGCCTTGTCCTCCATGCTCAGATGCCGTGGTGACTCTGTTTCTACTTAGAATAACCAAAAATATCTCCAGATGCTGCCAGAGTCTACAGCCTCATTGATAACTAGAAGGAGTGTCCTGGGTGTTCATCTCTACCCAATCCAGGATGTCATCTTACTGGCTATGTTATTGAACTTAGGGTCACAGGGTGTACCCCAAGCCAGGTCCAGCCACCCATCCTCATTAAGTCAATTTCATGATACCAATTGATAGAGGAAGGCAGGAAAGGGGGATTAATTCAACCTGGCCACACTGGGAAGATGGGCAAAGTGGTCAGGTGAATCTCTCATCTGTCTTTGGCGCCCTGAAGTGAAGTCAAAGTTAAACTAGAGAACCAAGAAAATGCACTGTGAGGCCATTCAGTGAGGTGGGGTCTCCTTGTCTGAATTTGAGTCTGATGAGAAGTTAGACCTGTGTGGAACCTCCTCCAGAAGACACAGTTTCCCCATGGCTGATCTGGTGCCCTTCCTTCTCCAGCATGAGACTCCCAGGGAAGCTCCCCATTATTGGGACCGTTGTTTCAACACTCTGATAGCCAGACCGAGAGACACGAGTGTCCCTTTAGTGGACTTTGTTCCTGCTACGCTGCTTAGAGGGATTTCAGGAGGGGTCACATAGGAATTCCTCTACAAAGCTTCAGTTTAATTCTGTACATGTGAGAGACGGAGAGTATGTATGTGTGTGTATTGGTGTGGGGGGCGTGTATCCCTGTGATCGTTGATGTAGAGACCAGAGGTCAAGCTTAGTATACTTAGTATACTTCCTCAGCCGCCATTGACTTTAGTTTTTGAGACAGAGTCTCTTGCCAATTAGGACTCTCCAATTAGGCTAGGCTGTCCCACCAGATAGCTTTGGGAATCTGCCTGTCTCCACCTCCCTAGTTCTGGGATTGCATGCACACACTACTATAAGCTGAGAGAATTTGTAACCGAAATATTTATTGGTCTGAGCTTATGTTCAACACTTGATCAATTTTGTTAATATTTTGTGTTCTATGAAGAAAAGCCACCTTGTCAGAATGTCCTATGAGCAAGGCCTGAAGGGAGTCTGTGTTTGGTCCCCTTCTCACATGCATAGCACACCACTCCAAAATTTTTTTGGAGTCCTAAAGACGACCAGTGAGCACAAGAGAACCACATGGAAGGCTGAGATTAGCTTTTTATAAACAGCCTTGTTATCAGGGCTATTTTATGGTTACGCCTAGTATGTGATGACGTGGCCTCTCACCGGCTCAGCCACCCTGAGCGGCATTTCACATGGAAGCCAGCCATCAAAGCGCTGATACCGGAGGAGTGCGTTAGTCATCTGTCACCATCCCCGCCACACACTTAGGTCACCAGGCATGCTGGATTTAGGCCAAAGTTAGTTTTGTTCTGAATTTGTTTACTGAATTAGTGGTCCATGTACCTATGTGGAAGGGTGTGTGTCTATAACTCCGGTGCGTCATGGACAGAGAAGGAGGAGTCCTTGGAGCTCATTTTCCAGTCAGATCTGTTGGTGAGTTCCAGATTCAGTGAGAAAACTGGCCAGTCAGTTGATCTATCTATCTATCTATCTATCTATCTATCTATCTATCTATCTATCTATCTATCTATCTATCTATCATCTATCTATCTATCTATCATCTATCTATCATCTATCTATCTATCTATCATCTATCTATCTATCTATCATCTATCTATCTATCTATCTATCTATCTATCTATCTATCTATCTATCATATATCTATCCTCTATTTATTATCTATCATCTATATACCTGCCTATGTATCTATCATCTATCTATCTGTCTGTCTGTCTGTCTATCTATCTATCTATCTATCTATCTATCATCTATCATCTTTTTTTCTTTCCGTCTGTCTGCCTATTTTCCTACTTTCTTATTTATAATTAGCTGGTCAAGCCTCCAAGTTAAATGAACCCCCTCAAATAATTTGTTCATCATTGTGAATGAGGACTTTCAACTTGTGAATATCTTTAGTGTCTGTTAATTTATATTTACTCATTACGGTGTTAGTTGAGAGTTGACATACTGGGTGAATTTGTTGCTAATGGTTGTTTTGTATTTTACACTTAGAAAAGCAATTGTTTCTAAAGATATTGCTGGCTGTTCGTGAGGTTTACATAATAAATAGCTCCAGATCACGACACTGAAGTTATTGTGGCAAGTTCAGCTTTTATTAGCTGGTAAGAAATGCAGCCAGCTTACAAATACAGTTCCTGAATTATCTTACATCACAGTACATAGGCCCATAATCTTAACTTCCTGGAAGGCTGAAGCAGATCCAGAGGCCAGCTTGAGTAACATCTTGAAACCATTTCTCAAAACAAAAGAAGTGTGAAAGGCTGAAGATATAGATCAATGCCAGGGTGCCAGGCCTTGGGTTGGATCCCCAGTCCTGACAAAGACTTCTTCAGGAGGGCATATTTTCTTTTTTTTTTTTTTTTTGTAATTTTATTAAATTATAAAAAGTTTCCATTTACGCCCCTCCTCCCAACGCCCTCCCACTCCCCCCCTCCCTCTCCTCCTCCCTCTTTGTCCCCAAGGGAAGTCAGGGTTTCCTGCCCTGTGGGAAGTCCAAGTTCCTCCCCCCTCACTCCAGGTCCAGGAAGGTGAGCATCCAAACAGACTGGATCCCAAAAATCCAGTATATGCAGAGGAAACCAGTCCCAGTGTCATTGTCAATGGCTTCTCGGAAAGACTGCAGGCCAGCCACATTCAGAAAATCCGGCCACATTCAGAGAATCTGGTTGGATCACATGCTCGTTCAGTCACGGTCCATCTGGCCTTGGTAAACTCTCATTAGATCCGACCCCTTGTATCAGTGGGTGATAGTATCCCTCGCAGTCCTTCGTCATTTTCTTCCTCCTTTTGCTCCTCGTTTGGATCTTGGGGGGCTCAGTTCGGTGCTCCAACGCGGGCCTCCATCTGTATCGTCATCCAATGCCAGATGAGGGATCTCTCTGGGAAGAACTGCTCAGCAGGGCAACAGGGCTAGCTGGTCTTCCCAGGACTCAGGAGACAAAGGGTGGCATATTTTCTTCCATCTGGGGAAAGCGGAGGATGGAGGCCATCGATTGAGAGAATTTGCTGGAAGCCTTTTCTCACAGTTGTAATATTTTTGTTTTCCACTTTTGTCTTCTAATGGCTGGTCTTCTTCCTATTTAATTCTCAGCTGAATTGCTGTGACTTCAGTATGAGGATGTACAGACATATGTTGCTTAAAAATAGAAGTCAGTAAATGTCATAGCTTCCCCTATTCTATTGGGAAATGAATTAAGAGTATTTCTTTTCATCCCATGAAAGCAGGGTTAATCCCACTTTTCATTTTTAGGATTTCAGGCTGTGCAAATCAGGATACAGCATAGCTTTTCCCTATAATTCTAATCTTTGAGTAGGTGTTGGGTAAGAACTAAGGGAAGCCAGTTGATGCTTAATCTCTTCACTCATGTGAACACTTTCGTGGTGTACTTCGAGATTTCACAGTGACACATGTTATTTGGTCATATGATCATTATGTTGGTTCCCAGGGACAGGTGTTTCTGAGTTGTTCTATCCCTGAGGACTCTGTGAAGACATTGCATCACCTCCAGGGTTTATGTGACTGGCTGATGACAAAGCAGGACCTGGCATTGACTTTCTTTGTTTTTCCTTGCGTGACTCCATCTAGGATTGAGGGGTGTCAATAAACACTTCAGGTCAATGGTATTTCCTTTATAAGAAATGTCTGCTTTTTATTTTAACTTTTTAAATATTTTAAGCATATGATGTATGTGTGTATGTGCATAGGCATGCACATGTGGCGTGCACGTGGAGGTCAGAAGAAAACCGTAGATGTTGGTCCTCACCTTCTACTTTGTTTGAGGCAGAACATCCTGTTATTGCCTCTGTGTACACTAGGAAAGCTGGTCAGCAAGCTTCCAGGCTGTCTTAGCTAGGGTTTTTATTGCTGTGAAGAGATACCATAACCATGGAAACTCTTATAAAGACAAACATTTAATTGGGGTGCCTTAGAGTTCAGAGGTTGAGTCCATTATCTTCATGATGGGGAACACGGCAGTGTGCTGGCTGACATGGTGCTGGCTACATCTTTACCAGAAGGCAGCAGGAAGTTGACTGAGACACTGGGCAGTATCCTGAGCATAGAAAAACCTCAAAGGTCCCTGTTCCACAGTGACATTTCCTCCAGCAAGACCATACCCAACTTCAGCAAAGCCACACTTCCCAATAGTGTCACTCCCTATGAGATTATGGGAACCAGTGACATTCAAGCTACGACAGAGGGATTCTCCTGCCTCCACCTCCCTTCTCCCGCAGGAGCTCTGGGATGACATATGTGCTACCACATTTGATGTTTACAGCTCTGGGCTTCGGGACTCAGGTCTCCAAGCTCACATAGCAGGCACTTCACCTGCCCATTTCTGAGACTTGATCTTTTCCAGAGGTTTTCACCAGCATTTCAGAACGGGCTGTGCTGTTGACCATGCACTCTTCTTCCCCGACAGACAGACAGACAGACAGACAGACAGACAGACAGACAGACAGATATGCAGCTGGGAAGGCTGTCAGAGAAGAACTTCCCAGCAGCCCTCTCAAGCTCCTCCAGCTTCCATAGTCCGATGCCTTCGCTCGTTAATTATTTACACTGGCCATATTCTTTTCTGCTAGAGATCACTTTCCTGACTGACAGCATCTAGGGCTCACCATACAAAGGTATTCTGAAGGCTGTATCAGGGAGAAATCACTTTTCCCCCCTTTTTCTTCCTCTTTCAATTTTTAATAGCCCTTCGTGTCTGCCGCTAATAGACTCCCTTAGATCTTTCATCTGTTGTTTCCCATTGCATATTCTTGGTGCGGAGATGCTGGGAAATTTCGACTGCACATCCCTTTGAAGAATGCCGTCTTTCATTCCTCAGTGAGAATAAATAAAGGTGAAGTCACACCTATTGGGTGATGGTGGCTGTGACTCTAAACACCTTGAGAAGGCAAGTTTTCACACAAATTAAGGGAGAGGAGGAGGAGGAGGAGGCTTGAGCTGAACTAGGAATGTGAGCACATTTTCCCTCATGGTATCTACATCTTGGTTCTTCCCTAACCAGCCTTACCATCAAGCCTTTAGTTGTCGGGTGCACACTGCGAAGTACCAATGTTCTATCCCTGTATCTCTTTGATGGAGGCATTGGCATCTCTTCCCATCTTAGGATGCCATCATCCTGCTGAACACTGAGCTCTTGCCCACTCCCTTCTAGCCAGCTCTCCTCCCTGGCTGGTTTGTATCCTGAACCAAACCAGCTATACCCAGTTTTAACTAGAAACTCAACCTCCCACACCATTCACAAACTAATCCCATGGGGCTGGGGCGGCCTCCTGATTGTCTCCTTTCTGGTCCCTTTTATCCCCGGTTAAAGCTTTGGGCATCTCCCACTAGGCTGCTGCAGTAGCCGCTCTCCTGGTATCCAACTGGTCCATTCATACTCGTTTTCATTGGACTTTGTAAATTGGATGCCTCGGGTTATTGTTTCAAAGCTCAGCTCCATGCTGTGCATGCCCAACCCAAAGCCTTCTCCTCCTTTCAGGTTAAAGGTCAATGTTCTTCATCTAGCACACGGGTCGTACCCATCTCAAATATTCTTCTCACACTGTAGCCTGCCCTTTTGTCTCCAGTCATGCTGCGCTTGTTCTGTCTCTGTGCGCATGTGCTGTAGGCCCCTTGCACCTTTGCAGTTTATCTGCCCACATCCACTATTCACAGGGCATTGCTACTCCTCCTATGACAGCCCTAGACCTTGCTAATCTCTTGGTTTGTGTCTGGGACCTTTCCTGTCTCTTTCAGAGCACTCATCTCACCACCAATGATTCACTTCTCCACATGATTTTTAGACAAGGACTTCATCTTAGACCCTGTAGTTTCATAACAAGAGCACATACCATTCCCCACCCACTGGCACAGAACCTGGCACATACCTTTGCTGAGGAAGTGGGTGTGTGATACCTTCCAATGGTTCCTTCTGGTCCTCTTTGTGCCTCTGAAGCATTTCACATGCAGCCTGTCTAGTTCTTGCAGACATTAAAACTTGGATTAATCTTTGACTAATAGTGACTATAATAAGCAAAGTATGATGGGAACTATACTGTAGATGGAAATTTCTGTTCTGCCTGGTCCCAAAGAAACACACAGAGGCTTATATTAATTATAAACTGGCCTATTAGTTCGGGCTTATTATTAACTAACTCTTACAACTTAAATTAATTCTTGTCTATGTTTAGCCACATGGCTTGGTTCCTTTTCCCAACATTGTCATCTTGCTTCCTCTGCTTCTGGATGACAACTGTGTCTCTGCCTTTCCTCTTCCCAGAGTTCTCCTAGTCTGGTTGCCCTGCCTATACTTCTTGCTTGGCTACTGGCCAATCAGTGTTTTATTAAACCAGTACGAGTGACAAATCTTTACAGTGTACAAAAGCATTAGTCCACAGCATTGTACAGCCTACTGAGTACTTATGTGACTTATTTCAACTGGTCTTTTCAGCAAATGGGTGGGAGAAGAGACATGTACTTCTTCAGTAGCTTGTGGATGCCAACACAGGTCTATTGTCTTCAGAACTGGAATCTACATTTTTTTTTTACTCCAAATCCAGATGTCTATATGGTTGTGCCAAGCTACCTCTTGGGTGACCAGTTCAGAGTGTGACCCACAGACTTTACTGTGATTCTGTTATTCATTTACAGTTCGTGATAACCGAGTCACTTAGGTGCAGCTCTGTGGAAACCCCTTCAATACTCCCATTTTCCCTGTCACCCACACAGTGTGGTTCACTTTTGAAAATCATTCCATGGACCAACAAGATGGCTCAGGAATACAGGAGCTTTCCGCCTAGCCTGTCAGCATGAGCCCCACCTCTGGAACCAAATGGTGGTAGGAGAGCATTGACTGCAGCTCTCCTCTGACAGCCACAGCTGTCCCACCCATCTCTGCCTTCCCAGTGCAGGATGGGTGCATGTCTCTGCAGCACCCAGCTTCTTACATGGGTGCTGAGGATCCAAACTCAGGTCCTCATGCTTGTGTGGTAGCCATTTTCTCAACCTCATCAAGGGATCTCTTGAGGGTGGGAAGAAAGCATGGGAGATAAGTCTGCCTGAGTCAGCAGCGGAAGAGATGACCTGCTCAAATGGTCTGTGAGGGAGAAACTAGGCAAAGCCCCTCACAGAAGTCCTGGGAGTTAGGGGCTCTGGCCCCTCGAGCAGCATGGAGGAGACGCACGTGCCTGGGATGAAACAGGTGGACATGGAAAGTCACGCTCTCCTCTGTTCTCGTGGGCTCTGAGTGATTACTTTCCGGGCCAGAGAGGAAGATCCTTTCCTGGAAGATTCGAAGCCAGCACTTTATAGAAAAGCCAGATGAACCATTGCATCATTCCTTTAGCGGACAGACAGATCTTGAGCTCCAACTACATCTTTGTCATTGTTGAAACTATTGTTAGTAAGTTATAAACTTTATCATTATTCATGGAGCTTCGGGGGGGGGAGAGAGAAAGGGAGGGAGGGTGGGACACACACACACACAGCGAGAGAGAGAGAGAGAGAGAGAGAGAGAGAGAGAGAGAGAGAACTAACACATGAAGAAACACAATTTTTTAAAAATATTTTCGAGCGTTTGTTTTCTTTTCTGTGTCTAGGTGTTTTGCTGTCATGCACATTTGTGCACCGCTGTAGCCTGGAACTGGGAGCCACGTTAACTCTTCCTACCCTAAGTCACTATTTGTCAGGGTATTTTTCACAGCAAAGAAATGAAACTAGAATATCACGGCTTTAGCTTTTTTTTCCCCCTTCTAGTTTGATGCATGGTTATTCCCTGAGGAAGAGCGTGAGGAGTCTGCTGTAAGCTTTACAGTGCTTTACCTTCCTTTTCCTCCTTTTCTCTTCTCTCTCTCTCCCTTCCCTTTTCCGTCCCTTCCTTGCTTCTCCTTTTCCTTTCCAAAGAATCACCTTTCTTCCTCTGCTCGCAGCAGCTACACCATGCTCCTTGCTACCTTCCCACACTGATTAATTAAAGTGGCTGGTGGTAGAAGTAACACGTTTTCTTACCTGTTAGAAAACTGCTTGAAGATGACTAGAATTATTTTTTTTTCCAAATAAATTGAAAAAGATCCACAGACAAGGAGAAAGGTTTGTGCTTAGAAATGACGACTGCAGGGAACTTAGGAGAGAGGTCTTGTCAGCAGAGTGGAATGCAATTAGGGAGTTATTTTATGGATGTTTAGGAACACTCTGAAGAATTCCACCCCTTTAAAGTAGCATTAAAATAACAATAAAATTTCTGTGGGGGAAAAAATGTGACACACCTTTGAAGGAAGTAATCGGGCTCCAACTGAGCCAGCTCGGGACTGCTGCTGCTGCTGCTGAGGGGCTGTCAAAAATGGCAAATGCACGCTTTAGCAGAGAAGTAATTCCATTTCAAGGCTTGCCTGTGCTCCTGAAGACCAAGAATTGAGGCTTTGATATATACTTGCATTTTAAAGGCAAGCAGGCATATAAATGTCTTTAAAAATCGACGCATAGGTCTTTACCCTTCAGGTAATTCACCCTGTAATTTTCTGTTTCCCTTCTGCTAATGGTAGGAAAAGAAGCAGGAAGAGACACTCAGAGCGGTGAAAACAGATGCAAATGCCTTTTCTTTTTCATTTTTTTAAAAAAAAAGCTTTATACTTAAGTACACATTTTCATGAGCATGCCTTTTTCTGAATACTATCCACATGGGTTGCGAAGACCCTTCCAGGTGTCTGTGAGACCAGCCACACTGCTAGAACATTTTGTGAATTTCACTCATTCTTACGTAAGTGCACAGAACTGTCTGAGAGCTGGGAGGTACGTGTGTGAAAGCCTTACTTCTCTGAGTACTAGCTGTAGAGTCTTGTGCCTGAGATTTTTGCTGTAGTATCCGCTATAGCAATTGGATGATGATTCGCTCTCATCTCACCCCCTCCAGTGTCTTCAATAGCATTCCAAACTTAGTGGGTCTAGGGAGCAGAGTTTGAAAGTGGAGGCTCCTGACAGATGAGGGGTGATCTTGAATGAACTACTAACATCCGATGGAAGGTTGTGAACTGCTTGTGTGGCCTTGGAAATTTACATTTCCTTTTCAGTATCATTATTTGATAGACATCACATGACCATGGCCATTGGCTCATGGATTTCCCATCCTTCTCCCTAGAGCCCAAGCTTTTTAGGTGGACACTCCCTGATGCTTTGATCTCTACATCTCCAGAGCATAGAGAAAGGCTTTCAGAAGGACTCACATAATGCTCTGGTTTGACTCTAAGACGCGGAAGCACCACTAACCGCTTGCTATCTGTACCACCTTGCATCTCTGCGAGGGTGAGTCAACTAAAGAACTTCCATGAACTCCCAGCCCCCGTTGCCTTGACCTGCTCTTCATCTGAGTGACTGTTCTCTCGGCACTGGGCTAAAGCAGGCGAAAGGGGCACATGGCTGATAACACACCTGAGGACTGATGTGTGGAGAGACCATCTGTCTCATTCTGGGAGAAAGCAAAAGCGCTCTAGGTCCAATCCTGCACCAGGCAAGTGGAGATTGGACAAGACACACTACAAGCGGCTGGATGAGCTCCATCCGGGACAGAGGCAGGCAGTTTTCTTGCTTCCTTTGTGTCCTTTGCTGGAGGGGCAGACTTTATACTGATTAAGAAGGGGAACATGGGTGCTGGAGAGATGGCTCAGCAGTTCAGAACACAGGCTGCTCCTCCGGAAAACCTAAGTTCAGTTCCCAGCACCCTCATGGTGGCTCACAACCATCTGTAAGTGTGGTTCTAGCAGATCTAATGTATAGTGGTATTTTATTTATGTTTTAATAAATAAAGCTTGCCTGAAGATCAGAGGATAAAACTTAGCCATTAGAGGCCAGGCAGTGGTGCCACACACCTTTAATCCCAGGATTTGGGAGACAGAGGCAGATGGATCTCTGTGAGTTCAAGGCCACCCTGGGTTACACAAGATCAATGTAGAAACAGATCCAGGTGGTGGTGGCTCACACCTTTAATCCTAGCACTAAAGGAGAATATAAAACAGGAGGAGACAGAGGCTCAGGGCACAGTCTGCAGTCTCCCAGTCATGGTAGAGGTGAGACTTCTCTAGTGGCTTAGCTGTTTTGCTTTTCTGATCTTCAGCTCGAACTCCAATATCTGTCTCTGGGTTTTTATTATTTGTGCTACACGAATGCCCTCTTCTGGCTTCCTAGGGCATTAGACCTCATTTTCATACATGCAGACAAAACACCCACACACATAAAATGATAATTTTTAAAAAGGACTTTATCTGAGTTGAGTTTGGGGGTGTTACTTGATATACATCACATGACCAACTTCAGTTCTTTCACTTGCTCACTCTATAACCTTCGAAGACCCGCACAGCCAATCCGTGCAGCAGTTTGCCCACATGTGAATGGTGTTGTAATGGTATTCCCACCGCTCTGTTAGGATCAGTTTGAAATTAATTGATCTGAAAGCATGTGCACCTCCTTTAAAGGCTTGCGTTTAGAAAGTTGTATACAAGTCAATATGTAAACAATAATGCGTGTGCGTATATGTGTGTGTGAGAGTGTGTATGTGTGTGTGTCTGTGGGGTGTTGTACTTGTGGAGGTCGGAGGACAATGTTGGCTGCTGGTGCTTTCTACCTTTTGTTGGAGACAGGATCCCTCGTTTCCCTGGGATTTCAGCAAATGGACCGAGCGAGTTGGCCTGTAGCTTTTAGGGATCCACCTGCCTCAGCTTCCTATCAGATCATTTCTGGGATGGCAGGCATGCAGCACTTTGCCCAGTCCTTCTCATTCAAACTCAAACCCTGCCACTGGCAAGGCAGCTGCCTCACTGGCTGAGCCATTTCCCAAGCCCCACATTGTGTTCCCTGCAGTCGAAACTTTTGGTGTCTGATAAAAGTGGGCTGAGAGTAAAAGGAATGAGCCAGGGCTGTGGGATGGTAGCGTGCAAGCAGCTGCTGTGCCATCCTGATGGCTTCTCTTCTTCATGCTCCCTGTGAAGCAGAGAAGGCGAGAGTGCTCACCTCAGTAGATTATATAAAACAGTGAGTTAATACATGTAAACTGGTCAGCGAAATGGCCGGTTCCCAGCGCTTAACGTAGTGCGCCCTACAAAGTCAAACAGTCTGGGAACTGAAGCTCAGTTTCTGCTCAAAATTCAGTTCCAAAAGTAGTAAACCCACAAACAAAGTAAAAAAGAAAATGCAGCCGAGACAAGCAGAGAAACCCAACCACAGTGAAAACAATGACGTCATATACAGGTCATGAGTGCCCTATTAGCAAGTGGGTAAGGAAGACAGGACCCTAGGAACTGGCTACAGAGGAAGGGACAATCTCCTTGTTCAGCTCGTGGCTCCAGTGTGCACCCAGGAAAGAGAAAGGAGTGGGTAGGTGTTATGGCTAAGAGATAGCCCAGGGTGCCAGAGAGATAGATGGCTCAGAAGTGAAGAACAGGGATGGCTTTACCAAGGAGCTGGATTCAATTCCCCCACAGGGTGGCTCACAGCCACCTGTAACTCCAGCTCCAGGGGATCTGACACCCTTCTCTGGCCTCTTCTGCCACCCACACTTATGTGAACACACCCGCACACAGACATATACACATATACACATTCAAACAATAAAACAGATCTTTAAAAGGGAGAGGTTGGAGTTGTCTTTAGTGAGAAGAGGAGGCCTGTCCTCACTGTGTGTCTTCTTTCTGTTCTCCCTACACACTTGGGAAGTGTCCTGGAAACTCGTAGACCTAGGTTTTGGGCTTCGTCTGTCCACTGCAACTGCCAGCATGACCCTACATAAGCCGCTTGACCTTCTGGGCCTCAGTTTCCTCATTTGGAAATGAAAAGGGCAAATCAGATGACTGTTACCTCCTAGATTGATTCTGGGATCACCAAGGACTTTCTAGAAACACCAGGACTTCCTGGATGGGAATGAAGAGTCTAGATAGACTAGGTGTCATGGTCTAGCTCACCCCTTCAGCAAGGCACTAGACAGCTCCAGTAGACGAAGGGCAGCTCCACTGTTCATGCCTGCCAGTCACAGGGGCACAGCTGAAGTGCCTGCCTGGAGGGGAGGGGGGTCTTAGCGGCTGAACAGGTGTCTTGAGTGTGGCATCTCCCAAGAGTTTCCTGTTTTGTTCATTGTCATAGCCTTGTGTCACCTCAATCCCAGTATGTCAAGAGCCACTCTCTCTATCTTTCTCCTGAGTTGCTCCACCCCTTGTCCCTACTTAGCTTTCTGTCATCTCGACTCCACCACCATTTAAGGAACACATGTTAGATTTTATTTTCTTCTTTGTCACCCTGTTGTTGGACTTGAGCTCACTTCAATTATCATTTCTTTCTAATCAGATCCACAATGCCAGTTGTTCCCACCCTGCCACCTCTGTCTGGGCCACGACAGTGGACGCTTTCTTGTGAGTCTTCTTTGGCTGAGCCTTCCCATTTTATCAGCTTTGTGTAACTTCACCATAGTAATATTTTATGAACACCATATTGGTTTGTCACTCACCTAAAAACTCACACACGTGTCCAATGCTCAGAAGGCTTTCCAGGGTTTTATCTCTTTTATTATCAACCCACACTTACCAAATCACCCCTCAACTTCTGATACAGCAATCCCCAAGTTCTTGGCCAGCTGGGATGCCAGTCTGTACACCATCAGTGTTCAGTTCATACTACATATTTGTTTCCTGCTAGTGTTTACATACACACCCAGTGAAAAGGATCCACTTGAGGCTGTGGAGACAAACTTCATCATTGAAGTTCTTCCCATGCAAACATGAGGACCTAAGTTCTCACTTCCTGAACCCCCGGAAAAGGCCAGGCATGGTGACATACTTCTGGTGTGGACGTAAAGCTAGGTAGATCCTTGGAGTTCATTGCACGGACAACTTAGTTAAGTCAATGAGCCCCAAGTTCAGTGGGAGATCCTGTCTCAAAACATGGGATGGAGAATGTGTTATGGTAAAAATAAAGTGTTGCAGGTGCCCGAGAGGTGGCAGCAGGAAGCAGGGCAGTGAGTCCCTAAGTAGGGAGCAGCATGGAGGGTAAGAGACCTGGCAGGCAGGTCAGCTGGTCCCATGAGGAGCCAAGGTATGTGAGAGACAGAGACACAGAGATGGATAGGCAGGCCATGCAGTGAGAGTGCGTATTATTCAGTAGGTTATGGGAGGCAAGGGAGAAGGGGGAAGAAGAGAGAGAGGTACAGAGAGAGAGGTGGGGGGGAAGAGAGAGGGAGAAACAGAGAAAGAAGAAGTTACCTCTTCACTCTTGTGACCAAAAGTGAGGAGCAGGCTGGAGGAGGCGGGATATCTGCTTCCCTTGGTGAAAGGGGAGGGGCTGGAGAGAGCGGGGCTTGTCTCTTAAAGGGACAGGGTATGCAGGTGACAGACCAGGCCGGCAGATCATAACAGCGTGATTGAGTACAAGCCTAATGACGACTTTTAGGCTCCACAAACACATACTCACACGAATGAACATGCACACATGCACGCATGCACACACACACACACACACTCACACACACACACATGCATATGCACATCGCTTGATCAGAGGATATTGATAATTGAGTCATGGGAAGAGACAGGACACCCCCAGTCCATATTGCATGTGTCGTTACTGCTCTTCCAAGCAAGCCCTGCAGAGATCTCTGTTCTGTGACTCCTCCTTGGGCTGAACAACTTTTGAGCCCAGGTTGCTAATGTCTCCGCATTGGTTTCTATACGCATGGCTACTCCGGGTAAATAGTCCTCACTACGTAACCCAATCCTAGGCACACAGCAGTCCGATAATAGTATTTCAGACTCAGATTCGATTGCCACGCCTTGCATGGATTTCAGTGGAGTTATACAGTTAAGATATTTATTGAATGGTCTTATCTTTCATGCTTTTTTTTAAATGTAGAGAGTCTGTGCTTTGGAATCTGTACTCTGTTTATCTACTCAGGAATTTATATTTTAAAAAGTGGAAGCAATTAGGTTTAAAAAGTACATAAGACATGAATGAGGTAAAAAAGTCACCCAAATCTGATCTGTGAGAATCTGAGAAATTCCCAGCATTCGCAGATCCAGATCAATTTACACACACACACACACACACACACACACACACACACACACACACACTAAATCACATCTTTAATTATTTGTTTTATGGGAGTGTAGAAAATACCCTAACCTGCATTTTAAAATGCAGTTTGCTGACAAAGGAATATGATGAGTCCGCAAACTATTTAGAAATGTTCTTGACTTCACCCCCAAAAACGTGTTCTTTCTCAGCCAAGATGGCCTGCTACCAGCTTTCCTCTCAACGGTCGCTGCTGCCCCCTGCTGGTGGCAATGATTCAGCAATGCACTTCCAAAATGAGAAGAGATTTTTTTTAGGAAATAAACTAAAAGTTTGTGATTTCTTTATAATCTAAAATATTCACGTATTAAAACAAGATGAACTCTCTGGAAAGCGTTGGACGTAGGTGTGGACGGAGGGAGAAGGCATGCGGAGTGGTACTGAAGGGAGGTGCTTGGTGAGGGGAGATGGGTCTTAAGTTTTCAAAGCAAGTGCTGCTCTGATCCCGGATGCCTCAGAATCGGTGCTCATGGGGCCTGAACTACAGCTCTTAATGGTTAGCAGTGGGTTCATGGAGTAAAACGACCCTGGCTTGTAGCATTTCCTGATTTTCGGAGTTCAAATGATAACTGTGGTTGTCAGTACGGAATCACCAACGTGGATCACCAGAGATGTGCTGTAGATGCCAGCTGGTAGCCTTCCCCCCACATTAGGGACCCAAACAGACCCGTGATCATGGAACCTAATGAAATAAGGTGATTTCACTGGGAAACATTGACATCTGAATATTTGAAGATGCTTGTAACTTAATTTTTAAGGTGGTCCCATTTAACAACCAGCAAGTAAAATTCTCGGGAATTTACTAGAAGGTTCTACAGACTGGGTAAGGGGTAGTTGATGCACACTTTTGGCTTCTCCCGTGGGATGTCTGTGTGATGCAGTGAGAAAGTGTCCCTAGCATTACAGAAAGGACCTGTTAGAGTGGCTCCCAGCTCACTTCTGGAAGGAACAGAAAAATTTACTTTGCTCTGGGACAGGTTAGAAAGTTAGAATCCTTAAGGACTGAACGGCTGATTACCCAGAAAAACTGTTTATGAAATCAAAGAGAGGAGCAGTTAGATTGTTTCCTTTTGAAACACAGATTGCTTCCCTCTGATCTTGTGCTAACAAACAATGAAGAAGGGTTAAGTGTGTTCCGGAGTCAACGCCCATCATAGTCTTTAAACGCCTGTGCTTCAGGCAAGGGTAGCAACTGATTGTCTCATGGACTATTGAAGTTCAATTGCCTTCGCAGTGTGGATGGGGGCTAGGGAGGGCACCTCAGCTCATAAAAAGACACGAGAATCAGAGTTCCAATCCCCGAACCCCAGTAGAAAGCTAGGGTTGGAGCTGGAAAGACGGCTCCTTGGTTAAGAGTAATTCAGTTCTTGAAGAGGAATGAATTTGGTTCTCAGCATCCGCATGGAAAATCACAATCCCTTTTAGTTCCAGTTCAGGGGGCCCTACACCCTCTTCTGACCTCTGTGGGCTACGGCATGCAAGAGATGCCCCACATACCTATGCTCAAATATGCACAAACACACATGCACACACATATGCATGCACATACATACATACGCAGTAGGGAAGGAACTTGTGCTAGTGAGCATGGTGTTAGCATTAGACAGCTGGATTTAGATTTCAGGCCATTTGTTCACTATTTTTATTTTAAAATAATTTTTAAAAAGCAAACTGGGCATGGCAACACATTTCTATAGTCCTGGCACTGGGGAGACAGGTCAAGGGGATCCCTGGGGTTTGTTTGCTGACCAGCTTAGAGTAATCAAAGAGTGCCAAGTCTTAGTGAGAAACCCTGTCTCAAAAAGAGGGTGATGATGAAGGAAATAAATCCAAAGTTGATCTCTGACCTCACATAAGCATCCCTGTACAACACACCTCCCGTACATGTGCATGTACATACACACACACACACACACACACACACACACACACACACACACACACACACACACACACACACTGTAGGGAAGAGATTTGAGTCAGTGACATGGTGTTAGCACCAGACAGCTGGATTTGAGTTTTAGACTGTTCATATACTACCTATGTGCCAGGGGACCAAGGGAAAAACAATCTCCCTGAGCCCTTATCATCAGAGAGATGGGCCTAAACACCTCTGAAGTGAAGGGCTATTGTAGGAATTCATTGTGTAGATCATGTGGTACAGTGCCTGGCCCTTAGGTGAGACAACTTAGCTTTATTCTAGTCCACTGGTTCTCAGCCTTCCGAATTCTGTGGCCCTTTAATACAGCTCCTCGTGTTGTGGTGACCTCCCCCCAACCATAATATTTCATTTCTACTTCACAATTGTAAATTTGCTAGTTATGAATCGTAATGTAACTATCTGATATGCAGGATGTCTGATATGCGACCCTCCAAAGGGATTGCGGCCCACAAATTGAGAACCGCTGCTTTAGCACCTTGTGTCTTTGAGAATGCAGGGGTTTGAAATGTCACCCATAGCTACAGCATTTAGACGCTTGAGCTCCAGTTGGTGGCTCTGTTTGGGGAATTTATGGATGTGGAGCCTTGGTGGAGGAGACACATCACCGCGTTTGAGGATTTATAGTGTCACCCCACTTCCTGATTCTCCACTTTCTGTGTGTGGATGCCATGTTACCAGCAGCTTCTTGCTCCTGCTGTCATGGCTTGGCTTTCCCAATGTTAGAGACGTTAGCCCCTTGAAACTGTAAGCCAATCCAGACTCTTCCTTAGGTTGCTTTGGATCCTGGTATTCTGCCACAGCGGCAGAAGAGCAGCTAGCACGATACTGATATTTAGAAGTTTTAGCACACTGGCCCAGCAGAATGTCTGGGCATGTTGGATTGGATCAAGGAAATGTACAGAGTCTGGGGATCAGCATCCATGTTTGCCCTGCCCTCCTGGCAGAGCACAGATGTCAGAGAGTGGCTGAAGGGCTCCGCGTCAACAGAGTGGGGGCTTCATCTCCTTTAGTTTTGCTTGTTGTTAACAGGCAGGTCCTCCTCCTCATCTAAGTGCGCAGGTTTCTCTGTTACTTTTACAGAAGTGAATTTTCACCCGAGTCCATTTTACGTTCTATCTTCATCAGCGAAGCTTTAAGATCTATTGCCTTTTAAACCAGGGGGCTTGGAAATAAATCAGAGCTCCTAAAGAAGAAATTCATGGAAGAGCTCCTGGCAACAAGACATGCGAATGCAAACAACGAGATGCCGTTTTTTACCTCTCCAATAGGTGATGGAGTAAAAATAATATCCATTAGCACAGAATGTGCAGTGTGCCCTTGCTGGAAGGAGTGCAAATTGGTCTAAGTCTCCTGAAAATCCATTTTGTGATCCAGTGAGACTCATAAAAAATCCCCATGTATTATGACACGCAATTCCCCATCTATATATACATTTTAAGGGGCCAGGAGAGAGTTAGCAATAAATGTATTCATTACAATGAAAATAGCGAAATAAACAAAGGGAGATAGACAATCCCAGCTGTAAGAGAATGTTTTAAAATGATAGTGCATTATGCTGTTAATGCTATGGGAGACTGAATTTTTCTGTAACAAAGAAAAAGATATAAAAATGAATGTTTGCAAAATCTCAATTTTAAAAAATAATAAATACAGAAAATGTCTTGGCATGCCTAAACATTATCTACTGTCATTTGGATATGCACAGATGTCAGGCAGGGGCTTTTGGTGCTTCCACTAAATCTTTCATCTCAGAGACTCATCAACCCACAGCGAATGCTGGGGTTTCAGAACCATATGCTCTTAAGCATTTTTAAACCTCCAATTAACAATAAATAAACTTCACATGTATGAAATTGTCTGTATCATATTGTCCCATAAATATGATTTCCTTAAGTATCTACTAAGTAATCAGATTCATGGATATCAAGAAGACTTAACCAGGACTACAGGGAATTTTTATTTATATTTTAGAAATGTGTGCATGCGTGCACATGGGCACATATAAACCTGTGTATGAAGGTATAGAGGCTAGAGGCTAATGTCTGTTTTCTTGGTCACTTCTGCACATTAGTTTTTGAGACAAGCTCTCTCCCTGAATCTAGAGCTCAGTGTGTGTCAAGACTGGCAGGCCAGCAAGCGCCTAGGATCTGCCTGTCTCATCCTTCCAGCCCTGGAACTGTTGGTGCAGGCCTCTGCCCAGGTTTGATGTGGATCTGGGGAGCGAGCTCAGGCCCTCATGTTTGAAAGCAGGCTCTTTACTCACTGAGCGTCTTCCCAGACCCTACAATTTTACATTAAAAAAAAAAAGTCTTAGGAGGAAATCTTTCAATAGAACTGCCTACAGTTCCCAACTTAATTAATCTAATTAGTAGATTTAAGTACTAATTAGCATGTTTCCTATTAGAATTAGAATGTAATCTATTCTTTACAAGACACATAGCCTTTTTTTTTGCCCTCTTTTTTACCCTGTAGTTCATCTCTGAAAACTTTCCATCAAAGGCAGCCAAATGTTTTCAGTGTTGTCTTTCTTCCTGAGTTGGATACTTTTTAATTTTTAAAAATAATTTTTAGATTTTTTTTTATTTTATGTGCATGAATGTTTTGCCTGTACGCATGTCTGTGTACTATTTGTGTGCCTAGTGCCCGTGGAAACCAGCAAATGGTGTCAGATCCCCTGGAACTGGAGTAGAGACAGGTGTGAACCGCCAGTCGGTGCTAGGAGTCAGTCCAAGGTCCTCTGAGAGCAGCCAGTGCTCTTAACCTTTTCTCCACCCCCCAAAATGTGCAGTCCAGGCTGGCCTTCAACTCATGATCCGCCTGCCTCTTCCACTTCAGCATATCCTGCAAACATGTTCCACCACAGCTAGATAATTTAAAAGAACAATAACAATAATTGCAGCTTTGTGTTTCTTTTTCTTCGTATGGGTTCTTGCCAGAGTATGTGAAGCTGCTTTAATTTAGATGTCAGATTTTCAGTACCACTAAACGTGCTCACTGCACCTGATTGCAACTAAGTTCTCATTAAAGCATTTTCTTTTTGCATTTTCATGTATGTGTGGTATGCATGTGTGTGTCCAAGTCTGCATGGATGCATGTGTGTGTGTGTGTGTGTGTGTGTGTGTGTGAACTATTGAGTTCAGCTTATGCTGCCTATGTACACACGTGAGCAGGGATGCACATAGTGGAGGGCTGACCACTGGGATAGAAGGTGTCCTTCAGGGCCTGTGTCTCTGAAGGGAACCGAGTCTCTGCTCCACAGTCATCCACTGCGATAGCTCATCAGCCAGGTGGGGCTGTGAGCCCTCCTGACCCTGCTGGAGCGTTCCAGGCAGCCACACCTGCTGAGGGTCCTCAGGTGCAGCACCCCTGTCCTGTCCAGAAGCTGCTGTTCTGCAGCGGTTCTCCTGGCCGCTCGCTCTCAGTCTTTCCACTGGAGTTTGTGTCTTGATGGCTTGGCTGTGTCCAACCCACATGACTCACAACACCTAGAGGGAGCTTTGCAAGGCACGGCTCTAATGATGGACGGTCAGTTCTTTGTTTATCCCTACCCAGTTACTTCCAATCATAATCATTATCATTTAGATGAAAATAAAAGCCCCTCTCTCTGCCTGTGCCCCGCCAGTCCTCCAGAACTCACACGCCGTTCACCTTCTTGCCCATGAGTTTCCCTCGACACAACTTCTCTTTCGTTCTTTGAACCAATTGGACTTGTATAGGATTCTCCTCCTCTTAATTTTTAGGGGACCATGTATTACTTTTCTTTCAAATCTCAGGCCCTGTAACTAATTCTGAGACAGGACTCCCTCTCCCACATCCTTTTTCTTCTACTTAGTGATGATCTGATTAACATTATTAATGGCTTATTTGTTGGTTGGCTGGCTAATTAATGTCGATCTCTCCCAATACCTCCATGAGACAAGCTTTCAGCAGTGTCTTCTGCTCTGCTCTCCATGAGGGTAGCCACTCTATTCGTGTGCCAATGAATAGGGGGGTAGATGGAAAAGTGTCTCCTCCCATTTTACCAATGGATGATAAAAACAGCGAAGCTATACCAGTATTTTATGTATGATTCAAGAGAACTTGAAATATGTAAAATATAAAAATAATAAACAACAGTAACCTACAGAGTAAGGTCGGGGGCAGGGCTAACCTCATGCACTAATAACTTGAGATAGGGGCTATCACCTGGCTGTTTAATTTAGCTTTCTTTCTTCCACCACGAAGAAAGAGCCGAAGAACAAGAAAAAGAAGTGGCATGAAGTTACAAACATGAAGATGGTATCAGCCCTTAAACAATGGAGAATTTACCACAGCTTCTGCCGGTTTTGCCTGTAGCTTCGCTCTGTGTTGTAACTGATCACTGCCTCACAGTGCGGGCAGGCGAGAGTTCCAAAGCTGAGCTCTGACCTCACCCGCATTGTTAGGGAAGATTCTCAAGGGACCTGTGACTCCCACCTGCTTCTCAGACCCTCGTCATCCCGCTGAGGGCAGACCCTGGCAGACCACGTTGTCCCTGGTTGAGAAATCCTCATGCAGCAGAGGACACTCAGGTCACCAGGGACAAGGGTGCAGCCTTTGCTTTGTCAAGCCGTCTCCTCCTTAAGTCTCCCCGTGACTTTTGCTTACAGCTCACTTTGCTTCTGAGCAGATTTTCAGTGTGTAATATTTTCCAACACAGAAAATATGCCTGCCGCAGAGAGTATAATTTCACCCACTGATTGCTCGTGGAGGTTGCTGTTCGTAATCCATATTGATCAGTAGTTTCTCATTACACTTTTTCACTTAGCTGTATGTGGCCCGATTGATTGATCAGTTGATCCTGCCAGCATCCCTCTGTGAGAGCCTGAGGCAGAACAAATGCACAGATGTGGACTGGGGACATGGCTCCATCAGGAAAATGCCTGCCTTCCAAGCGTGAGGACCCGGGTTCAATCCCTAGAACTCACATAAACAAAGCTGGGAGTGGTGGTGCACACTTATAATACCAATGCTACCCAGGTGGAGACGAGTGAATTCCTAGGGTTCACTGGACAGTCAGCTAGCCTCCCCAAACTGGCCAGTTCCAGTTCACATGTTCACCATTTCCTAGACCATTTTTTTTTTGCCAGCCTTTGTAGCAATTCACACAGCTTCTACTTAGCTAATCCATTAGTCTGTTTTCTATTGTTATAAAAAAAAACACCAGAGACTACACTATTATAAAGAAAAGATTATTTAGTTCACAGTATTAAAGGCTAAAAGTCTAAATAGTCTAAATCCATAGTACTAGATTTAGGGAGAGCCATCTTCCTGGACATGCCATCAAGGTGGATGACATCATAGTGAAAGGTGGAAGTGTGTGTGTGTGTGTGTGTGTGTGTGTGTGTGTGTGTGTAGAGGGAGAGAGACAGAGACACACACACATACACACACAGAGAGAGGGAGAGAGAGAGAGATGGAGAGAGAGAGAGGAGTTGGTTTGGGTCTTTTATCACAACCAGGATCTCATGAGAACTCTATTAATTCCACCCTAGTGCAGCTCTCGAAGACCCAGTCACCTTTAGCAGCTCTACTGCCTCCCAACATCACCTCTTTTTAAACTCATAGCACACGGAGCTTTGGGAGACATATTCAAACCATACTCAAATTCAATAGCTAAGTTCCCAGACATACCTATTTAATGCTCAAACTCCACCCAGGGGTCTGATGTCATCACAAATCTGAGTCTTTAGAAAGATCATCAAAATATTACAGTCCCAGTCTTTGAGTGCAAATTGTCTTTGTAGTAGTTGGAGCCATGGCCTACATCCAACTGGTAACTTTTCCATTGTCATGTATGATGGGGATGGGGCACAGATCCCAGCCAAACAGATAACAGATCATGCGCTCCATCCCACGAATCAGAGAGTTGGTGCTGCAGAGTCCACGACACTGCAGGTCTGCCTTGCTGGAGTCAAACATCCCATAGTGTTCCTTTCCAGGTTCACTAGACAGTCCAGAGCACTCCTCGGACTGCAGTGACCCCTGTTTTCCTAGGTATTTTAGATGCGAATTGGTACAGCCCAATCCAGAGCCAAGTTTCTGCTGATAACTGCTATCAAAGATGGTAGCCTGCACTGTACCATTCTGAAGCCCAACCTTGCCGTTGTTTGGTAAAATATCTCACCAGAGATGTGGAAGAGACTGGGCTGCGATAACGTCTCTTCTTCAGACAGTCTGTCTGACCCTTGTCTTTCCTTGGGGCAAACTAAGCACAACATAAAACTCATCATCGTACCTATTTTCAAATTTACAGTTCATTAATATCAAATTCACATCTTTACAACCTTGTCCAAACCAAAACTCTGCCCATTAAACCCTGACCCAACCCCCCCCAATTCTCTCAGCACCCTAGACCCTGGCAAACACCATTCTATTTTCTGTCTGTCTCAGTTGTAATACTCTGGGCTTCTCATTTAAATGGAAGCACACAGCATTTCTCCCTTTGTTTCTGGCTTCTCTCACTTGGCGTATTGTTTTCAAGGTTTTTCCTTGTCTTAGCATCCATCAAGATTTCCTTTTTCTTAAAGACCAAATATTATTCCACTATATATACTGTTGAGTCTGGGTTGTCAGTCCCGGGCTCTTGTCTTTGAACACTTGGTGACAGCTGGTATGGGACCTGCCTGGCAGATGATAGTTACAGGTACAGGATTGAAGGACCATCCTTCAGGTTCTTTGTTGACCTGTAACGAAGTCTCAGACTTTTGTACCACGAGCAGAAGCCATTCCTGTTGCCATGATTTGCATGCTGTAATGGACTGATGGGGAGCAAACCGGAGCAAAAAATAAATTCTCATTCTCATGAATTATTTCTGTCATGTATTTGGAGCTAAAGACTTTGCTCAGGGTTTAAGGGCATGTATGTTCTTGCAGAGAACCCTGGTCTGGTTCCTATCACTGGGTAGTTCACAACCTTCTGGAACTCCAGTTCTAGTGGATCTAACGCCCTCTTCAGGTCTCCAGTGGCAATGGCACACACATGATGCACGCACACTCAGGACAGCATACATAAATACACCTAAATAAAAATGAATAAATCTTTTCAAAAATAATACAGATGTATGTGTGACATTTTGCTTATCTACTCACTGATTACTAAATTTTATGCGATATATTTATTTTATTATTTGTTATTGATTAATTTTGTTTTTTGAAAATTTCATGTATGTATATAATAAATTCTGCGTACTCTTCTTCCATCCTTTCTTATCTCCCCCCAGTGCCAACTCCCCCATTTCCTACCAATCCCCTTTTCTAGGTTCATGACTTTTGTTTTTGTTTTGTGACCTATTTGGTTTAGCCGGGCTATCTGCATGACCACTGGATTAGAACTGTCCATTGTAAATGGAGACTCTGCTTTGGTTTCCTGGTCATAAGACCCGAATAATCACACAAAACTGTATTAATTACAACAGTGTTAGCCAATGGCTCAGGCATATTTCTAGCTAGCTCCTACATCTTAAATTAACCAATTTCTATTAATCTATGTATAATCATGAGGCTGTGCTTTACTAGTAAGGTTCTGGCATTTTTCTCCTTAGGCAGCTACATGGTGTTTCCCTGGCTCTGCCTTCTTTCTCTCTTCGTTCAGTTTATTTTTCCTGCCTCCATATATTCTTCCCTGCCACAGGCCAAAGAAGCTTCTTTATTAACAAATGTAATAAAACATTCACAGCATACAGAGGGGAATCCCACATCAGTCCATTGCTTGATGAGGTCATCAGTAGAACCTGCTCATTTTCAAACCAACTGTTCTCTTTGATCTTCCCAGGAAGCAGAAGCCCCCTCCTCACTGGTATCTGAAGGAGGTGAAGGCTTCAGAAGTGAAGGTCTTTGCCCAAGGTCGCAGGACCCAGAAGGAGCTGCCAGTGAGCAGTGGAGCCTTGCTGTGTCCAGGGCCTGTGTTTCCTGTTGTATTCACATTCCAAACCACCGGAGGTCTGGGTTTGATTTGATCATAATAAACATCAAAGGCATAACATGGCTTTTACCCATGGACAAAACAGATAAATTGATAAAAAAAATTTAAGCTCATTCTCATCTTCTGATGAATGTTTTCTAAATATTTGACTGAAGATTTTCCAAATAGCATTGCTTCACAAGGTTTGGCCATGTTCAATTACTTGATTTCATGGTGGAGTTTTTCATAAAAAAACATAACTTTTCTTCCAGGTAAACTTTTTATCTAGGACATTACCTAGACTGAACATCATACAAATATATAAATATTGTCAGGAGAGGACATTGGATTCCCGGTCCATTCTTCAAAGAGCTAGTCTGGTTGCTGAAGCCATTTGGTGTCTCAGAGGTGCTGTTTGCTCTCATGGCCAGAAGGTGGAGACACACCATGGCAAATACCTCATATGCTGTTGCCTACTGTAGATGTAACAAGTCTTTGTCAGCCTTTTCTAAATAAGTCTTAACCTCCTTCAGAGGTGCCAGTGAGAATACAGGCAGCTACTTATAATATACTTATACATACTTACTAGTTAGGGTTCTTCAGTGAGACAGAACCAAAAGAAGACGGATGGGTGAATGCATAGCTGGATAGGAAGACAGACAGACAGACAGATGGGTGAGTGCATGGATAGATAGGAAGGTAGACAGACAGAAAGGTACAGATATGTATCATGCTTGCACAGATGATTTGCACCAATAGATGTATAGATGTGAGGTGTATTAAGGGGACTGCTTCTTGTGATGGTGTGGTGGGGAATTGCCGTGATAGACTCGACGACCTGCAAGCTGGAGAGACAAAAACCCAGCAGCGGAGCACCGTCAGTCCAAACTGGAAAATATCAGATCCAGGGCAGTCTTGCTGCTGATATGACTGACACTCTATCAGAGGCTGACCGTCTGAGATCAGGGAGGAGGTGGTGGCTCGAAAGTATGGGCATCCAAAAGCTGGAAAATAGGGTGGTTTGTTTACGAGAGCCGGAGGGATGGGAAGTCAACTCCAGGACAGAAAAAAGGAAAGAGAGGAGTGAAGGAAAGGTGAATCAATTCACCCCTCCCTCCCTCCCTCCCTCTTTCCCTCCTTTGCTTTGTCTGCCCTTGGCTGAAAGGGCGGTGTCATCCATATTGAGTCCAGGCAGATCTTCCTTATTTACCTTCGGATTCAAATATCAGCCTCTTTATAGATGTCTTCACTGGGATACTCAGAATTAATGCCTTGCCATCTTTCTGTTGTCCCTAACTTGGTCAATCTGTCACATAAAATTTGCCATCACATGATAAAACTCACATTAAAACACATCTACAAAAACTTGGTCCAAAATATGTATTGACTTTAACAAAGGATCAAAGAAAATAGAGAATTTATGAAGCTGGGCCTGGTGGCACAGGCCTGTATGTAATCCCAGTTACATAGGAGTCTGAGCCAGGAGGATCACAAGTTCAAATCCTGCCTGGGCTACAGAATGTGTTTAAGACTAGTTTTTATAAGTTAGAATGACCTTACATAAAAAAATAATATTTAAAAAAGAAAAGAGATCTGAGACTGTATCTCAGCGGTGTTGTTAGGAGGTCGCTTGTTTCTGTCCCAGAATCCCAGCCACTCAGACCTGAAATAATCACTCAGAAACTATATTATTTAAATCACTACTTGACCCATTAGCTCTAGCTTCTCATTTGCTAACTCTTACATCTTAATTTAGCCCATTTCTAGGAATCTGTATCACCACGTGGCTGTGGCTTACCAGGTAAAGTTCTGGCATCTGTGTCCGGTGGGCTACAAGGCTTCTCCCTAGCTCTGCCTCCTTTCTCCCAGGATTCCATTTAGTTTTCCCTGCATATCTAAGTTCTGTCCTATCAACAGGCCAGGGAATTTCTCTTTATTCACCAATGGTATTCACAGCACACAAAGAATCCCACATCACAGTGGTGGAGTTCTTGTCAAGTGCATGCACAAAGCCCCAGGCTGCATCCCCACCCAAACAACAGCAAAGCCTGGGTAAGAACTATGAGAGGAGAAATAATAAAATATTGGCAGCATTCCTGCAAACATCACATTCTCCGTGAGAAAGGATGAACGAGTAGCTGCAATACAAAAGTGCCCTTTTGTAGTTGAAGTTACACTGCACAAAAGATCTGGTGCTTTGGTGGCTGCAAAAGGCACATCTCCTCTCTTGGTTTCATTCTCTTTTTATGCAATTAGGTGTATGTGGTATGCACACGTGTGTGTATGCATTCAAGGGTATCGGGGGTTACATGTGTGTGGGGTGCGTATGTCCACGTGTGTGCATGTGGAGGCCAGATGCCTTTTGAATTGCTTTTCACTTGGTATACTGTGGCAGGGTCTTTCACTGAATCTGGGGCTCCCAGGTTTAGCCAGCTTGCCCAGGAGACCCCAGTTTAGCCTCCCCAGCAAGTGAGAACTGGGGTTGTAGGTGGGCTATCCTGCCTGCCAGGCTTTGTGTGGGTGCAGGGGATCCAATTTCTTCACAAGTGCATGGTAAGTGCTTCATATATTGAACCATCTCTCCAGGTCCTTGGTTTCTGCTATTTTTTCTTTTTAAATTTAGAGTTATTCTACTTCTTAATTTGGGAGGGTTGGGTGAGGGGATAGGGATAGGGGGGTGCCCAAGATATGCAAAGAGAGACTCACATTCCCTAGCATGGAGTTCCCCCAACTGATATGGGTTCCAGGAACCAGAAACTGGTTCCTCTAGAAGAGCAGCAAAAGGTCTTACCCACCACGCCCTCCATCTCTCCAGTCTCCATTCTACTGATGCTATGGAATGAATTCCAAGACTCTAGATGCACGCTTTGTGAATGGGACACCACAGAAGTCAATCCAGCTCATGAATGTAACTGATGCTCAAGTTGATTAAGTGGCATTTAAAACTCACGGAGGAATTACTAAGCCTCCCCATAGAGGGTAATAATGCAAGCGTGAGCTCTGTGTTGAAATATGTCTCATCTCACCTGTTGACCTTTGAACTTACTAAATGTGATGTTTAGTTATTTCATTCATATAGATGTATGTATGTATGTATACACACATGTGTATACACACATATGTAGACGTATGTATGTTCAGTTGTGAGCCAAAGGAAGAAAGTAGGACTTGAGTTGGATAAGAACCTTGAGGATTTAAAGTGCTCTCTTTCTTCTGACGTGATTACTGAGATTTATGACTTCAGTTCCTAAAGACTCCCAGGGAAGACAAATCAATCGGCACGCATGGGCTCCATTTTATTAGAATAATTTAAAAAGACAGCCTAGGCCGAAGCAAATAATCTTGGGGTTCGAGCCATTGAATAAATCCCTGTGAAATTCATGGCCCTTGGAATGAGTCCCAAGATAGGATTTTACTCAGCGACCAGCAGTTTCTCGGCTCTACCTTGATTTCCTTGATGGACAAGTGCCTAATGTAGGAGCAAGCACAAGAGTGGGCATAGGAGATGGCGACATCTTCTTAACCATGCCCTGCTGGGCAAACAACAGTCAGCAGGACCCAGATGCTTCTCTTTCCCTGCCAAGCCTTCGCCAACCTTCTTCTGTTCCTTATGGTTTGCTATTCTATGTGACCGGGCAACTCGTGCTGGTAAGAACCAAGGCAGACAGGCTGTGGTCTTCCTTCTCCATGGGCACTGGCTGTTCTGCTCAGCTTGGATGTCTGGAATCCCATCACAATCCTGGTCACGCCATTAAATGGTCCTGCATGCTGTTCACTTCAGCCTTCGCCACTGCTGGGAAACCACAATGCTGGAATAGCTTCTAAGTAAACTAATTTTTTGAAGTTAGTGTGTGGGATTTTTAGATGACATTGTGACATAGTCAAATGACTTGTGCCTCAGGAGACTCAGCTCCTACCCACCTCTTGTTTCCTTCCACCCCATCTCAACTCTCACTCTGGTCTCTTCCAGTTTCATGTCATGTGTGACCTTTTGCCCCCACCTCTTTCTCCAGCACCTCTTTTTACTTTCTCTTGGTATCCTCTCTGAATTTTAGGCTTTGCTCCATTCACACCAGTTGGGTCTGTTCCTCCAGACATTACAAACGAGGGTTCTCACGTGACAGAGAACAGACAGCATTTGTCTTTGGGGGTTTGAGTGACCGCCCTCAATATACTTTCCAGACCCATCCATCTCCCTGCAAATTTCATTTTCTTCAAGGCTGAGTAAAATCCAGTTATGTATATGTGCATTTTTTCATTGTCTATTATCTGTTGATGGACATCCAGGCCGGTTCAATTTCCTTGATCCTGTGAGTGGTAAGATAGGAAGTCCTTTGGTACATGCCAAGAGTGATATACTGGGTCTTACTCTATTTCTATTTTTAAATTTTTGAGAAACTCCAAACTGAGGATATTCTAATTACAAAGACTTTGCCGCCAAAGAACTGTGGAGGATCTTCTCTACGTGAAGGGCAACACAGCCAGCTTTGCCTTTGCACTAGAGGGAGGCCAGGCCGTCGCTAATTAGTGTCTGCCACCCAGAGCAGGCCAGATGGAACTTACATTGCCCAGTGAGCATCTGGTCCCGTTGGCAGTGGGCTACTTCGAAGGGCCTGCAGCCATCACAGCTGTTTGGCCTCATATCAGCTGCTCCAAACCTGTGAACAGGTACCTGAGCAAAAACACGTGGAGCTGTCTTCCAAGTAGTCACAGGAACACTGTCACTGAACTTGACGGAGGTGGCCTAGGACACAGAAGCCTTCTGATTTCAGGACTCTGACCAGAAAATCCTTGGCAATGTTTTATAAACAGCTTCTCTCCTGAACATTACGATGTATGGGTCTGGAAAACACCCACTATAACTTTCCAACGACCTTGAAAACACAATGCTGCCCCTTCTCGAATGGGCAGAACTTTTTAACTGTCAATTCCTTGCTTGGGCTACAATCGTTTGGAATTTAATGATGCTTTGATTTGTATGTGGCCTTTAATCAATCGTTTTCTTTTTTTTCCTTTCCTATAAAGGCAAACCTCCAAAGCCCTCTCTAAGATTATGTCATCTCTATTTTACTTGATTGAGGTGCTATTATTCTTTTGTTTGTTTGAGACCAGGTCTCACTATTTATCACTGATGTGTTATGTAGTCCTCAGTAGTCTAGACTCAAGCTTGCAGAGATCTGCCTACCTCTGCCTCTCAGGTGCTGGGATTAAAGGTACGCACTGCCATGTCTGGCTAAAGTTTTATTTTTTGTAGTGTGTGTGTGTGTGTGTGTGTGTGTGTGTGTGTGTGAAGATATGTGCATATTGAATGCAGGTGCCCTCAGAGGACAGACATCTGATTCCCACTAGAGCTTGAGTTACAAGCATACAGGTGGCTGTGAGCCTCTTGAAATTGGTATTGGGCTTGAACTTGGGTCTTTTGAAAGAGCAGTACATGCTTTTAAATACTGAGCCTTTCCCCCTCATTTTTAGTTATTGTTATCAAGAACTCATCCACCTATTAAAATACAATCCTGGGAATTCCTCCTTGGATGGTCTGCCCAGAGGCCCATGCATTCGGATGCCTGGCCGTCTCCCCAGTGTTACTTGTGCTGGTGTCCCTGCTCCAAGGAGAGAACTGCAGATGTAGCTCACTGTCCTTGTCAGCTTTCCATGTTGGCTTGGTGAGGTTTGGGGTTTTCTGAGAGGAAACCCTCACTTGAAGAAGGATCCAGCTCACACTGGCCTATGGGTATGTCTGGGGGCCTGTTGCTTTGGTTATTAACCGATGTAGCACCCTGCCCACCGTGGGTAGCACCATTCCTACTCAGTTTTCCTGGGCTGTACAGAAAGGTAGCTGGGGCTGAAGAGATGGCGAGGCTCACAGCCAAAAACATAAGAAACCCAGTTGAGCCTGAGCCTCTCAGTAAGTCAGAGAGGAGTCAGCCAGCCGTGGTCCTTCATGAATCCTGCCCTAACATACTTCAGTGATCAACTGTGACCTGGAAGTATAGAGTGACTTTTGGTCAAAGTTTTATCACAGCAGCAGACAGGAGACTGGAACTCTCACTAAGATAGAGGGCTCCTGACTGGTGGGACACACAGTCTGTTAAATGACTTACACAAGCCCGCATTCCCTGAGACTAACCAGAACACTGGTGTAGACAGGCAGCACCCATGTGGTGTGGAATTATCAGTCTTTTCCCGGATTCCCTCCCTGCGGCCCATCCATAGTTTGTAAACCCACATCCTCCCACCCAGGTGTACTTCCCTGAAAGCGCAAGTTTCTCACAGCAAGGGAGCTTTGTCATCTTGTGAGCAGAGGGCTGCACTTCCCTGCTCTCATCACTGCTAGGCCAGGAGCGTTCTGCAGAGGCTGACCTGTGACTCTCCAGCGAGGTGCATGAGCATCCTTTAGTAAGTAGTTGAAAGCATTGCTCTGTCTCTGCTGAGATATCAAGGCTTTGTATCTGCTGAGATCGTGAGATGAGTGGTTCCGCTTATGTAGGATATGTGCGTTTAGGTGTGGAGCTAAGGGGATGGCTCAGTAGATACAGTGCTCTCTGCCTCTGTGGGAGGACCTAGGTTCAAATCCCCCAAACCTGTGTAGAGTCAGGCATGGTATCATATGTATGTACTCTCTGAGGTCCTGTGGCTAGATAGAAGGCAGAGATGGGAGCATTTTCCCCAGTTGACAGGCCAGTCAACCGGGCATAGACAGCAGGAAACAACAGGAGACCCTGTCTCAAACAAGGTAGACAGTGAAGACAAACACCCAGGGTTGTTCTCTCATTTCCATACACACACCATGACACCCGCACAGTGCCACACACACGGATGTACACACACATACTGGTATGGGAGAATTATCTGTATTCTCTCAATCTGTTTATTTTGAATAAATGCTGATTGGCCAGGCAGGAAGTATAGGTGGGTTAACCAGACAGGAAGTAAAGGTGGGGCGATGAAAACAGGAGAATGCTAGGAAGGAGGAAGCCCATTCCTCCCATTCCTGCCCAGACACCGAAGAAGCAGGATGTGATCTGCCCCACTGGGAAAGGTACTGACCCATGTGGCTAACATAGATAAGGATAATGGGTTAATATAAGTTACAAGAGCTAATAAGAAGCCTGAGCTAATGGGCCAATCAGTTTTATAACTTATGGAGATCTCTGTGTGATTTTCTTTGGGGCTTGCCGGTTGTGGGGTACTGGGCGGGACAGATACCCCAACAAGCAGGCACCTTCATGTTACACACATACCTATATCTATCATATAGTCAAAATGACATAAATAAATGAATAAAAAAATCTATCAGCTTTGTAGACTGTCATCTCAATTTAGTTATATTCTGAAAATGTTAAGCAGGAGCTGCCCCATGTTGGTTTTTTGGATGCTCCCCTCCCTCCTTTGGTGCTCTACACCCTCTTTTCTAGGATAGATCAGTTTCTGACTGTGGAGCAGTTTGGTGGTGACAGGAATAGTCACTGCACACCTTCCTGCATACCTTCTGCCCTTGGCTGTAGCAGTCAGTCCTTGGTTACGTAAGTTCAGATATGGGCCTTGGAGTCAGAGCCAGAGGTCTCTGTCATCATTATAGCCAGTGATGGTTTAGAAGGACTCTACTTTTGAATATAATTCGTTCAATCACCTAGCACCCATTTTCCTGCTGAAAACTGTCATTTTTATTTTAGGGAAGCCATCCACTCCTTTGCTAAAGTTTTGAAATAGCCAGTAATGAACATGGTGCCTGAACATGAAAGAGATTAAGTGATATGGTTGATGCTGTAAATTCCCTGACAATTTCTGTGCCATCCACTGAAGTGGCCTCTCTAAGTGGAAAATGCATCATTTGAAATGTTCACAATTTATGCCAAGGCAAAGTGTCTTCCGAAAGCCAGGCCTTTAGTTCCAGTTTTCTCTGACTCATTCTTAAGCGTCAGAAGCAAGCAAGCAAACAAACAAACAAATTCATACATACATAAATACATAAAAGAAGTTCTGACAGAAGGATTTGCTTACGGCTGCACTCGAACGCCAGGAGCTGTCATCGGTTTCCCATCACCATCATCGATGCCGTGAAGGCAGGCTGGCGGCTGAGAAAGGGGTGCACCACTTTAAGACACACGGTTGCAGCCAAAGAGAGAAATGAGGACAGACTGAGGACTAGCTGCCAGATTTTATGGAAATCAGGAGGAGTGGGTTTGTTTGGGGGAAATTAGAGAATGTGACTGCTCCTTCAGCCTGAATCCTCTCAGAGGCCCTTCCTTCCAAGCTCCTGGAGCCTGTTATAAAAACAGTCGTGTGCGCCGTCGCAGGTGGCGACCCACTGACAGGCTGTCTTTTGGTGCAACACAGCTTGTGTGTAGCTATTGTTTATTCTTGGCGGTGCACTTGTGAGAACATGATTGGTTTTTCTGCAGAAGAGAAAAGTGTTCAAAATCCTGGAATGTGCTTTTATCCTTATTGTGGAAGGAGTGAAGTGAACACCCTACCCGTCATCTCTGGCTTGCTGGCTTTTACTCATCTCTGGCTTGCTGGCTTTTACTCTTCTAGTGGCGGGGGTGGGGGTGGGGTTCTTAGGTAGCACGGGGCTAAGTAATCTGCCTAGCGCTGTGTCTTTCAGAATTCTTGGACTCTGACCTCCACTTAACTCTGTTTGGCCCTTTTCTACTTTGACAGTATTTCACATTCTAACCGTTTAGCTGGGTTGACTCTAAAAAGAATTGGTTGATGTAAAAATCAATATATTTGGTTTATAGCCTGGAAATATTCTTCCAAACTATCTTAAAGGTAAACATATTTTGTGATTTCCATTAAGACTTTGGAATAATTTTAACTGCCCGTATCTAATGATTTAATATATGGCCAATGAGCTGCTCTAGGGACATCTTTAGGACACATGTTGCACGAATAGAATTTCGATAACAGATGTCATGTTTGGGAGACACCTTTGTTAGTAAAGGGCTTGTGTGCAAGCGTAAGGCCATGAGTTCGACCCCAGTACCCAGATGAAAAAGAACGATGGTGAGACTTGTAATTCTAGTGTTGGGGGCTGGGCAGAGACAGGCAGATCCCTAGGCTTGCTCAACAACTAGGCTGCTCAGGGAGCCCCAGGCCACTCAGAGACCCTGTCTAGACTTCAAATTATATGGCCCCTAAGGAAGGATACCCAAGGTCCTCTGGTCTCCCCTGTATGCAAACAGGTACCCACACCAATGCGGGCACCTGCTCACATACAAGAGCGTGCACACACAGACAAGCACACACAAGCGAAAAGAAACAACAATAGCAACAACAAGAACTACTTTAATAAGATGTTCCACCTGCCATAGCACGAACAAAACACAGCCAGGCACTTCCTTTGCCGTAGCAAATCATCTTTACCTTGCACCTTTGGTATAACTCCTGGGCGTTATGAAATCGTAAAAGCTAATATATTAAGCCAGTAGAGCTTATATCAAAAGAGTAATTTCTCTCTTATATATTACTTCTTCTAAACTTAGATTCAACACTGTCCAATCTCCTACCATACAAATAAGGAGTGGGCGGGTCCTCAGCTCAAGGTCCAGAACTGTAGCATTTTGAGTAGCGCTATACATTTCTTCTTGGTGATATTTGGGAAGTGAGAGAAATGAGGAAGTTAAGATGTTCGCATAGACTCATTTGGAAGAAGATAAGGACAGAGGGTGCTGTAAGATCTGTCGAGTTTACTCTCTATTCAGATGCTCTACTGACCTGAGATCTTTTAACAAAAAACTGTAGCATCCATGGTAGGACGCGCGGGGCAGTCCTGAATTGCAAAGCTTTTAAAAACCGACGGTCCTATAGTGACCAGCTGTATGCATATATAGACTTAACTCCCATCGTGGAGACAGTGGGTATTCTATAGCCACAGGTTCAGCTGAGGATGAGAACTTTACAAGTTGAGGACTGCGTTCGAACTGACCATGTACAGACTTTTATCTTGAGGCTCTTCATGACCAGCACGGTGACACAGCAGTCACAACGTGATGGCCGTCGGGATGTCAATGACCTGAAGAAGGACAGCGCAGGTCAAGAAGCAAGCATCGTGGTAGTCTGTAAGAGAGCTTGAACGTGCATTTGACTTCATTTCCCATCTCTACCTCTACTTTTGGTGTCCTATGTGTCCATACTCTTGAATTTTGATTTCTCTGTATGTCCTGGGATCAATTCCCTCAAGAACACTGGGGACTTTATACACCTCTACATCCACATCATAAGGAGATGCCAATGGGCGACGGGGTCCCTAAAATGAGGCAGAAAGGGCAACCCTGTGGTTTGCTCCCTGCCAGAGTTGGGTAGATTGAACAAAAGCCTCTGGGTCTTTGAGATCCTGACAAACCACCTGTGCTCCTGGGGAAGGCTCTGGGAGGGTACAGTAAGTGGCTTTTCCAGAATGTTCAACCTGTTGATATACTTAATATAAATCTGGGGAATATGGATGAACTTTGGGGTTACACTGTGCTGGTGGCTCTTGGGATTAGTGTGAAAGATACTCATGAGGAAAGAGCATCCTAATAGAGAATACCCTGGGCTCCCCTTTGCAGCACAAGGGCCTAGAATGGGGCTCAGAGGCGACTCTGAGTTGTCATAAATGCTATTGGTCTGGGTATTCATTGTGTTTTAAGAAGCACCTTCCTGTCAGAGGAAGCATGCAGAGAGAGGCCATTCTTTTTTTAAAATTACGAGGACTGCAAATGGGTGGTGCTACCTTTGTACCGCCTTTGTCTGTTATGGTGGTAGTCTCTCTCTCTCTCTCTCTCTGTCTCTCTCTCTCTGTCTCTCTCTCTCTTTCTCTCTCTCTCTCTCTCTCTCTCTCTCTCTATTCCTCTCTCTATATATATATTCCTCTATATATATTCTCTCTCTCTCTCTCTCTCTCTCTATATATATATATATATATATGTATATATATATATATTCCTCCCTTCCCTTATCTCTCTCCCTCCCGTCCTCAAGCCCTCCCTCCTTCCCTATGTATGTGTCTTTCGGTGGTTCTCTCTGTCTCCCTGTTTCTCCTTTCTCCCACTTCCTTCCCCCTCTCTGTGTGTCTGTATTAGGGGAGTGTGTGTGTGTGTGTGTGTGAATACAGGTACATGATGGTACACCAGACACATGGAGTTTAGAACGCAGCCTCAGGTACGGTCCTCAGCATCTACCTTTTTTGGAGTCAAGGTCTTATATCGTTTGCCACTACTTATGCCTGGCCAGGGGCCCTTGAGTTCCTAGGGATTCTCCTGTCTTCAATTTTCATCACATACTGGTGCTCTGAGATTACAGACATGGGCTGCAAGTCTACCTTTGTATCCTGCTGGGGAGCTGAGCTCGGTTCCCACACTTGTGCAAGTGCTTTACCCACTAAACTGTCTCCCCAGAACTCAAGTCAGCATCTTATGAAGATATGGTATTGATTATTCTCATCGGAACAATAATGAACTATAATAAAGCCTTTGGATCACCAGTGGCCTACTCATCACAGTTTGGAAACAAAAGTCTGCAGTGAACTTGATCATAATATATTCATATTTATCATCTTCTACTGCAAATGGAGTCAATATTTACTGCAGGCTTAGTAACTAAAAATGTTATTTTTAATGCTATCCTGCAGAGAAACCCCCATTAACATTTAAATACCTGTTCTTTCTCTATGCAAATGATATTGTTGTAAACTCCATTAAAGCTTTTTTTCCACTTAGTAAGACATTGAGGACAACTTTCCCAACAATGAAGTATTCTATTATAAAAACATCTGATTGACTTTAAGTCTGTGTTTTTGTTAAAGCATAGCAAGCAAGTCACTTATTTGAAAGTTTAGGTTGCTGGTAGTTTCTCATGCTCCATTAATTATGCTGAGGTCTGGAAGTTGCAAAGTTTTATTGGTAACATAAATTATGAGTTTATTTGCCACTTGCCTTAAGTTAGAACTTATGTATCAGAAATAATGCAGCATTTAAAAATTTTCAGCATGTAATATTACAAATAAAGCATATTAAAATAAATGAGGACGGTCTTCCCTTTTTAGTGGGTGAGGATACATGGCTTTGGTGAGCACTGAAGGCTATTTATTGAGAATTAGTTCAAGACAAGGAGAGCTGACTTTAAGATCTCATTGTGTGACTTTTCCTGGGGAGATGTGAACACATACCTATCCACCCCAGAGACAACTATGACAGACAAAAGACATAATCACTCCCTAGTGTAGCTTGGAGCATTGGTGGGTTTACTGGGTTATCTGAGGAGCATGTGGGAAGTGTGACTTACAGACACACACTGATTCAAATGCAGCTGGCTCACAGAACAGCCAACCCCAGCATGGGCAATAACTCAAGACCGCGGCATCCCCTGCGGCTCCCAGACCAATCTGCAAGCAGCTCCACTGAAGATTTTCTTCCCAGCCATTGTTTGCTGCTTATCGCAATCTTGTGAACCTTGAAGCTTCCTGAGCTTCACGGGCTTCCGGCACTTTCTGAGCCTCCTGTGTTTCCTCAGCTCCCGGCATCTTAGGAGCCTCTCTCCTGTGAGATGGAATGCTTCAACTTGCAAGGAATAGCTATCCACCAACATCCTCATGGGTGTTATAAAACAAAAACAAAACGACACAAAACAAAAAGGTGATGTAAGTAGCCAGTCCCCATGGTTTTATGATACGAGAGAGATAATTTCGTGACATTTACTAATGGGGTTTGAATGTTCAGAAGATCATCACTAGTCATAGCTGGTCATCTAATAAAACATTTTCTTCCTCTGGTTCCTGGATTTATTGCTAATTCTCTCTCATTGGCCTCAAGTTGCAGGGCTCCGAGCTCTGTATTGTGCCTTCCAGTTCTCTCCTCTCTGGCCCCACCCCATCTCATGGCTTCAAGGAGTGCAGATGTCTTGCTGGCTATCTAGCAATCATCTGCTGCCTAGACAGCTCCATCCAGCTCACACTGAGAGCGTCAGCTCCTCTTTAGCATGCCTTCTGGATGCCAGAGCGTCTTTGCCTGTCCTATGCCACATTCGCCATTCATCCCCCCAACTGCCTATCTCCAACTCCAGAAACTCAAGTCTCTTCTATTGCACCCTCTCAGGGAAATAAATGGCAACTCTTCCTCTTAGTGAGTTTGTGGGGTCATCTCTTTCTGTCCCCAATCCATCAATAAATCTGTTTAATGCTTTCTTCTCAGGAAACAACCCCTAATATTTCTCAGTGTCTCTGACTGAACCAAGCTGCTCTCAACCTTCCCCCAGATTGCTGCGCTTGCCTATGACCTTACTCCCCACACTGCACTGAAAGATCAGTCAGAGAGCTCATGGAAAGGAAGACCTTGCCCTCCCCACCCCTCCACTCCTGCTCAGAACCCTCCAGTAACCCCCACCTCACAAAGGAGAAAGCTGAGAGGCCTCACAGGGTTCTCAGGCCTCGTGGAATCTCCAGTCTAGATGGACTAGCTAAAAGGCAGTGAGGATCAGAGACAGGTAGGACTGCAACAGTGTTTCACCCGCATAGACTTGTGAGGCTTTGCTTTGAGGGCTGCAGCTTCACAGTGAGCTGTGGATCTACAGCGGAATCCCCAGCACCTGTCTGCTTTTAGCCAGTCTACTGTATTCAATGACTACGGTGCTCTATACTTTTATTCCTCAGACACGCTGGGCCACATTTGAAACAAAGAAATCCCCGACATGGTCCAGCTTAGCAGTAATAAAAAGCAACTCAGACGCAGGCATGTCTGTCATTCTAGGACTTGGCGACTGGAGGCAGAGTGTTGGTGTGTGTGGGAGGATGGTCTGTTGGGCCAGTCGGGGTACTAGGGGACCCTTTCTCTAAACAAATACACAGTGGTAGCAAAAAAAATTGTGGATTTGTTCAGACATGTCTTAGCTTACACAAATATTAAACCCAGAGGAGCTCCGCGGAGGCCTTGCAGTTAAGACCTTTGTAGACAGATGTGGTTTCAGCACCTTCTTGCCTAGATTTACTGCCACAAAGAATAGAGTATTTTAATTCCAGGATTCTCAGTTCCTGGTCAGGACTTAACTCCATCACTGTGGTATAACATCGTAACAGCACCGCGTTACCAAACAACAGAAGTATTAGCTGTTGTTAGAATAATGAGTTTCTCGGAGCGGGCACTTGCCGGGCTTGTCCACGTCAGGCGAAGCTGTGGCGAGGTAGCTCAGCCCTCAGTTCAGTCGTCTTTCATGTCTCGAGCTTAAGGTTATGGAGGCACGCACTCCAGGACAGATGTTCCCGTGGTATGTGCACACGTCCTACCACTTGGTGAAGAGTTGAAGCAGGGGGATTGGGGCTGTAGCTCAGAGAGGGAACGCTCCCCTAGAGTGGTCAGGGCCCTGGTTCCATTCCAATGCCTGTGGGAAATCCAGGATTTCTTGGTCTTGAGGTCAAAGGTTCTGGTTATTAGTCTTCTGCTGTCACTTTAAGAACTAACCACGCCCACCCCAGGCACTTTGGACCTCCCCCGCAGCCATCTTCTCTCGTGTGTGTGTGTGTGTGTGTGTGTGTGTGTGTGTGTGTGTGTGTGTGTGCATGTATGTGTGTGTGTCTTTGTTTTTTCTATGTTTGTCTATGTTTTTCTTTCTTTAAGTAATAAATGTCTAGTTTTATATATAGCCTTATGTTCATTTACTCTGCCGTCCACCGCATCCAGCCGCCTGACTCTGCCGCTCGCCCAGGGACCCTGAATCCCCGGCCGCATGGCGCTGCCACCCTGGAGATCTTGCGGGGACCCACAGCCATTAGCAGCTGCTCCGCGAGCTGCCCGGGACATCCCATCATCTTATTATTTTTAAAAAAGAACAATACTGGTTTCCTGGGTTTCAGTTACATTGGCAGTGCTAGGCAGGCTTGGGAGGAAGTTGGGGTGACTGGCAGTCTGACTGGCAAGCAAGCAGGAGGATAGGAAGACAGAGGTGGCTGCAGGGGGAGAGAGAGGAAGTGGTTGGATGTTCTGTGGAGGGGCCGATAAGAAGACAGAGAAGACAGGCAAGGAAATCAGAAGTAGAGTCAAGGAGAATGAATGACAGAGACGAGGGAGAGAAGCCTTTCCGTAGCTCTATGTAAGAATCATTTTCTGCTACGGCAAAATGATCCAGGGCAAGTATTATATATCAAACAAGAGGGGCTGCTCCTCTGTGGGGTGAGAATTTAGAACTGATACCACCACTCCTTAGAAGGAAGCACCCTTTATCCCACCGTTTCCTCTCTGACAGAAGATCTGACGGGCGGTAGCTGTCCTCTTTCTGTGTGTACACAAGAAATAAACACAGAGCCCCATGCATGCTGGTCAAGTGCACTACTCCCAGATGACATGCCCAGTCCTATGACTCTCTTCTGATAGAACACTTACTACCTTCCACCCAATACAGTTATTTGAATTTTCACATGTCAGTCTTATTTTTATTTTAGTGTTTTTATTGGCACATATTAACTATACATGCTAATGGGTTCTATTATGCCGCCCTCACACATGTACACAGTGTATTTTAATTGCATTCATCCCTCTTTAATTACCAGTTATTCTCCCTTCTTCTTTTCCCTCTCCACCACTCTCTCTTCCCCTTTACAGCCAAGACCGCCTCGACTTTCACGTCCCTGTTTTGTGAGTTAATGAGTTTTATTGAGGTTGTTCTTAGGAGCATGTGAACCTAACCAGTGGCTCCACCGCTGAAGAAAATGTCTCTCCCTCCTCTACTAGTTGATATCTATGTATAAATTCCCGGAGAGGGCTGGGGCGTCTTGAGCCAACAGTCATTTCCAGATCACAGGGGTTCAGGTTCAACCGTTGAGAAAAGTCAAGTAACAAACCCACATGTGGCCTGAGTGTTGGCTTGAGACTCAGCCCTGGGAACCTCCAACTATATTCTAGGCACTCACTGATTCAGAGGCACGAGCCCGCAGAGCTGCCTTGTTTACTGTTCCATTCTTAGGTCTATTGAGGCCAGTAATGAAGTTCCTGACGGTCTGTTACACAACTTAGACAGCAAGGCCAGTGTTACACAGTGCAATTTTCATGACACCACGTCTGCTGAACTACACATTGTCTCTCGTGGTTTGCTTGTCTGGTTTGGAGACAGGATCTTGCTGTGTCATCCTTGTGGAGCTTACATGTGATTCGCGCTGGCCTCAAGCCTCTGAGCGCTGTGGTTGTAGGTATGTACCACACTAGCTCCGAAAGAATTTGTATTCTGGACATTGTGTCTTATGTGTAATTCCTCTTACAGTGATCCTTCTTCAGTGAAAGGATGTTCCTTACAGTTAGTAGGTTTCCTGTGCGAAGGTCTTGATGCTTTCATTGTCCAGCGGCACTGGGCAGTGAAGCCCTTGGGATCTAGGGTTCCTTTGTTAATGATGGTGTCACTGGGTCCCAGTGTCAGTTTCTAAGTATGGTAGCCTCACCACAGCATCTATGTCAGTGCCTGTGTGTGTGAGAGAGAAAGACACACACATACACACACACACACACACACACACACACACACACACACACACACACAGAGAGAGAGAGAAGACAATCTGAAGTATTCTTCTTCCAGGTCATTCACCTTGTTTATTTGAGGCAGGCCCCCCTCTGGCTGGGCACTTACTGAACAGGCCAGCCAGGCCGCCAGGTGAGCTCCAGGAATCTGTTTTTTCCATTCCCCCAGCACTAGGCCTAAAGCACACGCCACCACACCTGGCTATTTCGACATGAGTTCTGAATCTAGGGGTCAGATTCTCCTTGTGTGGCAAGGCCTTCACTAAATGAGATCCCCAGCCTCCAGCAATTATTGATGACATCTGTAAGTGAGGGCTTCATACACAGCAGACAGCCCTGCAGTAAGGAAGCAGTTGCCGGGTTTAATGAGGCTAATTCTTCTTCGACATGACTTCTTTGTCATTTACTTTACATATACTGCTTCGTGTATTTAAATTTTTGAAGGCCGTGCTCATGTCTCCTGACGAATCTTTCTTTTTGCCTATCGTGAATAACCCAATCTTTGACCGCCTCCTCTGTGGCTGTGAATTCCGCTCCTGCTGGCATTTCCTCTTCTAACAGCCCTGATGGTCTATTTCCCCCAGATCTCACACCCTGGCTCCTGTTGGCATTTTCTGTTGTATCACCTGGCTTTTCCCTCTTAAGTCTGTCATTAGCTATAGTGCATGCATTTTTCCTGTATTTATTTGTTAGAAATAAATGTCCATTCATAGGCCAGACTTGGCATTTATTCCTTCTACAGTTCAACTGGACTTTGACCCATCATTTACTTTATTGAGAATTTTCAGTTTTTAGTGTGTGTGTGTGTATGTGTGTGTGTGTGTGTGTGTATGTGTGCGTAAGATGTGTGTGTACATGTGTGTGTATGGGTATGGGTGTGCATGTGTGGGGAGCTGTGAATGTAAGCACACATATGCTATGGCATGTGTCTACACCCCAGAGGACTACCTTGGGGACTGGTTGTTGCCTTTTTCTGCAACAAGGTCTCCTTTTGTTCCTCATGGCTTCTCACTCCAGACTAGCTGGCTGACAAGCTTTTGGGGGTTCTCCTGTGTTGACCTCCCGTCTCATCATAGGAGTGCTGGTGTTAAAGATGGGTGCTGTCGTCTCTGGCTTTCCATGGGTCCTGGAATCCAAACTCAGACCCTTGTTCTTGCTCAGCAAGTGCTTTATTCACTAAGCTGTCTTCTCAGCCCAAGAATGCTTAAAACCTCCTTTCTCATGTATATTCACGCAACAGCATTAGAGTGTCTATGCTGTGCCAGGCTCCGTCTTTACCGCGCACGCCCCTTCCTCCCACTTCAGTCTTGCTGATAAGCACACCGAGCATTTTGTCCATCTCCCTGTCTGCGGGAGTTCTTCCAAGATGACATGCTGCGATGATCAATACTCTTGGAATTAGTACTTAGCAGCTATCAATCTACAGCCCACAGTGGACCTAAGGATTAGCCTTCTCCATAGCTTCACTGACTCTGGTGGCCAAGATCTGAAGTGCAGACCCTGAGGCCATAGAGCAGAGCGGCTACTAAGGCCGGAAGTGAATAAGAACTTACTCTGCCCCTCAGCTGCCTCCCACAGTACGCACAGCTCCTCACATAGCTGTAGAGCAGACATTGGAACTCCCCAGAATGCCCTGGGTGATCACGTGACTCGGGTACCCCAGTCTTCTTCCTGACTGCTTAGACGTTGCAGCTGAACAAGTTTTTGAGAGCTCATGTACCGGGCATTTTCCTTTCAGGACGGGAGTTAATCAGTGTAACCGAGTCAACAGAAGCTCAGGCTGCGGTGTAACTCATCCAAGTCCTAGTGTTAAAAAAAAATGGGACTGGGGGACTGGGGAGATGGCTCAGTTGGCAGAGTGCTTGCAGTTCAAATATAAGGAACTAAATTTGAGCCCCAGAAGCCATGTAATAATTCAGGTACCCTGGCTTGGGCTTATAGCTCCCGTGCTGGAGAGAAGAGACAAGGGATCCCCGAGGTGCCCTGGCCAGGTAGCAGCTCAGGTATCCTGAGCAAGCTTTAGGTCACTGAGAGAGCCGGCTGAGAAAAGTCAAAGAAGCAAAACAAAGAAAGAAACCAAGCTGGGCAAAGTGGGTATCTCCAGAATACACATAAGATTGATCTGTGGTCTCCACCAGAGAGACAGAGACAGAGAGGGACTTAGGGGGAGACATGGAGAGTGAGGGGGAGGGAGGCACTGAGCTGGGATGTTGCCAGACTGTCTGACATAAAACATATCTCTGACATAGGAACTCCGCTAGCTACTATAGGCTTTGCCCCCTACCTTTGTCTGCCCAGGCTGTACTGAAATACCGTGGTCCTCTTCTGCCATTCACTGAGCCGCTGTGGTGTCCAGATACTCTGCTGGTCCCTCGCGGTTTTTCAGGCAGCCTCACATAGGAGGGCGGTTATTGCTGTTTTGTCTGTCAGGAGACACAGAGGGCAGCTTTCCTTATACTTCCCAAAGTGACTCTTGCTGCATATGAGAAGCTCTGTTGGCTCCTCTCTACACTTCTGGCTGCTTACCTCTGAGCGCTCAGCTATGGTGCTCCCTGACTGTTGACAGACCTGCAGAAGTGAGTGAGGGCGGCTTGACTGCTGGACTCGGGGGAAGTGGCAGAAATGTGTAGTCCCAGCTCTTTTGCCAACTGATTCTCAGTGAGAGAAAGTCAATAATGAGCAGAAATGCATTCCGTAAAGTGATAGTGGTTAGGGATGCTGATAAACTTTGATCCTATGCTCCTTGGAGGATCCATAGGTGTTTGATGTGAGCAGCAACTAAGGACTTTGTAACTTTTCTGTTTGTGAAGGCTCAGCCCTGGGGTTTCCATCTGTATTGTTCAGAGAACAAATCCTGAGTGAACACTATTTTGCCCACACTATCTGTCACCCCATCTGTTTATGACCTGTTAACAGTGCTGAACAAATTGTCAGGTGGCATCGGGACAACCTCCTAACACTGCAGGAGACAATCCCGTGCATGTGACCTCTTCATGATTCTTCCAGGGCAGTAAGAACCTCTTCTTATGACCCATGATCACATTTCATGCCCACACTGCTCCGCTTGGGATGTTGTGCCACGGGTTGGAAGTAAACACTGTGGCCAGAATTAGTTCAGAGGGAACTGCCTGTGTGTTTGTGGCCTCCAATAATGAGGCAATTTGTTCGCTGCTCTTTGCGAAGGCTAATCACTGTGGTGGGTGGGTGGTTTCTTATACTGTGGCCGCAGGGTAGCCAGTCTGGCCGTATCTTTGTCCCAGCATCATCTGCATGGTGGAGAGAGACTCGGTGGCCGTCACCGTCCTGCCTTGAAGCATCTGTCATGCCCTCAGAACTCAGCAAGCTAACTGTAGGCCCAGCTCTTGAAGTTCAGTCTCTGAGAGGCAAGGAGATGAGCCCTAGGCCACTGCAAGAAAGCTACCGGGCCACAGCCATTTATTAAGTTAGATTCACGAGCACGTAGACTAATGAACTCTGGAACAGTTACGTGGATCCAACACACATTCGCTGCGATACAGATGTATCAGCACAGAGGGTACTGGGTGTAGAGATGAAGAGCATGTGGTCTAGCCCCGGAGGTATTGCTAGCATGTGGTCTAGCCCTGGAGGTATTGCTAGCATGTGGTCTAGCTCCAGAGGTATTGCTAGATTGGCACAGGGAGTAGAGAGGTGGTGCCCAAGCAGCTGGTGTGACTGTGCTAAGTATGGCGGGAGGAAAAGCGGTGAAACCTATGAGGCCATCAAGGCACGGTCTGAGCTCTAGGGAAACCTCTGAAGAGCGATAGGAAGGACAGCGAGGAACAGCAGGTCACACACAAGGAGCATTCAAATGTTAGCGTCTGTGTGACAAGGGGGAAGGAGCAAGGTCAGATAGCTGCAGTCTGCGTCAGCTGTGCATGGTCACCCTGGAGTCTAGGCATGCTGTCTTTACAGGGGGCCTCGAGGACTTTGCCCTTGGGTGACTACGCTAGGGTCTGTCTGAACTCAGTTTTCCGCTGTGTTTTCAAATGCAAACATAATTTTCTTCTTTCCTCCCTCCCTCCTCTTCTCAGGCAATACCGCTAACTATTGTATTCTAAAATCATAGCTGTATAATTTTGACAAAACCTCAGTCTGTGTTTCCCACAACCCTTTTCTCATTAATTCCCACTTCTTAGCTCTGTGTCATTTCCAGATCAGTCTGCTCATCCCCAGTGGTAAAAACTTAAACCCCTCATTGTGCCTTAAATAGGTTTTCCCTTTGGAGGAGGGAATTTCATATAAATAAATAATACAGACATATTTCAAAGCCCAGAACTATATGGGATCATATGTATACAATATATGAGCAAACGGCCCTTATAAACTGAAGGTTACCCCCCAAAAACTGCATGAAGCTATTTCAGACTAGAGATATCAAGGACAAAGGCTTAGTTTTCATAGGTTATACATTTGCAGGAAGCAACTATAATTTCAAAGAGCTATCTCCATTGTGCAGACAATGTTTGGGAGCTGAGAGAAAGCTCTGTGGTTAAGAGAACTATTGTTTTTGCAGAGAACTGAAATGCAGTTCCCAGCACCCACATCTGACAGCTTACATTACCTCTAATTCCAACTGAGGGGATCTGCTGCCCTCCTATGGCCTCTGCAGGCACTGCACTCGTGTGCACATACCTACACAAAGGAAAAATAATTGAAAATAAAATCTAAAAAGGAATTTACTTTGGCTGAGTATTCTAGACTCAGCTGCTTAGACTGCTGTTCACATCTCCATGTGGAATTACATAATTAAATGTAGGTATCATAAAACAGTATAAGATTGCTAACTGTGTAATAACCAAAAATTTCTTTAGAATCAAGACTATAATGAACCAAAAACTGTTTCTGGCCTTGTCTGCCTCTGTTGCATCACATGGCTTCACCACACCCTTGGTTCTGAACACACAGTCCTGTGTACATTGTACTGTGTATGCTGCCAGCCAGTGCCGCATCAGAGAATGATGTCTAAAACCCCCTAGCCCAGATTTCAGACTATAGTGTGCTATGAAGTAGTTCTGTGTTGTTTGTTTGTTTCTGTATATGCTGTTTTCTGTACCTGAAGAAGCATGCTAGCTTTATCACAGGAAGCAGAGACTTTCGGTTTCTTCCTATTGTCTTTCCTCAGCTTGTAAGCATTGAATTAGTAGTCTGTGGATTAGAAGATGGGATTGCACAAATAAACATATCAATCTCAACATGCAAATTTGCTTTGTCTTTAATACACTGAAAAAATTAAGTATAGAAAAATGGCTTTTTAATGTTTTCAAACTTTTAATGATTGTGTATATGATTTGTACTAGAGCACATATTTAGGGGTCAAGGACAAGTCTGTGGAGTGGGTCACCTCCTTCCAAGTTAATCTGCATTCCCAGGATCAAACTGAGGTTATCAGGCTTGCAAAGGCAAGTGCTTTTACCCCCTGAGCCATCTTGCTATCACTAACGAATTATTTTAATATAAACTGCTTTATAATTTGCTACTAGTCCATGATAGATTTGTATACTCATTAAATTTCATTTGGAAAAAAGGAGTCACAAATAGAGAAAATTTAAAAAGGCCTAAAGGAGCAGAACTTTTGCATATGGAGTCTACCTGGATATGAAGCTACATACTTAAAGCACAGAGGGGCTGGAAGATGGATGCCACTCTTCAGCTGGGGTTCATTTGGGTGAGTCCCTGTGATAGGACAGCTGGGATAGATGACATCGCCCGTTTGTTTTTCCTATAGAGCTTTTCCAGGCACAGCTGGCAGATCCAGCATTTAACTTATTCAGTACACTTATTTTCACCTGCTATATAGCATTCATCTGTGAATTAACATTTGTCCCATTCAATGATACTATTATTTCAGTTTGTATATATTATCTTATTTACAAGGTGTCTCAGGGTTTCTATTGCTGTGAAGAGACACCATGACAAGTCTTATGAAGGAAAACATTTAATGGGTGACTCACAGTTTCAGAAGCTTAGTCCATCATCATCATGGTGGGACATGGCGGCCTGCAGGCAGACCTGGTGCTGGAGCCGAGAGTCCTGCATTTTTTTTTTTTTTGCCTCAGACTACTTTTTATTTGCAACTACATGATTTCACACAATTCTTCTAAATAATGACATAAAATAGATTTCCTTGTGTATAAATAACTTACATACTCTCCCTAAAGTCAATGCTCAAAGGTGCTAGAACACATCGCCCACTCCTACAGTGTTTTTGTATCCAACAGAGTCAATGCACAATATATAAATACTTAAGTCCAATATTAAAAACTCAGGCACTTGACTAACTTTAATAAAGTTTTTCAAACTATTTCAATATATCTAAAGTGCATATATATATATATATACTTTTTAAAGAAAGATTATTCTCAATAACTTTTCTATAAAAATAAGTGATGGTTTCACCCATCTAACTTCACTACAAGTATGAACTTTTAGTATATAGTAAGGTATTTTCTTCCTTCCTATCAACATGACAAACAAAATCAAAAGGAGCTAGTGAGGTGCTAACATGTGAGGATTAATCCAGTGATTTCGGTCACAATGCATTCCAGGAGGAGGTACCCATGTCACTGGAATTGGACGATATGGTTTATTCTTCCTTCCTGGATTTGGATAACCAAATGGAACAGGAGGAGGATAGTGAGAGAGTCCTGCATCTTGATCAGTAGGCAACAGGAAGTGGTCAGAGATGCTGGGCATGGCTTGAGCATATATGAGATCGCAAAGCCCACCTCCACAGTGACACACTTCCTCCAACAAGGCCACACCTACTCCAACAAAGCCACACTTGCTAATAGTGCCATCCCTTTGGGGGCTATTTTCTTTCAAACTGCCTCACAAGGTTTTCTCTCTCTCTCTCTCTCTCTCTCTCTCTCTCTCTCTCTCTCTCTCTCTCTCTCTCTCACACACACACACACACACACACACACCCCATGTTATATATATATAACCAATGTTATATATAACAATCCTGCTAAGCAGAAAGAAAAAAATGGGAGGGGGTTTTATGTACAATTCCCATGTATCTGGTTTAAAAACGAGTTGCTGTAGACCACACTCAGGAACCCGGGACTGGAGCGTCTTTGTTCTTAGCCTAGCATTTACGCCTGATTCTCTCTTATGCTCCTCCTCCTCCTGCAGTGGGTTTCATGATGCCATGGAAGTCGTGTTAGGCCATGCACTTCCTGATTCAGCAAATCTTAGATGGGACTGAAGAATGTGTATTTCTTTCTTTCTTTCTTTGTATATGTGTGGTTATATCTATGTATGTGGATGTACATGTGTCTGTGTGTGTATGGGTGTCTCTCACTATGCATGCGTGCATGCATGCGTGTGTGTGTGTGTGTGTGTGTGTGTGTGTGTGCTATAGAGCAGAGGCAGAGTCGGGTGTCTTCTTCAATCACTCCCCACCTTATTTTTGAGACGTGACTTCTCACTGACACTGGAACTCAACAATTCCATTAGGCTAGCTGGTCAACAAACCCGAGATTCATTAGCTTTTACATGGCTACTGAGGATCTAATTCAGGTCCTTGTACTTGGACAGCAAGCGAGCATTTAACCCACCGAACTATCTCCCTAGACTCTCTTGTATTGTGTCTCTAGAATGTTTTCAGGTGAGGTTGATGCTGCTGGTCTAAGAGCCACCTTATACAAACTGTTGATCTACATGGCTTCATTGTAACATCTCTGATTATTTGGTAAGCTATGAACACATAATCCACAGCAGTGGAACCCAAACCACTCTGAAAATTTAACGTAAGCGTGTTTATACTGATATGGTGAGAACATATTTGACAGTGTAGCCTGTTGGAAACAACAGTGAGATTATAATCTTCTTCAGCCATTGATGTGTCTCTATAGAGGGAGCTGCAGAAATGTTCGTGGACTGAATTACGGGGTGCCTAGACTAAAAATGAGGTGGGGAGAGAGCCCCTCACTGATGCATCGTTCATTCGTTGGAGTCTGAAAACTCCTGACTCTGAGACACATCTAATGCCAAGGGTTTTAGATAAGGGACTCAGTCTGAGCTAAATTTAAAGAAGGGACAGCTTTCCTTGCTTCTGATGATGTCAAATTAAAAATAGGTAAATGAATAGTAATCTATAAATAGACACGGCACACGCACATTTGAGTGTGGTGTACACCTCTGGGGCTACTTTATGGGCAGTCTTCCAGAAGATTGTGTTCTCCCGCAGAAAAACTGCTGCAGGGTGAGGGAGAAGTGCCAAGTTCCTTTCCCAGTGATCCCAGCAGAGCCCAAGGACACGGCGGATGGAAAATTATTCCTTCCTGAATCTTTGTGACGTTTTGAGTGATGAGGCCCATGACAACATTCACACTGGCAGCCACGTTTTCCAAAGCTTTGACCCTTATCTGAGAGTGAGATTCCATTCAACCTGCAGATACCCGCAGATGGGAGAAAGGAGGGACGCAGACAATCTTACTTTTTAAATTTAATCACGAGCCCATTGTTGATGTCTCCCAAACAACATTTCGTTTTGATGAGAAAGCCTCTGAGGGTTCTTACACTTCAGGCAAAGCACTATTCCTCAGAAAATACTATCACACATTGGAATGGGATTGCGCGGAACGGTCTGAGCCAGAGTTGCAAAAGGGATGACTTAGCAACTAGTTCTAGGCTCTTCCTATTGTATCTGAGGCCTGCTCCTCAGGAGGGAAGGCCATGCCTGGTACTGTTAACCTGGACAAAAGCCCATGACGAGGGGAGTTGCCGGAACCTGATTTGGCATCTTTCTAAATGATCGTTGTTCAATTGCCTTATCAATATTTATACTTGTAAGCAAGCTCTTTATCGTAAGAAGGGAGCAAGAGCCTCATTTATGCCATACCTATAGAAATAATAGCACAAATCGGAAGTGCACCAGGGCCGTCTGCTCTGTTAGCTAGCATCCATCAGCAGACAGCTGCCCACCTAGCTTGGGTGGCATTCTTCAGTTCATTTGTGACGTGCGAGTGTACGCCACATCCCTCGCTCTTCCGTCTGGGACTCCAGTTCACGGCTGACTCACTCTGGATCCCACTGGGAATCGTGAGTCGGAGTCAGCTGTGGAAAGACGTGCTCTAGAAGTTTCTTGGCTGCCAGGATTGGGCACTGACCACCACACTCTGAACATTAGTTTCTGTTGGGTCCCCCTCCCCCACGGGGAACTCCGAGGCCTTCACTAAAGTCTTACCCCATTGAAGCTGGAGTGAGAACTCAGGGGTTAAGAGCACTTACTGTTCTTTAGTGGACCCAGGTTTGGTTCTAGCGCCCATGTCAAGTTCCTCAAAATGGTGTGTAACTTAAACTCTCCTGGAGTCTACAGGCACAAGAATGTGTGCACATGTGTTTGTATAGATGCACGCATGTACACACACACACACACACACACACACACATCTTTAAGAAAAAGACATTGGACCACAGATGTTCTTCACACAGAGACTGAGTAGCACGTGGCCTTTCCCTAGAACACAGAGCAGCTGTGAGTGGTTCCCCAGAGTGCCCACCCACCTCCAGGCCTGCTGCTGTCTAGACAGAATAGCAGGTGCATCCCGCTCATATGCCACCTGTGCCGGTTACCTACCACACACCTCTTCCACACCCAGCACAGCCCACCTCTGGGGCACACCCATTGAAGAAGTCAGGCTGGAAAGTGTGCTTTCTGCCTTGTGTGCATCCCAAGTCTGAGTCTGCCTTACGTCAGAGCCTCCGATGGCAGCATCTCAGTGCTTGTCCCCCTTTAGAAACACTCGCCCCCAAGTTCTGAGCTACGCCGTAGGAGAGTCCCCTTGTTTGATGCAGTATAAACCGTAATGGAGGAGAGCACCCAGGTTGTCACTAAATGTCTTCCATGAAGTTCCACACGAGCATATGTATGAAGACAGAGCGAGGCAGAACTTTACTTGTTGATCTGAAACACGTGGTCTTCTTGCTGCTTGCCAATACTATGCCAGAATTATCCTCTTTCCCCTGGACTCCGCTTGCTTGTAGGCTCAGAGCCCAGTTTTAATGGTGGCCCCAGTCATGAACTGAGGTCCTCGTACTTGTGAGGCAAGCACTGAGCTCTCTCCTCAGCTCACAGCAACTGTATCAAGCACTACGCCATAGCACAGGGAAGTCACAAAGAATGAGACATGGTCGCTGCCCTCAAGGAACGGGGTTGTAAAATATCTCAGGGGAAATGAACACTTAATATAGGTTCTGCGGTTGCAGAGGCAGCAGAGTGCTAGGCTGGCAGGGTAGGAAGGAGAGTTTCAGGGATGTCATAGAAATGGCAGCTATTGGCTGGATGAATTATCACCATAAACAATCTCAGGTGAACATAAGAAGATGGTTATAAGGGGAAGGTAGAGGAAGATAATTGTGGAAGAGAGAGAGAGAGAGAGAAAGAGAGAGAGCACCTTAATATGGTCATGTTTTCTGCTGTTTTTGTATGGGTCCTCTCTGTTTTGTTTGTACCTACATGAACAAGTAACACACCTCCATCTTCTTCGATTAATTTCTTAAAGATAAGGAAAAACACAGAGAGGGTAGTGACCTACCTTCTCTTACTTGGGGACCAATTTTTACTCTGAAAATTCAATAGGAGATTCTCAGATCTTACACCCTTTCACCTGTTATTTAATTGTAATTAAGCTGACACCAATCGTATCAAGCAGATTAAAGAAATTAACAGTAATTTCTTAGAAGTTCCAAGAAGACAGTTGAGACTAGACATTCGATGGTGGACAGGCCTAGATGTCTGAAAGATGTTCTTTTGATAACTGGTAATGGACATTGTGTTTGGGGAATTTTGTTGTTGTTGTTGTTGTTGTTTTGTTTTTGTCTTTTTTATTTTTTAATTTTTTTGGGATCGCCATATAACTAGGAAATGTCAGGGCAGATTATTTTGCATCCACGTTAGGACTGTAGCTGTGACCCAGCCAAGTGCGTTACCTGTTTTGAAGATGTCAATGTCCAAGATCAATTGAAAGGGCAAGTCCTGAGCTGACCTATCTCAAACAGTTCTGAGTACCTACTAATTTACCCAACACACAGGACCTAGACGGCCTTCACTGGAAAGAAATTCCTTGGAAATCTTGACTTCATAGTTGGAAGATATCCGGAGGAGAGAGGAAGACAAACAGATCTGAAACCTTGGGTCTCTGCTGAGGTCTGTGACAGGACAGCCATATCCCCAGGTTTATCTTAAGTAGGTTTCTCTTGTTGTGTTAAACACCACAGCCAAAAGCAACTTGGAAAGGAAAGGGTTTACTTGAACTTACAGTGCATATTCCATCATGAAGAGAAGCCAGGACAGGAACTTCAGCAGGGGTTTGGAGGCAGGAACTGAAGCAGAGACTGTGCAGGAATGCTGCCCACTGGCTCGCCCTCTCCTGGTTTCTCAGCTTTCTTTCTTATATGGCCCAGGGCTGCCTACCTACGGTACAACACACAATGAGCCGGGCCCATCCACATCCATAAAATGACCTTATATGGGGCACCATTGGTTCCCCCATCATTCTTATTTTGTCCCCCAGATTATTTGGAACCAAGGCTTGCTTTCAGACACTCAGCAGAGTTGATGATCATTGTAACTGCAGGATTGTCGGAACTCATGCCCAGGGATGAAAATAGAGTAGGAACCACACATCACTAATTGAATTGGTAAGGTCACCTTACCTTTATAATTTGATAAATTTATCAAACGAATTTGATAAAATTTATGCTTAATTATTTAGTAAGAAAAGCATTGAGAAGGTGAAGAATCCCACAAGATCCCAGAGTACACACACAAGCGCACGCGCACACACACATGTGCACACACACATACGTGCACACACACACACACACACGTGAACTCACATGCACCACACACACAGCTATTCAATATCAGA